>NC_090926.1:974386129-974701836 GCF_040938575.1 Ambystoma mexicanum
GGGTGGTGGGAGACATGGGTGGGGGGCCTGGTGGAGGCTGCCCATGGTGGCAGGGGGGTGGGGTGGTGGGAGACATGATTGGGGGCCTGTGGAGGCTGCCCATGGTGGCAGGGGGGTGGGGGTGGTGGGAGACATGAGTGGGGGCCTGGTGGATGCTGCCCTGCACTGCTGGTGGTGTGGGGGTGGTGGGAGACATGAGTGGGGGCCTGGTGGAGGCTGCCCATGGTGGCAGGGGGTGGGGTGGTGGGAGACATGAGTGGGGGCCTGGTGGAGGCTGCCCTGCACTGCTGGGGGGTGGGGGTGGTGGGAGACATGACTGGGGGCCTGGTGGAGGGTGCCCCTGGTGGCTGGGGGTGGGGGTGGTGGGAGACATGAGTGGGGGCCTGGTGGAGGCTGCCCCTGCACTGCTGGGGGGTGGGGGTGGTGGGAGACATGAGTGGGGGCCTGGTGGAGGCTGCCCATGGTGGCAGGGGGTGGGGTGGTGGGAGACATGGGTGGGGGCCTGGTGGAGGCCTGCCCATGGTGACAGGGGGGTGGGGGTGGTAGGAGACAGGAGTGGGGGCCTGGCGGAGGCTGCCCATGGTGGCAGGGGGGTGGGGTGGTGGGAGACATGAGTGGGGGCCTGGTGGAGGGTGCCCCTGGTGGCTGGGGGGTGGGGGAGGTGGGAGACATGAGTGGGGGCCTGGTGGAGGCTGCCCCTGCACTGCTGGGGGTGGGGGTGGTGGGAGACATGGGGTGGGGCCTGGTGGAGGCTGCCATGGTGGTAGGGGGCTGGGGGTGGTGGGAGACATGAGTGGGGGCCTGGTGGAGGCTGCCCATGGTGGCAGGGGGTGGGGTGGGTGGAGACATGAGTGGGGGCCTGGTGGAGGCTGCCCCTGCACTGGTGGGGGGTGGGGTGGTGGGGAGACATGAGTGGGGGGCCTGGTGGAGGGTGCCCCTGCACTGCTGGGGGGTTGGGTGGTGGGAGACATGAGTGGGGGCCTGGTGGAGGCTGCCCCTGCACTGCTGGGTGGTTGGGGTGGTGGAAGACATGGGTGGGGGCCTGGTGGAGGCTGCCCCTGCACTGCTGGGGAGTGGGTGGTGGGAGACATGAGTGGGGGCCTGGTGGAGGCTGCCCCTGCACTGCTGGGGGGTGGGGGTGGTGGGAGACATGAGTGGGGGCCTGGTGGAGGCTGCCCCTGGTGGCTGGGGGTGGGGGTGGTGGGAGACATGAGTGGGGCCTGGTGGAGGCTGCCCCTGCACTGCTGGGGGGTGGGGGCGGTGGGAGACATGAGTGGGGCCTGGTGGAGGCTGCCCATGGTGGCAAGGGGGTGGGGGTGGTGGGAGACATGGGTGGGGGCTTGGTGGAGGCTGCCCATGATGCCAGGGGGGTGGGGTGGTGGGAGATATGAGTGGGGGCCTGGTGGAGGCTGCCCATGGTGGCAGGGGGTGGGTGGTGGGGAGACATGAGTGGGGCTTGGTGGAGGCTGCCCCTGCACTGCTGGGGGATGGGGGTGGTGGGAGACATGAGTGGGGGCCTGGTGGAGGCTGCCCATGGTGGCAGGGGGTGGGTGGTGGGAGACATGAGTGGGGGCCTGGGTGGATTCTGCCCCTGCACTGCTGGGGGGTGGGGGTGGTGGGAGACATGAGTGGGGGCCTGGTGGAGGGTGCCCCTGGTGGCTGGGGGGTGGGGGTGGTGGGAGACATGAGTTGGGGCCTGGTGGAGGCTGCCCCTGCACTGCTGGGGGGTGGGGTGGGTGGGAGACATGAGTGGGGTCCTGGTGGAGGCTGCCCATGGTGGCAGGGGGGTGGGGGTGGTGGGAGACATAGGTGGGGGCCTGGTGGAGGCTGCCCATGGTGGCAGGCGGGTGGGTGTGGTGGGAGACATGAGTGGGGGCCTGGTGGAGGCTGCCCATGGTGGCAAGGGGGTGGGGTGGTCGGAGACATGAGTGGGGGCCTGGTGGAGGCTGCCCCTGCACTGCTGGGGGGTGGGGGTGGTGGGAGACATGAGTGGGGGCCTGGTGAAGGCTGCCCATGGTGGCAGGGGGTGGGGTGGTGTGAGACATGAGTGGGGGCCTGGTGGAGGCTGCCCCTGCACTGCTGGGGGGTGGGGGTGGTGGGAGACATGAGTGGGGGCCTGGTGGAGGGTGCCCCTGCACTGCTGGGGGGTGGGGTGGTGGGAGACATGAGTGGGGGCCTGGTGGAGGCTGCCCCTGCACTGGTGGGGGGGTGGGGTGGTGGGAGACATGAGTGGGGGCCTGGTGGAGGGTGCCCCTGCACTGCTGGGGGGTTGGGTGGTGGGAGACATGAGTGGGGGCCTGGTGGAGGCTGCCCCTGCACTGCTGGGTGGTTGGGGTGGTGGAAGACATGGGTGGGGGCCTGGTGGAGGCTGCCCCTGCACTGCTGGGGAGTGGGGGTGGTGGGAGACATGAGTGGGGGCCTGGTGGAGGCTGCCCCTGCACTGCTGGGGGGTGGGGGTGGTGGGAGACATGAGTGGGGGCCTGGTGGAGGCTGCCCCTGGTGGCTGGGGGGTGGGGGTGGTGGGAGACATGAGTGGGGGCCTGGTGGAGGCTGCCCCTGCACTGCTGGGGGGTGGGGGTGGTGGGAGACATGAGTGGGGGCCTGGTGGAGGCTGCCCATGGTGGCAAGGGGGTGGGGGTGGAGGGAGACATGGGTGGGGGCTTGGTGGAGGCTGCCCATGATGCCAGGGGGGTGGGGGTGGTGGGAGATATGAGTGGGGGCCTGGTGGAGGCTGCCCATGGTGGCAGGGGGGTGGGGTGGTGGGAGACATGAGTGGGGGCCTGGTGGAGGCTGCCCCTGCACTGCTGGGGGATGGGGGTGGTGGGAGACATGAGTGGGGGCCTGGTGGAGGCTGCCCATGGTGGCAGGGGGGTGGGGTGGTGGGAGACATGAGTGGGGGCCTGGTGGATTCTGCCCCTGCACTGCTGGGGGGTGGGGGTGGTGGGAGACATGAGTGGGGGCCTGGTGGAGGGTGCCCCTGGTGGCTGGGGGGTGGGGGTGGTGGGAGACATGAGTTGGGGCCTGGTGGAGGCTGCCCCTGCACTGCTGGGGGGTGGGGGTGGTGGGAGACATGAGTGGGGTCCTGGTGGAGGCTGCCCATGGTGGCAGGGGGGTGGGGGTGGTGGGAGACATAGGTGGGGGCCTGGTGGAGGCTGCCCATGGTGGCAGGCGGGTGGGTGTGGTGGGAGACATGAGTGGGGGCCTGGTGGAGGCTGCCCATGGTGGCAAGGGGGTGGGGTGGTGGGAGACATGAGTGGGGGCCTGGTGGAGGCTGCCCCTGCACTGCTGGGGGGTGGGGGTGGTGGGAGACATGAGTGGGGGCCTGGTGAAGGCTGCCCATGGTGGCAG
Organism: Ambystoma mexicanum; assembly: GCF_040938575.1. Classification (NCBI taxonomy): domain Eukaryota; kingdom Metazoa; phylum Chordata; class Amphibia; order Caudata; family Ambystomatidae; genus Ambystoma; species Ambystoma mexicanum. The sequence continues at coordinate 974,389,478 of NC_090926.1, forward strand.
GGGGTGGGGTGGTGTGAGACATGAGTGGGGGCCTGGTGGAGGCTGCCCCTGCACTGCTGGGGGGTGGGGGTGGTGGGAGACATGAGTGGGGGCCTGGTGGAGGGTGCCCCTGCACTGCTGGGGGGTGGGGTGGTGGGAGACATGAGTGGGGGCCTGGTGGAGGCTCCCCCTGCACTGCTGGGGGGTGGGGGTGGTGGGAGACATGGGTGGGGGCCTGGTGGAGGCTGCCCCTGCACTGCTGGGGGGTGGGGGTGGTGGGAGACATGAGTGGGGGCCTGGTGGAGGCTGCCCCTGCACTGCTGGGGGGTGGGGGTGGTGGGAGACATGAGTGGGGGCCTGGTGGAGGGTGCCCCTGGTGGCTGGGGGGTGGGGGTGGTGGTAGACATGAGTGGGGGCCTGGTGGAGGGTGCCCATGGTGGCAGGGGGGTGGGGGTGGTGGGAGACATGAGTGGGGGCCTGGTGGAGGGTGCTCCTGGTGGCTGGGGGGTGGGGGTGGTGGGAGACATGGGTGGGGGCCTGGTGGAGGCTGCCCCTGCACTGCTGGGGGGTGGGGGTGGTGGGAGACATGAGTGGGGGCCTGGTGGAGGCTGTCCATGGTGGCAGGGGGGTGGGGGTGGTGGGAGACATGAGTGGGGGCCTGATGGAGGCTGCCCCTGGTGGCTGGGGGGTGGGGGTGGTGGGAGACATGAGTGGGGGCCTGGTGGAGGGTGCCCCTGCACTGCTGGGGGGTGGGGGTGGTGGGAGACATGAGTGGTGGCCTGGTGGAGGCTGCCCCTGTACTGCTGGGGGGTGGGGGTGGTGGGAGACATGCGTGGGGGCCTGGTGGAGGCTGTCGATGGTGGCAGGGGGGTGGGGGTGGTGGGAGACATGAGTGGGGGGCTGGTGGAGGCTGCCCATGGTGGCAGGGGGGTGGGGTGGTGGGAGACATGAGTGGGGGCCTTGTGGAGGCTGCCCCTGCACTGCTGGGGGTGGGGGTGGTGGGAGACATGAGTGGGGGCCTGGTGGAGGCTGCCCATGGTGGCAGGGGGCTGGGGTGATGGGAGACATGAGTGGGGGCCTGGTGGAGGCTGCCCCTGCACTGCTGGGGGGTCGGGATGGTGGGAGACATGAGTGGGGGCCTGGTGGAGGCTGCCCATGGTGGCAGGGGGGTGGGGGTGGTGGGAGACATGGGTGGGGGCCTGGTGGAGGCTGCCCATGGTGGCAGGGGGGTGGGGGTGGTGGGAGACATGAGTGGGGGCCTGGTGGAGGCTGCCCATGGTGGCAGGGGGGTGGGGTGGTGGTCGACATGAGTGGGGGCCTGGTGGAGGCTGCCCCTGCACTGCTGGGGGGTGGGGGTGGTGGGAGACATGAGTGGGGGCCTGGTGGAGGCTGCCCATGGTGGCAGGGGGTGGGGTGGTGGGAGACATGAGTGGGGGCCTGGTGGAGGCTGCCCCTGCACTGCTGGGGGGTGGGGGTGGTGGGAGAAATGAGTGGGTGCCTGGTGGTGGGTGCCCATGCACTGCTGGGGGGTGGGGTGGTGGGAGACATGAGTGGGGGCCTGGTGGAGGCTGCCCCTGCCCTGCTTGGGGGTGGGGGTGGTGGGAGACATGGGTGGGGGCCTGGTGGAGGCTGCCCCTGCACTGCTGGGGGGTGGGGGTGGTGGGAGACATGAGTGGGGGCCTGGTGGAGGCTGCCCCTGCACTGCTGGGGGGTGGGGGTGGTGGGAGACATGAGTGGGGGCCTGGTGGAGGGTGCCCCTGGTGGCTGGGGGGTGGGGGTGGTGGTAGACATGAGTGGGGGCCTGGTGGAGGGTGCCCATGGTGGCATGGGGGTTGGGGTGGTGGGAGACATGAGTGGGGGCCTGGTGGAGGGTGTCCCTGGTGGCTGGGGGGTGGGGGTGGTGGGAGACATGAGTGGGGGCCTGGTGGAGGCTGCCCCTGGTGGCTTGGGGGTGGGGGTGGTGGGAGACATGAGTGGGGGCCTGGTGGAGGCTGCCCCTGCACTGCTGGGGGGTGGGGGTGGTGGGAGACATGAGTGGGGGCCTGGTGGGGGCTGCCCATGGTGGCAGGGGGGTGGGGGTGGTGGGAGACATGAGTGGGGGCCTGGTGGAGGCTGCCCATGGTGGCTGGGGGGTGTGGGTGGTGGGAGACATGAGTGGATGCCTGGTGGAGGCTGCCCCTGCACTGCTGGGGGGTGGGGGTGGTGGGAGACATGAGTGGGGGCCTGGTGGGGGCTGCCCATGGTGGCAGGGGGGTGGGGGTGGTGGGAGACATGAGTGGGGGCCTGGTGGAGGGTGGCCATGGTGGCAGGGGGGTGGGGGTGGTGGGAGACATGAGTGGGGGCCTGGTGGAGGATGCCCCTGCACTGCTGGGGGGTGGGGGTGGTGGGAGACATGAGTGGCGGCCTGGTGGAGGATGCCCCTGCACTGCTGGGGGGTGGGGGTGGTGGGAGACATGAGTGGGGGCCTGGTGGGGGCTGCCCATGGTGGCAGGGGGGTGGGGGTGGTGGGAGACATGAGTGGGGGCCTGGTGGAGGCTGCCCCTGGTGGCTGGGGGATGGGGGTGGTGGGAGACATGAGTGGGGGCCTGGTGGAGGCTGCCCCTGGTGGCTGGGGGGTGGGGGTGGTGGGAGACATGAGTGAGGGCCTGGTGGAGGCTGCCCATGGTGGCAGGGGGGTGGGGTGGTGGGAGACATGAGTGTGGGCCTGGTGGAGGCTGCCCCTGGTGGCTGGGGGTGGGGGTGGTGGGAGACATGAGTGGTGGCCTGGTGGAGGGTGCCCCTGTACTGCTGGGGGGTGGGGTTGGTGGGAGACATGAGTGAGGGCCTGGTGGAGGCTGCCCCTGCACTGCTGGGGGGTGGGGGTGGTGGGAGACATGAGTGGGGGCCTGGTGGAGGATGCCCCTGCACTGCTGGGGGGTGGGGGTGGTGGGAGACATGAGTGGGGGCCTGGTGGAGGCTGCCCCTGCACTGCTGGGGGGTGGGGGTGGTGGGAGACATGAGTGGGGGCCTGGTGGAGGCTGCCCATGGTGGCAGGGGGATGGGGTGGTGGGAGACATGAGTGGGGGCCTGGTGGAGGCTGCCCCTGCACTGCTGGGGGGTGGGGGTGGTGGGAGACATGAGTTGGGGCCTGGTGGAGGGTGCCCCTGGTGGCTGGGGGGTGGGGGTGGTGGGAGACATGATTGGGTGCCTTGTGGAGGCTGCCCCTGCACTGCTGGGGTGTGGGGGTGGTGGGAGACATGAGTGGGGTCCTGGTGGAGGCTGCCCATGGTGGCATGGGGGTGGGGGTGGTGGGAGACATGGGTGGGGGCCTGGTGGAGGCTGCCCATGGTGGCAGGGGGGTGGGGGTGGTGTGAGACATGAGTGGGGGCCTGGTGGAGGCTGCTCATGGTGGCAGGGGGGTGGGGTGGTGGGAGACATGAGTGGGGGCCTGGTGGAGGCTGCCCCTGCACTGCTGGGGGGTGGGGGTGGTGGGAGACATGAGTGGGGGCCTGGTGAAGGCTGCCCATGGTGGCAGGGGGGTGGGGTGGTGGGAGACATGAGTGGGGGCCTGGTGGAGGCTGCCCCTGCACTGCTGGGGGGTGGGGTGGTGGGAGACATGAGTGGGGGCCTGGTGGAGGGTGCCCCTGCACTGCTGGGGGATGGGGTGGTGGGAGACATGAGTGGGGGCCTGGTGGAGGCTGCCCCTGCACTGCTGGCGGGTGGGGGTGGTGGGAGACATGAGTGGGGGCCTGGTGGAGGCTGCCCCGGCACTGCTGGGTGGTGGGGGTGGTGGGAGACATGAGTGGGGGCCTGGTGGAGGGTCCCCCTGGTGGCTGGGGGGTGGGGGTGGTGGTAGACATGAGTGGGGGCCTGGTGGAGGTTGCCCATGGTGGCAGGGGGGTGGGGGTGGTGGGAGACATGAGTGGGGGCCTGGTGGAGGGTGCCCCTGGTGGCTGGGGGGTGGGGGTGGTGGGAGACATGGGTGGGGGCCTGGTGGAGGCTGCCCATGGTGGCAGGGGGGTGGGGGTGGTGGGAGACATGAGTGGGGGCCTGGTGGAGGCTGCCCCTGGTGGCTGGGGGGTGGGGGTGGTGGGAGACATGAGTGGGGGCCTGGTGGAGGTTGCCCCTGCACTGCTGGGGGGTGGGGGTGGTGGGAGACATGAGTGGGGGCCTGGTGGAGGCTGCCCCTGCACTGCTGGGGGGTGGGGGTAGTAGGAGACATGAGTGGGGGCCTGGTGGGGGCTGCCCATGGTGGCAGTGGGGTGGGGGTGGTGGGAGACATGAGTGGGGGCCTGGTGGAGGCTGCCCCTGGTGGCTGGGGGGTGGGGGTGGTGGGAGACATGAGTGGGGGCCTGGTGGAGGCTGCCCCTGCACTGCTGGGGGGTGGGGGTGGTGGGGGACATGAGTGGGGGCCTGGTGGGGGCTGCCCATGGTGGCAGGGGGGTGGGGGTGGTGGGAGACATGAGTGGGGGCCTGGTGGAGGGTGGCCATGGTGGCAGGGGGGTGGGGGTGGTGGGAGACATGAGTGGGGGCCTGGTGGAGGATGCCCCTGCACTGCTGGGGGGTGGGGGTGGTGGGAGACATGAGTGGGGGCCTGGTGGAGGATGCCCCTGCACTGCTGGTGACATGAGAGGGGGGCCTGGTGGGGGCTGCCCATGGTGGCAGGGGGGTGGGGGTGGTGGGAGACATGAGTGGGGGCCTGGTGGAGGCTGCCCCTGGTGGCTGGGGGTTGGGGGTGGTGGGAGACATGAGTGGGGGCCTGGTGGAGGCTGCCCCTGGTGGCTGGGGGGTGGTGGGAGACATGAGTGGGGGCCTGGTGGAGGCTGCCCATGGTGGCAGGGGGGTGGGGTGGTGGGAGACATGAGTGGGGGCCTGGTGGAGGCTGCCCCTGGTGGCTGGGGGGTGGGGATGGTGGGAGACATGAGTGGGGGCCTGGTGGAGGGTGCCCCTGCACTGCTGGGGGGTGGGGTTGGTGGGAGACATGAGTGGGGGCCTGGTGGAGGCTGCCCCTGCACTGCTGGGGGGTGGGGGTGGTGGGAGACATGAGTGGGGGCCTGGTGGGGGCTGCCCATGGTGGCAGGGGGGTGGGGGTGGTGGGAGACATGAGTGGAGGCCTGGTGGAGGCTGCCCCTGGTGGCTGGGGGGTGGGGATGGTGGGAGACATGAGTGGGGGCCTGGTGGAGGCTGCCCCTGCACTGCTGGGGGGTGGGGGTGGTGGGAGACATGAGTGGGGGCCTGGTGGAGGCTGCCCATGGTGGCAGGGGGGTGGGGTGGTGGGAAACATGAGTGGGGGCCTGGTGGAGGCTGCCCCTGCACTGCTGGGGGTGGGGGTGGTGGGAGACATGAGTGGGGGCCTGGTGGTGGGTGCCCCTGGTGGCTGGGGGTGGGGGTGGTGGGAGACATGCATTGTTGATCAGTAGTGCAAGGTGACATGAGGGTTGGCTGGGGGGCATGCCCATGGTGGATGGGCTGCCTGCGGGACATGAGCAGGGGTGCAGGGTAGTCCCCCGTGGTGTGGGCTGCCTGCAGGGTCCGTGGAGTTTGTGGAGCGTACACCTGGGAGGACCCACACGGCCAATTCACGTGTGGTACTCCCCAGAACCCCTGAAATACACATACCCTGCTGAAATTGTGTGTGGAACTTCCCGCGCACCCCTGAAATACACATACCCTGCTCGCACTGGGACAATCGCGTGTGGAACTTCCCGGGCACCCCTGCAATACACGTACCCTGATGAAATCGCGTGTGGAACTTCCCGCGCACCCCTGAAATACAAGTACCCTGCTCGCACTGGGCCAATCGCGTGTGGAACTTCCCGCGCACCCCTGAAATACACGTACCCTGATGAAATTGCGTGTGGAACTTCCCGCGCACCCCTGAAATACACGTACCCTGCTGAAATCGCGTGTGGAAATTCCCGCGCACCCCTGAAATACACATACCCTGCTCGCACTGGGCCAATCGCGTGTGGAACTTCCCGCGCACCCCTGAAATACACGTACCCTGCTCGCACTGGGCCAATCGCGTGTGGAACTTCCCACGCACCCCTGAAATACACGTACCCTGATGAAATCGCGTGTGGAACTACTTCCCGCGCACCCCTGAAATACACGTACCCTGCTGAAATCGCGTGTGGAAATTCCCGCGCACCCCTGAAATACACATACCCTGCTCGCACTGGGCCAATCGCCTGTGGAACTTCCCGCGCACCCCTGAAATACACGTACCCTGCTGAAATCGCGTGTGGAACTTCCCGCGCACCCCTGAAATACACGTACCCTGCTGAAATCGCGTGTGGAACTTCCTGCGCACCCCTGAAATACACGTACCCTGATGTAATCGCGTGTGGAACTTCCCGCGCACCCCTGAAATCCACGTACCCGGCCAAATCGCGTGTGAGACTTCCCGCACACCCCGGTATACACAAACATGTATTTTTTGTCAGCGGGTGTCCGTGTTTGTGGGTACCCCTTTGCACGTCATTTGTCCTGGAGGGCCACAGTATAGGACATTCATCATGGCAGTATATAGGTGTTATTTGTTGGCGCACCTTTTGGCGCACATTTCTTACAGCCGCAGAGACGCTACCGCCTGCTTTCTTGTGGCGGTCGTGTTTGTGCCTGTGCGCTGGTTTGACCGTGCGCTTTTTTTCCCTATTCTATTCCATGAATACGTGTTGTAGGCGAGCGTGTGGGCGTTCCGTGCACTTGTGCCCTGTACTTCCCCCGTGACGCCCACGTTTTGGCAAGTTGTTCCCCATTCCGAGTGTTACGCCCGTGTTCCGCCTACTTTTGTTGCGTGCGCCGCTCTATGTGCGATTTTCGCTGTGGCCTGTGCGATTTTCGCTGTGACCTGGCGCACGCAGTTAGATGGCCTGTGCGCCAACGTGCGCCGCACACTTTTTTATCGCACATCCGCTGGTTTTCTCGCGCACGGCCTTCCATGAATCGATGTGTGCTGCTTTTCGTGCGATTTTCGCACTTGCACTGCGATTTTCGCTATTCCACTGCAATTCGCACGTTTTTGCCCACTTGCGCCGCGCTAATTATTCCATGAATCAGCCTGTATATGCGTTGTCAGGATTGTTTGTTGCGTTTCTATGAAGGACTAACATTTACAAACACAATTGGTCTGTACTGTAAATTAAATGTTGTTAACAATTGGTGGCAATTGAAATAGAATATTCATTGCTACATTTGCGTAGCAACTTACACCAGTTTCATTTGAAAATTTGAATAGACCAGATAGTTCTGTGTCCGAGTGATTTTTTCGGAGTTTGTGTTCCTTCTTTGAAAAAGTACCTGATATACTTTCACTAATAGGTTCTTCTTTGGTTGTGGTAATTGATGAAGTATTAGCTTCTTTTACACTCTTTGAAGGATTTGCAGTCAGATTCTGTTTCATTTCTGTTTGAATTAGTTTTCTTTTACAACGTTTTCCTTTTTCAGGAACAGGATACGATTTCAGATGGGGGTGTACAGTGATATCAGTTTTCACTTTACTTACATCAACATTGATTAGAAATAGACCGTCAAGTGTACGAAAGCATGATAATGCTACGTAGCTCATGCCTTCTTTAAAGACTGTGTTTCCAATATCTATCAATTCTTTGTATAGGGTAAGACCTTCAGATTTATGAATGGTGACTGCATATGCAAGAGTTAGAGAAAATTGTTCTCTGCGCACATACATGTCTTTGAAGAGAAGGAATCGAGCTGTTGAGCGCCTTATCCTTTTTACTTCTGCAAGTTTGTCAAAGAGAATATCGACAAACTGAATGTTTTTGTCACATGGGTATGTTTGAAAGCCAACAACTGTACCCAGTACCCCATTAACTAGTCGTTGCTCCACGTCAAGGTTATGTTTCAGCATTACGCTACAATTTAAGGATAATTTTAATACTTTTTCCCAACCCAGCTTTGTTGGAGATTGAATTTTCTAAGGTATTTAGTCTTGTTGTGTCTTGCTCACACATGCGTAGTGTCATACCATGTACGTCTAGTTTGTCTGTGGAGCAAATTTCAATTATTGGTTGCATTTCTTTTTTTAACATTGGTTCATTGAATTTGGAACAGCTTGCAAGAGTTGGCATTAAGGCCATACAATTGAAATTGTTTTGCGCTAATTGTTCCATAACATCAGTAGCACATGCTTTATCGCCATAAAGTGCATGGATGTGCTGGGTTTTCAATATTGCTTGTGCTTCTTGAGATGGTACACCATTTCTAATACTTTTTAAAATGTTGGCGTAAATGAGGTCTGCAGATTGGTGCATGTTTTCTGTTAATTCTCTGTATTGAAAATATTGCCAAAGGTTGACATTTCCTATGCTGCCAACAGTTTAATGGGAGAGCTTGTGTCCTAAGGTTTTAAAAATAGGTTCACCTTTCACTGGTGTCAATTGTAGAAGATCTACAAAAACGATAATGTGTTTTCCGCAAAGAGTTATTTGTACTTTGTTTTAAGTACTTCTTGCAATCTGAGGTGTATCAAAGCCAACATTAGGTTGGAGACCATGCTCACTTCATCTATTAGTAGCATTTTCATTTGTTTTAATAATCTGCATAGTTCCATTGCAGCTACTGTAGAAAGTTTGTAATAGTCTATTTTGTTTTGGTGTTCTACTGGAAGGAGTAGTAATCAGTGTAAAGTGACACTGCCTATGTTGTAGGCAGCTAAACCTGTGGGGGCAGTTACAACAGCTGACACAGTTTATTGTTTGTCAATTGTTGAAGGAACTTGCTGATAATTTGTATTCAGAATGTTTTGCCTGACCCAGCTTCACCACTGACGTACATCAGTATAGGTTTGTAATTTTGGCAGGTACATTCTTTATTTTCGTGTTGTACACCATGTGCAATTTCTTTTGTTACTTCTTCAAAAATGGTGTGCAGGTCTTTGTTAAGTTTTGATTGTAGTACAGTTAAGTCTTCTGTATCTTCTTCATAGTGACACATGGTGTTTTCCACTTCTGTCATAGCTAATTCTGCCTCATTTGCTATTAGTGGCTGTCCTAGTGGTTTTTGGCTTCCTGTTACAGAAGGTTGAACACTGTCCAAAGTGTCCTTATCTAGTTAGGCCTGGAGTTCCTCTTCGCATCGTTGTTCATTGAGCAACATTGTTTTCTACTGCATAAAGTTCACATCAGTGATAGTGCTTTCATTTGCTTTGAAAGCATCTTCATAGCAATCATAGTTATCTAGTATGTCTTCTTCTTTTCTCCATGGTTTAAAAAGTTGAAGCAGGGACATGTAATATAGTTCTTTCTGTTGAGGAGTTTTTAATGACAATTTGACATGATTAATTAAGCTCCATTTGATATGTTTCACTGAGCTGCCTTCGCAATCTGTCACTCTATATCTACCTTTGCTTTCATTGGGTTTTATATTACTTTTGTATGCAAAACTTTTGGGCTATGTGGTATAGACACATGGTTTTCAAAGTGGTACTCCTGTTCGGGTAGCATGTGTCTAGTAAATTGTTTTTCAAAATGTCTTGGCTGTTGGGATCATTTGTGGCTATTGTTTCTATGTCCTCATATGATTTGAGAATTCTTTTTCTAGATTTAGCAGGACCAAGACTTAGCCATACTATATTTTCAAATTTTCCATACAAAGCAGTACCGGTTAAACAGTCTGCAACTTCATAGGTGCCACATTCTCCATGAGAGAGCATTTTTATGCCTAGGCTGTACAATTTCTGAGATAGTGTTTTGTCTGATGATATGTCATTCCAGAGGTCTTGCAGCTCTGTTTTTTCTGCTTTTGTTAAGTAGGCTTTAACATATTGTGCAACTGCAGTGGAATTGTCTGCAATGTACTGCACATCTATGTTTGCATTCCATAAGAGGGCAATGAGTGCATTGTAATCAGTGATATATTTTGATTCTTCAGTTCTTTTTATGTAATACGTGTTCTTAGGTGATTTACTTTTAACACTATGTCGAACTGAAGACATGACGTTGTTCACTTCACCTGTTTCTGTAACTGGTCTAGGGAAACCAAAGCAGCATTTGGTGTAGTATTTCCCTTTGTTTTTCTATTTGCGACGACAATATTTGCCACATTTGTGTCTTTGAAATTGTACAATTTGTCCATGAAGGTCACTATGCGTCGTTTGTGAAGGGATTTCACAAGTGACATATTTTTAGATGAACTGCAAAACAGTGACCAAATTTAGGTGCACCTTTAATCCATAAAAGCATGTGGATATGGGGTGCTCCTCTGGCTTGGCATTCTTTTCTCCAAAAGAAGTGTTGAGGAACAGTTTTATTACAAATAAAGTGTAGCATAGCAATGAAACGATGGTGAAAATATCTTGATAGATTAACAGGATCTAGAGAGCAAAGTTATACAGCTGTTAGTATATCTATGTTGGTTTTGTTGTTGTTTGATATGCGTAGGAAATTATGTAAATCTTCCCGTGCATATTCTGCATAACTTAATGTAACAAATCTGGTGGGTGGTCCAAGGTTTCTGTTCATACAACGTACATCTCTGTGACGTCGGAACCTGTATTCTTTCATACCACGCATGTTTGCAAACAGATTAGTTATGCTTGATTGTAAAACGTCATCTTTTTCTTGCACTTGTTGTATTAATTGCATAGCTGACATATTTTGAAAGTGGGTTCCAGATTTCAATATGTGTGTAACTCCGTAACATAGGGTTGCTAGTTCAATTTCAAAGAGTAGGTGGAATATGTATTCCACATTTTGTCTAAATCTGGGATCTTCAGAATACATTTGTAATGAGCGGTATTCTGATGCTGTCATCTGAGTGGGTCTATCATCGTATCTTCCTCCTTTGCCAGCAGGAAATAGTAGTGGAAAAGCATGTGCTTCTATACTTTTTTCCCATATGCTCATTGGTGAACCTTTGGTTTGTCGCATTTGGTAAGTTTCTAGTGCATCATCCATGCTCTCATTAGAGTGCAATGGATGCATTTTATAATGGTCCAAAAGAGCGGATACTCCAGCAGAATCCAGAAGTTCAAATTTGACCAGTTTCTGATGATTCTTGAAATATTTCAGTTGTTTCCCTTAAGCTTTCTTTAATATTTATTTCTTTGTAGTATTCATTATTGCCTTTCAGATATTGCAAGGCTTGTCTAACTTTATGTAAGTCCACTAGTTTTTGCCGAATGTTTTTGTCTTTTGTTGGTACACCATTTACTAAGACAGTCAAAGAATGCCTAATTGGACGTTGCACTTCTAGAGTGTGCACATTGTCTGTCAGATCTAATGGCAAATAAACTAATTTGCCACAAATGCCTTTCACAAATTCAGAGGGAGGTAATTTTGCTGTTTTTGGTTCAAGGCATATTATTGCTTGAAATGGGTGTACTGTTTGAATTATTATGCTCTCATATAAATTGAGTTGTTGCAGGGATTTTGGTAGTGGGAATAATTCCAAGTTATTTGTGATAGCATGTGAAGAAGTTTGGTTGTTGTCAAGTTTTGTAGTGCAGTAACTGCAACATATTACGGCGTCACTTATTTCGGATTTGTTTTCTGCTAAAAGGTAGAGAGCTAACTCAAACCATTTGGAATCCTCATTGTCTTCTATTTTGTATGTTACGTCTATAGTTTTTGTGTTACTTTTGTAAAAAGTTCTGTGGCAACACACACACACATGGTTTGGTACTTCAGCGGATGTACTTTTAAATTTTAGTATTTCTTTTTTGTATGTGTGTAATAGAAGGTTGCCATGTGCAGAATTGTTGCTAGTCTCTTCTAAAGCTGTTGCATTTTGTAAGTGGCTTTCACTCCCAAAATATTTTCTCTGGATACGGTTGATTTCTTCTTGTAGGTATTTGGGTGTTCCATGCAGAAGGGTGTCATTTAAATTGGTTAGTTCTAAAGCTGGACTTTTAGCATAGTACAGTTTATACACTAGATTTCTTACATTTGAATGATGTGTTGATATCATTTTGATATCATGGAAGATGCTTTTGCAAATAGGTCCTGAAATGCAGGCTAATGAATGTCCTTGTAGTCCTGTGTATTTGCACACTGGACAGGTATCCATATTTTGTAGCACTTTCATTTTGATTTTGTCTTTACCTTTCACATACTGATTGAGGAACTGGCGTAAAGATTTGAAAGATTTGTTGGGAATGTTACACATTGACGTGCACGGCCATTTGTATACTGGACGTTCTGGTTCAGTCGAATGGAGAGGTAATTCTGAGTTTTCTGGGGATACTTTTGTAAGCAGTGTTTCTTGTTCCATGATGGTATTATTGATTTTTTCATTACCTCGTCCACTGCTATGGATGGCAATTGTGTTTGTTTGATTTTGTTTGTATGCTTCTTCATTAAAATATGGTTCTGTGGTCGCTGTGTGACTCCATTCACCTCCACAAATATTTTAGAAGTTATTTTTGTTGACATTCCGTTTATTGAGAAGTTTCTTTTGTAATTTAGTACTTTGTTTAGTTTTGTTAGTGGTTTCATCCTGTTTAAAACTAAATGAGAAGGATTGCACTGTCTACGAGGGCTTCTAGAATGACCTTTCTACGGTGGGTTGTAAGGGTTGTGGATGATTTTGCTCCTCTTCAAATTAGATTCTGAAGGACTCTGTAGCGGAACATTTTTGCTAAAATACTCTTTTTACTATGGTTTCTTGCTAGTATATGAGGATTTATAGGAGCAGTGTTAGCAGTAGTGGTAGCCAAATTCTTGTTAAGCATTTTCTGTTTCGTGCCACAATTTGATAGAGGAGGTAAAGTTTCTGTAGTTGAAGCTTCTTTTATTTCGCTAATGACTGGATAAAAACAATAGAGAAACAAAAATCTTACAAAAGGTATCTAAATTGTGACACTGAAACAAGGGCTCTGAACGAACTACTGGGATACCTAAACCAATTTCCTGATAAAACAATCCAAGATCAATTTCTAAGATTTCGCTTAAATATACTACCAATCAGAGACTACCTAGCAGCATTTGACAAAACTTTCACTGTCGCAGTGGAGTGTAGATTTTGTAAAGAATCACAAAGCCCAGAAACATTATTTCATTTAATTATGGTGTGTCCGAGGCTGAAAGAAAAAAGAGATATATGGAGAAGTTTCTTTCGGATCTCGAGTAAAGTGATGACGACAGAAGAAAGATGGGAGAATCTTCTAAGAGGAAATGACCAGTGGTTAATAATCACAATAATGAAATTTTTGGGCGAAATCATAAAATGAGTCCTAATCTTCAGAAGAAACGAAATTATTCTTTTAAAGAATAAATCGGAATAGACTTGAATGTAAAGTTTGAAAAATCAAACCAAACATTAAAAAATAAAAAATAAAAAAAATCCCTAAATGACTGCATTAGCTGTTTTGTTTCAATGTTTTGTACAAACACTGGTAGAGATGGATGCTTACATTGGACCCTTTTATTTTCATTTGCTCTATTTCTGCGTTCCTTTCTACGGACGTGCTTTTTGGTAGGCATTATTTGGGGTCTGTTCAAACAAAAGAAGGTATGGGTTGGTCTGTTTTACAATGTATATGTGCTGTGTGCATAAGTGTATGGATTTGATGGGGAAGATGTTTGTGGTGGTGTGTCAATGTGCATTTGGCTGTTACAATGAGTTGGGAAGGCTATTTTTCTGTTTGTATGTTACTACACTGTGCTTCAGATGAGAGAAGAAAATGAGCTAGTGTTGCGGAGAAGCATTAATAGTAAACATAATGGTATAGAATTAAAACAGGTATTTGTTTTGTAGTACTAACATTCTAAGGCTTGTATATGTTATTTGTGTTCCAAAAAAACGGGGATGTGTGTGCCACTCTGCCTGTTAATCTTTGTTTAATAAATGGGGATTTGTGGGCAGAATGGTTCAGAAATCGATGTTTTTTTGGTGCGCAAATTACATGAATGACCCACACAGTCTCTTTGAGGAACAATAAGCATATAAAGGTAGTATTGTACCTACTTGTTTTTGTGGAATGAGGTTTCTTCGGATATGTTGTTTGTAGTGTAGATGCTGTTGATTTTCAGGAGAGTGGTCTTCACTGCAATTGTAAGAGGAAGAAGTTAGTAATGTTGTGTGTTTATAGCAGTGATGTTAATGTATACGCTCATTTTTATGCTTTTGTGGAAGTATTCCCTTTTCATATCTCAACACAGCGTATGCGTGCATTTCATTTGACTATGTGCAGCCTTTATATTTTATTTGCAGTATGTTAGTTCAACCTGCTTCACAAATTAGTACAATTTTAAGTTCATGAAATTCCCTTGTTTTTTTACAGCTGTGTTGTAGATAGCAGAGAGGTTTGGAAGTGATAGGTCATTATAGTAGATGGGAAAAATTTGAATACTTTCATATTATAAGTAGACATGCGAAAAATCAGGAGCACCTCAGAAAGATATGTCACCACAGCAATCGGGAACGTTTATTTTTCTCATACGATCACATTGGGAGTAGCATTAATTTAGATGGAAGACAGTAAAAAATTGTGACATTTTTTAATGGAAAATCGAGTTTCGCACTTAAATCGTGAGGGTTGGTACGTATGTATAGGTTATGCGGGAGATAGTAAGAAGTAGTGCAATTTTTCAATAAAAAATCGTGAGTCTCGCGTTTAAAGGGGGAGCTTTCGTATGTATGTTTTGGCTATGCATATTTAGTGCCATTAATTTGTTTATATGGAATCATACGAGTTGTACATGTACTCTGAATAAATATCCATACCTAGACTTTGTAATCATGCATGTGGGTATGCATGGAGCTGTAAGTAGAAATCCTCGAGACTTGCACAGTAGTTTTTGTAGTAGGTGCTTTGCACTGATATGAGACTTGTATTCAGTGTGATCAACAGTACATTAGAAGGGCGGAACTCTGATGATGGAGTTAGATGTAGAGGTCTTGGATGTGATTGGTGGATGGTTGTGTGACTGCTTAGCTGTGTCCAATGAGGGAATGGATTTGCGAGTGATGCGGAAAAGGTAGAAAGACTGGCTAAAAGTTACGTGCCACGCGGACACCGCACCTGTCCGCGGGTAGGGCTTGCCACATATGGGGTTTTACAGCAAATCCAGCATGGAAATGGGACTGTAGGGATCAGCCAATCAGATGTTGACATTGTTGATTTGCGAAGAAAGAGAGTGTGTGTAGTGAAGATGGCAGAGGTGGAGACAGTCAGGGTGTTGGTGCTTGGAGATATTTTTGTCCATGGTTTACAGCACTATTCTCAATGTAGGCATATGGCAAACAATTTCGATGTAAGAGGAGTGGAGGTGGTGTGGAACGCTGCGACTGGCTGCAATGTAGAGGCAATTCTCGAAAGTTTGCAGAGATATGCGTAGGATGAACAATCCCCATGTGGTAGTTTTGCACTATGGTGCTTTCCATTTGGGCTACGTGAGTTCTCCTACTTTGTTGGGAGATTTTGAACAGTTGGTTCAGGCAGTCATCAACATGTTTCCATCTGTGAAAGTAATTTTTTCTGGATTACTTCAGAGAGCAAAATGGGACAACAGTTCTGTTTTTTGTCCTGATCAAATTATTGGTAGGCGTACAATCAATTGAGGCATGCATGCTTTCATGTTAAGAGCTGGTATGCTTTTCTGTAGCCACAAGAACATTATTTCCAGTAATGTGGCTTATTTTGAAGCAGATGGTGTTTCTTTATTTTTTTTTGGAAATGCCATGTTCTTTTGGAATGTAAGGTTTGTTTTGGAGCAGGTTATGTGATGATTGTAGAAGTAAAGTAAGAAGAAAAAAATACAAAAAATACAAAATAACAGGTGTCTGTAAAGCATCTGCAAAAAAAACAAAACAAAACAGCTCTTTTCAGAGGCTACCTTAAAAGAGAAATGGGGATCACTGTTTATATGTACAGTCGTCATGCTTAGATCCTCTACATGTCCGCAGACATGGCGGTAGTCTGCAGGCAGCACGTATTACATACGGGGATTCTGGGGTGGAGAGGCATGCAAATGAGAATGAGCGAAGCTAGGGATTGGTCAGTAAGGTTCAGTGGGTATGTTGTGAACAGAGAGATTTAGTAAGAACGTCTTTTTCCTTTTTCCTGAGAGGAGAACAGACAGCTATGGCTCTGTGTGCTCGAAAACAGATTATCTGTATTTTGGGAGACTCATGGATACATTGGTTGAAGGTGCATGCAGAACGTTGCAGTATATCTGCAGATCTTGTATTCCCTGATGTGGAAGTGCACTGGCATGGAGTGCGTGGGATGAAGTGGCTGGACTTGGTACCTCTCTGTGCTACTATACAGACAGAGCGTCATCCTGATATAATTATAATTAATTGTGGAGGAAACAGTTTAGGACATGTGCCTGGAATCTCTTTGCAATTTGCAATGAAGGAAGGACTTGAGAAGGTCATGGACATATTTCCAAATAGCCAAATAATTTTTTCTCGTATTGCGCAAAGACAAATATGGCTATGTTCTTCTTCATTTGGTCCACAAATGGTAAAAGCGAGGCGCAATGTTAATAAGGCTGTTTGTGCTTTTCTAAGAGATGTTGGCATGTCCTCTTTCCACAATGAAAATATTGTGTTTCGTAGCACATTCATTTTTCCCAAAGAGTCCATCTTACATATGCTGGCAATCAGATTTTTCTTCGAAATGTACAAAATGCATTGCAAACTTTTTTAGAATTATAGTCACCTATTTTGCATTACATGTTGATGAATCCAAGTTTTTCAAACACACAAAACACCACCAAAAGGCTTTTTTCAGAGCCACCACTTACTCACAGAGAAAAGTGCATTGGTGTGCTATGGTTGAACCTTAAAATGTCTCTCCTAGGACTGTCCGCAGACTTTTTGTAAAATGCGCAGGGACCTACACCGTTTACTTGATAGTTCCATTTTTAAACTGAGAAAGGTGTCTCTGAAAAGAGCCTTTTTTAAAAAAAAATGTTTGTTGTTTTATATTTTTGAGGATTTTTTACACACAACACACTAGGAGAAGAGGGGAAAGGAAGGTAAGAAAGGGATACCAACCACGGGGATAAGAAAGGGCAGGTGGAGAGAGAAAGATGTAGGGTGGGCCTTATTTAGGTAGCTAGTAGCTCTTTTGGTGCTCTGTGACCGTAGTCTCGAAAGCACTTTGAAGACTCTCCCCCCTGCAGAGTACTGCGTCGCAGTACATACACAATATTGTGACCCTCGAAAGTTAAGGGTCAACAGCATCGCAAATGGCCTGTGAAGCAGCCGGAGGGATGCGCTCTCCCACAGGAGTATCTCTTGTGGTGAGAGGATCAGAAACGGAGGATGCTGCGGAGGAACTCAACCTACTAAGTTCTTTACATGGTACAACCTTGTGAATGTCCGCACTGTGAAACAAAGTTAGGTGTCGCTTCATGGTTGTCGTACCAAAGTTGTACGCACCAGGTCTCCCACGACTCAGCACCAACTTGCACTGTTTACAGGTGAGCTGGTTCACACGTGCTTTTGGGACGTTACCATAAACGGTAAACAACCACCACACCCACGACTCCCAGCGAGGGCTGGTAGTATGGAGTTCCTCCATCTCATTCTCTTCATCCTCGCTCTCTATATCATCATGCGTATTCGCCGCTGCAGGCACTTGGGGAGGTGGTGCTGGTGGAGGGTTTGGGGGTGGTGCTGAGGCTGATGCAGCAACAGCAGCCATGGATGCCATCAGGGTTGGTGAGGTAATCTCCGCTAGAGCACTAAAGGCAGCAAGACTCAATCTGCAATCACCAAAAGTACAATGAAGATTAGCTCGGGGGTGTGGCCTTTTATAGAGGTGGAGGGGTGCGCATTGTGGCCATATCGATCACTCAAAAGCATTCAAAAACTTCCAAATAATATGTGGAAAGCTAGGGCCATTGTATGGGACATGTGAAATGGTGATTTTTTTATTTTAACATAATTTGGCTTGTCTGCATAAGTTCTTTTGAAATGTTGGGGAAGCGGACAAAGTGCGCAAATTAGGACACATGCTCAGCGTGGGTGCGGTCACATGATGATGTCGTGAACACATACGCGAAGGAAATGGGTGCCCGCAGGACATCAAATGCACAGGAACGGGTGTTCTACGGAAAAGTATTCGGGTCCTGAAACTAATTAAAAGTGTGATACAAGTGAGACGGACAGTTATGGACAGGCGCAATGTTCGCAGGACTTACGGGTGCGCATGTGCGCAGATGTTCTGCTGACTGTACGGCCAGGTATAGTGTCCTTTGGACACCTCCATTTTGTTTGACTACGGACATGCCGGACACCGCGCATGTTCTACAGACAGTTCCATCTTGGCTGAAGACGGTATGGACAGGTATGGTGTCCTTAGGACACTCCAATTTTTTTGTCCATTTACGGACATCCCGGACACCTGGTGTGTTCTAAGAACAGTTTCATCTTGATTGCCAACAGTACAGAGAGGTGTAATGTCCTTAGGACGACCCATTTTGTTGATTTACGGACATCTCGGTTAGTTGGTGTGTTCTAAGAACAGTTCCATCTTGGTTGAGAATGGTACGGGTAGGTGTATTGTCCTTAGGACATCTATATTTTATTAATTACGGACAGGCCGAACAGGTGCGCTGTCTGTGGACATTTTAACTCTTTAAAAAAAAAAATAGACGCAGACAATTCCATTAAAACTAACATAACATTTTTTTAAATTAAACTCATATACAGCAATTAAGAGAGAGAGGGCGAAGCAGACACTGAAACAAATATAGGGGAATTAGGGGTTTTCACAGGCTGGTTGTGAGGGGATTAAGGGATGGAAGTTTCATAGAAACGTTTATGTTGTTCTTGAGGGTTTGGGGATAGTTCACTGGGAAATGGAGAAGGGGACAGGTACAGGTAGTACAGTGGTATCTAATTCTTCCTTTGACGTGGTCCTCCACAAATTGCCGTAAACTATTGCAATTATATTTGAGCATGTCCACTTTCTCTTCTATGTGTTTCAAGGTGTCTTGCACTGTGTCTTTTGTTTGAATTTCTTCAATTTTTGTATGGTCTGTTAAAAATAAATATATATATGTTAAGTATACACATAAAGTACTGACTATTAATTTGCTTATGCAGAGAAGTGTGTACCATTATTATCGCTATCTTCCGACATTTCGTCATGCAGAGAATTCTCCTCCAGCCACTCCAAAGTACTGCACATTTCTGTGTGAAAACAACAGATATACATTAATTGGTGCGCACCTCATACAAAAAGTATACAAACATATAAGAAAAAAAGTTCACTTACTACTTTCTTGTAGTTTGTATTGGTTGTGTTGTGTTAGTCTACTGTCGCTCCTAGCTGTGCAGTTTCTGTGAGGTAAATATGTTGGAGGCATATCTTTTTTGTTATGGTATAATCCATTTCATTATATATGGTATATAAATGGATGGGTGATGTGTTAGACGTGCAGGTTCCACTGCTTATTTAGTATTACTTATAATGTGTTTATGTGCTGCTTCTTAAAATGGTGCAGTTTTTATATGGCATGATATAACAATTTCAGATACCCACTGAGTGTTTGTTTAGTGTTGATCTCGTCCGCGCCCATCCGCGGACTTACGCTCAGTCCGTGGCCTTCAAATATCATTAGCGGGGGGTTCACTATGTTCTATGTTACATGTATATAAAATAAGGGAATCCTAGTAAATATCTCCTAAATTCACATGATGAAAGTGTATATTCAGTAAAAAAACTTTGTTAAAGGGATGTTATCATTAAGTTGTGCTACTAAAAAAACTATGAAATTCAGTAAAAAAACTTTGTTAAAGGGACGTTATGTTTAAGTTGCGCTACTAAAAACCTGTGAAATTCAGTAAAAAAACTTTGCTAAAGGGACATTATGGTTAAGTTGTGCTACTAAAAACCTATGAAATTCAGTGAAAAAATATTGTCAAAGGGACGTTATGGTTCCAAGTAAAACCGAAAAACCCTTGAAATTCGCCAGTTATGGTAAGCTACGCAACCATAACTCGCGCCACCCCCATGCACTGCTAAAACTAACACCCAGGACATCAAAGATGATATCACAAATGTCATTGATGACATCACTGATGACTTCAGATGTCTGTCTCCCTCTTTTTTTCCTTTACTGACATATCTAGCCCCCCCTCACCATATACTAGTCAATTATCCCAAAACCCTCTCCAAGAACCAAAACGTTTTGATGAGACTTCCATCTCTTCTTCAACGCTTATAAAACCTATTGAAACCCCTAATTCTCCTGTTTTTGTTTAAGTTTCTCCCTCACCATCTCTGTCATAAATTTAACATACATGTAAAATAAAGTAAAATTATGATATTGGGCCTCATTACGACCCTTGCGGAAATGGAAAAATGATGGCGGAAATGCAATACCGCCATCGAACACCGCTCGTTGCGATCATGACCCGTCACCGTAAAGTACGATGCCATTAGCGACACCGCAGTGAACGGCAACGCTAACTGCACCAAGTACGCGCACGCGCGCCTTGCAAAACCGGAATCACCGCCATGGCGCAACGGTACGCGAATTCTGACCCTAGCGGACATGTACTGAACGCCATCAAGCACGTCGTAAAGTACCATTCCGCCATGGCGAGAAATACGGCAACGCGAACCAACCGTAAATGGCCCACTGAGTGCCTGTACTCCACTCCCTGGCCTCATTGCACAACTCCTGGCAGGCGCAATGTACTCACACTATGCAACCAGTGAAATCCACAATTCACCCATGCATGCCAACGTAGAAAAGCATGCAGGGGCTCAAAGCGCCCCGTGAGTGGGCATCCATGTACGGCATGTCACCATAGCCGTACTGACGCAGCACAGGCATGTGAAGGTACAATACATCAAAATGAAAATCAAGAACACATGACACAAAACAACAGTAGTCCCCCATCGCTTGCCACCAGCGCAAGGCAACATCCAAAACAGCATCCTGAGGGGGATTGCACCAGCCCTGTACTCATGCCAGTAAACAAACCAACCATCAGCAGAAGCATGTACCACACAAGTCGGCAGAGTGACTGAGCAGCCAGGCTCATCCCAAGAGGGGCCGATGGGAGCTGCAGGGCACAGATGGCATCAATACAGAAGCTATTCCAATGGACATGACCCCAGTCCCCCTCCAACAAACGCACGCAAACACAGTCACCTGTGACCAGCCACATTCTGAACAACCCATCATTCCACCAATCGACCTGGCTGACAGGCACCAGTCGGCCAAAAGCCAATCCCCCGCCCCTGAACAGCACATCATGTAAACAGTCACAATGGCAGCCCCTATCCGTGACCATACTGTGCTACGTAGGCAAACGCGGCCAGTACTGTACCACACAACTCAACTCAGAAGGCGGAACACAATGCAGATCATCACGCAATACATACCGCCACAAAGCGAAAATCGCCACATCACCTGCAAAGAACAACGCAACACGACAAATATCGGAATACAATTTAAATGCACATCCAAATGACAAAGGCCCCACAGCAATTTGCAAAATACCACCAAAACAACCATCATCACCGAGGGCTGCATCTGCAATAATTGACCGGCTTCCACTTGTGTGACGCCCTGTACCATCATGGCACACAGGGCCTACATCAACGTTCCAAAAGGCAACATGGAAGCGGCAAGAACCGCAGGTCCGTCCCATGAGGCAGGCACTAGTCGAGCTGAAAGGCCGAAATGTTGCACCTAGCCACCAGTACAGCGTAAGGGCATGTGGCCCATTGGCGATCGTCCCATAAGATCGAAATGGTGCTCCACTGATTCACCCGAAGCTGCAGGAGTCGAGAGTAAAAACCATCTGGAGGAGTGGCGTAGAGATGGCATCTGCAATAGGGCAGGAGATACCTGTCACCCAAAAGAAACACAAATTAACCGATTGCATTACGGGACTCATGATGCATTACAATCTTCATTCAACACACCAAATCCACACCCATATGCATGCTAGCCCACTCCAAAGGAATATACACACCCCTAAATCAGTATCGAATCATAACGAAACCAATCGAGCTAAATACACCATTGTCAACGTCGGTTACTGTGCATGCGTCCGTCAAGATAGAACCCATGACATGGGATTAGTAACGTGCCTAGACACAAGTGTATGAAGGCGCGTCGAGACAGGGAGGATCCGACAAGGGCAGATAGACGTATGTCCCACTATGGCAGCCTTGCATCACATAACGCAGGGGAAGGGGAGTGAATCAAAAAACCCATGTACATGGCAGACCCTAAACGGAATCATCAGTCCATGCATCCACACATCATTCCCTCATCCCGCAATGAAAACGCATGAATATTCACTCACATAATATGTGAAACTTCCATCGCGTCTGTGCGTAATGCAGTCCGCAAAAACCACTGTGCCCCTGGCCGGATCTGTAGTGTTGTGAAGCAAGATGGATTTGGGAACGTCCTGCCTTATCGTCCACTACGCTGTTGCGCATCCCATTCAATTCATATCATTCATTGCCTGCTCGTTATGGGCCATGTCCCAAGGACATTCTACAATAGAACGTTACATTTCCAGCCAGACCTGTGGGCGTATCCTCGCCGCTACTTCAAAACCCAAAATGCTGGCCTTCGAATTCCTCACTTGCAACATTACGTCGAAAAGGCTTCTGTGAACGCTTGCATTCACAATTACATCAATGTAGTGCGGCTGTGTGTCATGATGCTAACTGGCTGCAATCACAAATGGCACGCCACGCCCGTCGGTGAAGTACGTTACTGTGCTGCATGAGGGTCGGCCATCGATCGAGCCCTACATACCACTGACTCTTCACAGGTATGTAAGCGGCTGCAATCATAGCATGTGTAACAATGGGAGCATAGCATGAAAATCAGTCAAAGTACATCACACTGCCATCGGGATTTGATACATGATTCAAATCCCAAGATGCCATGCGGCCAAATGCAGCCTTACGTGCGGGACGTGCTCGGCCAGAAGGGATTGCATCTGCCACAGATTCATTCAATCAGCACAGGTGGAGGCCATACAGGCCGACAGCACATATATTGCAGACCCAAACCCCTCCCACAACCACTCCCACTCCAAAATGCTACCGGCAGGACTAGCGACGTTGGGCCTGGGGTACCAGATAGCACTGCAAGTGCTACAACTACAAGAAGACGACGAACAACAACAGGTACAACAACCGGGCGCACAGGGGAGACGGAGGAGAAGGAGGAGGAGGAGGGCAAGGCAGGGTCAGCAAGGCCCACAAGCACTGCCACTACCACCACGCAGGCGGCCCGCAATCCCACGCCTCCGAGCCGATCCGTTCAACCTCACTGCTGAGCAGATCCACACCCTCTACCGTTTGGACCGGGACACCATAATCGCCATTGTGGACATGACACATGCTGACCTCGTGAGCATGATAGATAGCCCAACCGCCATCCCACCCCTACTGAAGGTGGTGTCTGCACTCCACTTCCTGGCCACAGGCACCTACCAGCACACAGTGGGACAGTTGCATGGCATTTCACAGCCACTGTTCTCACGGACACTCTTCCAAGTGCACGATGCCCTCCTGAAGCACGCCGACGACCACATCACACTACCACGCACGTACCAGGAGATTACCAACGCTAAAGTGGGATTCCATGCACTTGGCGGCATCCCGGGTTGCATTGGTGCCATCGACTGCACCCATGTTGAATTGGTTGTCCCACATGCCATGGAGGTCCAGTACCGCAACCGGAAGCAATTTCATTCAATCAATGTGCAAATGGTGTGTGACTCCAACAAGATATTTACGCATTGTTGTGCCAGATTTCCAGGATCTACCCATGATTCTATGGTCCTGAGGAACACAAGAATACCACGCTACATGGAGCGACACGCAGGGCACAGATCCTGGCTACTCGGTGAGTCTCATTCCATGCATGACATCGTGGCCCATTTGATGCGTCAATGACCTTGCAGGGGGGGGGGGGGCTACTTAGCACTATCATTCCACTGACACCCTTTATTCGTCTCATACAGGTGATGCCGGGTATCCACTGAAGAGATGGCTCCTTACACCAATCCGGAACCCACAGAACGAGCATGAGGAGGACTACAACCATGCCCACTCACGTACCCGTGTGGTCATTGAACAGGCATTCGGCCTACTGAAGGCTCGTTTCCGCAGCCTCAGCAGGTCTGGCGGGGCACTCATGTACAGCCATGAGAAGGTTTCTAAGATGGTCATGGCATGTGTCATGCTGCACAACATGTGCATACGTAGGAATGTGCCCATGCCCCCTGACGCTGTACTGCATGCACCTGAAGATGATGATGATGATGAGGGTGGGGATGTGGAGGCACCTCAAGGAGTCCATGAGGCACAGGATGTACGTGCAATCCGACAGAGCATCATAGATGCATGCTTCTAGCAACCACGCATGGTGCCTATTACACGGAAAGGGGACCTGTGGCACTGTGTGTGTGTAGTACAGGCACATTGTGGACTGTACGCCTATGAAGGCCTCGTACGCAAATATCAATGTCCACACATGTCATTGGATGATAATGAGGTGCTGTATTGTTAATGTGATTTGATTTATACACCCTATGGACCCGCCACCCAGTGAAGCCCAACACACCCCCTCCACCCTACTACCTCCCCCCCCAACACCAGTGTCCAAATATGCATGCTGTCCGTGGGTAGACGCTATTGCAAGCCCCCTCTACGGGTATCAGGGGCACCCCTGCCCGTGGAGCGCAGGTTCCTGCCAGATCTGCGTTGGGGGCTGCCCTGGACGGAACTTGCCACGGATGATGTCTCTGCCTGCTCGCGTCCATGCATGTCTCTGAGGGTTTGTGAGAGCTCCGAGAGCACACGGCGCACAGCAGCAAGTTCAGCACAAACGTCTTTGGACGTCGCATGCAGTTCCCCCCTCAGGCTCTCGGTGCTTTTCTCCATTTGTGCTCTCAGGCTCTCGGTGCTTCTCTCCATTTCTCCCCTGAGGCTCTCACTACTTTTCTCTATTTGTGCCCTGAGTGTCTCGGTGGATGTTTCCATGGCTGCCCTGGAACCCCCGCATTCATTTGCATGGTCCTTGAGTAGCGTGGACGCTTCCTGCTGTTGCTCGATCAGCAGGTCGAGGGACTGTTGCCTCTGCTGGGCCATGGACATTTGCGGTGGTGTGACAGGGGGGCTGCTCAACACATGTTGCCTTGGCACAGGACTTGTGGGGGTTGGCCAGTCGTCGTCTTCAGGGTGCCCCTGCGTGGTTTCGTCATGGTGTAGGGGATGGAACATGCAGGGGGATTGGGAAAGGTCATGGATGGTACCTACGTCGCCAGCACTGTTTTCCGTGTCGGAGCATGCTGGCATGACAGCTGTGTCACCTATGGTGCTGCTACCACCAGAGGCAGTGCCATCAGATACGTTCTTTGGGGGGACCTGTGGTGCTGGGGTTGTGGACTTGCTGGCTGCTGGGGTGCCTGTTGCAGTCCCCTCCAGTGTGCTGCCACTTGATTCCTGCTGCTGCCGTGTCTTGATCCTTGCACCTGAGGTGGAGGCTCTTGGGACGTTGGTCCTGGCCCTCTTTGCAGGCGTGCTGGTAGGGGTGTCCTGCAGCTCGTCGTTGGTATCGGACCCTGTGGTGGAGTAAAGAGGGGCGAGCGTTAGTTATGGGTCTGTCGGATTTGGAATGGCAACGTATCAAATGCATTGGGGTGGTACATGAGGCTGATTTGGGACTGGGCCTTGGAGGTGGTCTCATTTTCGTGTGGATTGAGGATGCATTCATTTGGCTGCCTGCAGTTAGGGGGTGCATGCTGCACATGTAGGGGTTGTTTATGGCTTCTTGATTGATTTGTTTGTTCATTCTGACTTTTAGAGGGCGCTGTCAGGGCAAAGTATGTATTGCACTATGGGGTCACATGGTACTGCACATGTTCGTGGTTTGTGGATTTCGCATTGTTTCTCTTGGCCAACCTACCTGATTCTCCGGATGTCGGCACTCCTTTCTCCATCCCTCCGACTCCCTCTATGCTCTCCATTCCTATGGTGGAGGCGCAGATTTCCTCCCAGGGGGTCAACTTGATGGGCGACTCTGAACCCCCCCCGGTAGCTGTGGCGATGTTCCTGTTCGCAGAAAGTATGCTGCGTACGCGGATCCGCAGGTCGTCCCACCGCTTGCGACATTGCTGTGGCGTGCGGGGTGTTGTCCCCACCGCACTTACGCGCTGTGCCACCAGGGCCCATATGGCCTTCTTGTTGGCAAGGGCCGTCCTGGTCATTTGACTGGAGAAGACGACGGCGGAATTTTCCTGGAGGGTCTCGGTGAGCACGGTCAGTTCCTCTCGGGAGAAGTGTACCTGCCGCTTGCGGTCACACGCTTTCTTGGCTACCTTTCCCATATTTATTTTTTTAACTGGGGTTGCTAACGGGTTGGGATGTGTGTCAGGGTCGGATTTTTTATGGTTGTGTTGGGATTCGGATTTTATAGTTGTGCGGCGTGCTGTTTCCCGTTCCGGCCACATGCTTTTACTTCCGTTTCCGTATATTTACGGTGGCCGTAATTTGCGGTGCACGCTCGTTACGGTGACCGCTCATTACGGTGACCGCTGAGATGGGTGGCGGTATTGCACCTGGTGCAGCGTACGGCGGCGGTAAGGGCCGTTTTGGGGTCATTTCCGCCATCGCAGCCTTTCGGATTCCGCCATGGCGTAATGCTCGTGCCCGATGGGTCGTGATTGGCCGCACTTTGCTCCTTCGTGCAATGGCGGAAACGCTATTTACGCTGTTGCGGTCCGGTCAGTCACTTTCCGCCAGGGTCGTAATGAGGCCCATTGTGTCCTAATTCATTTCTTTTTTTTTGTTTTTTTAAAAGCAATTTAGGTGTCCGCGGACAGTGCAGGTGTCCGGAATGTCCGTAAAGAAATGAAAATGGAGGTGTCCTAAGAACACTATACTTGTCCGTAAGGTTCACTAGCAAGTTGAAACCGTTCTAAGAACACACGCAGTGTCCTAAAATGTTCGTCAATGGACGAAATGTGGGTGTCCTGATGACGCTGTCCGTATTGTTCGCTGGCAAGATGAGAGTGTTCTTAGAACATATTATGTGTCCTGGGATGTTCGTAAATAAACAAAATGGGGTGTCCTGAGGACACTATGCCTGTCCGTATTGTTCGCATGCAAGTTGAAATTATTCTAAGAACACAGGCTGTGTCCTAAAATGTTCGTACAGAAACAAAATGGGAGTGTCCTTAGGATGCTCTGCCTGTCCGTATTGTTTGCAGGCAAGTTGAGACTGTTCTAAAAACAGACGCAGTGTCCTGAAATGTTCGTCAATGGACGAAATGTGGGTGTCCTGAGTACGCTGTCCGTATTGTTCGCTGGCAAGATGAAAGTGTTCTTAGAACATAATATGTATCCTGGGATGTTCGTAAATAAACAAAATGGGATGTCCTGAGGACACTATGCCTGTCCGTATTGTTCGCATGCAAGTTGAAATTATTCTAAGAACACAGGCTGTGTCCTAAAATGTTCGTACAGAAACAAAATGGGAGTGTCCTTAGGATGCTCTGCCTGTCCGTATTGTTCGCAGGAAAGTTGAAACTGTTCTAAGAACACACGCGGTGTCCTGAAATGTTCGTCAATGGACAAAATGTGGGTGTCCTGAGGACGCTGTCCGTATTGTTCGCTGGCAAGATGAAAGTGTTCTTAGAACATATTATGTGGCCTGGGATATTCATAAATAAACAAAATGGGTGTGTCCTGAGGACGCTATGCCTGTCCGTATTGTTCGCAGGCAAGATAAAATTGTTCTAAGAACACAGGCTGTGTCCTAAAATGTTCGTAAAGAAACAAAATGGGAGTGTCCTTAGGACGCTATGCCTGTCCATAATGTTCGCAGGCAAGTTGAAACTGTTCTGAGAACACACGCAGTGTCCTGAAATGTTTGTCAATGGACGAAATGTGGGTGTCTTGACGTGTCACGCCCCTCCGAGGACGGTGGTCCTTGTGGCATAAATGGACCTTAGGACGGCGGGTGGCAGCCATTTTTACTCACAAGATGGCCGCCGTAACCGGTGTTGCGGGTCTAGTCTCTGCACAACCCGGTTTCCAGGAAGTGCTGCCTCCCTACCCGGGAGTTGGTATATCTGTCTCCGAGATCAGCACAGAGTTGCGTTGCTGCTCCGCTATCACAACGCTACTGCAGCTCCCTTTGCCTCCCTTTCTCCCGATTCCACGGACTCCGTCCCTCTCTAACCCAAGTCTGCCTTCTGGGGCTTCTCCGGGTCGCGGTACAGGTACAAGTCACCCCGACATTACGACCGCCCACGCAAGACTCTGCTACACCAAAACAACTCCTAGCTCCGCCCTATTAGCATCTCAGGTAAAGACTTCCCCGTGGCTTCCCATTTTTCTTTTCTGCTTTCCCACGGTTTCTCATCCAACCTCTTTTATAAATCATAGAAGTATCCTGAGGCTGACTGGCACCTTTCCCCACACAACGTTCCTGTTTAAGGGTAATTTACATTACTCAAATCCTTACATATCCACTATTCACTTACCTGCTGATACTTACCAGTCTCTTTATCTTTCAAGACGAACGACCTTCGGACTGCACCGGAACCTCCGTCTGCAACGGAAGAGATCATACCGCTACCTTCGGCACAGGGTTTTCTTCCCGAGAGGGTTTCCCTAGGATTTCTTCTCCTGCCTGGTTTATCTAGGGAGGGAAGAAGTACTTGGGAGGCTTTTCACTTTCTTCTCTCCGCTTGAAATAAGAGGAGCCTTTCCCTGCAGGAAGGTGCCAGTCATAGGAGGAGGAGGAACAGAAGTAACGGTGAGTCCCTGGGGGATACCTGCCAGTTGTTTTCAACTATGAGTATTGTGATGAATCACATCAAGTATGACATGACGACGCTCTGCGTATTGTTCGCTGGCAATATGAAATTGTTCTTAGAACATATTATGTGTCCTGGGATGTTCGTAAATAAACAAAATGGGAGTGTCCTAAGGACGCTATGCGTATCCGTCCTGTTCGTAGGCAGGTTGAAACTGTTCTAAGAACACATGTTGTGTCCTAAAATGTTCGTAAAGAAACAAAATGGGAGTGTCCTTAGGACGCTATGTCTGTCCGTATTGTTCGCAGGCAAGTTGAAACTGTTCTAAGAATGTAGGCTGTGTCCTAAAATGTTCGTAAAGAAACAAAATGGGAGTGTCCTGAGGACGCTATGCCTGTCCGTATTGTTCGCAGGCAAGTTGAAACTGTTCTAACAACACAGGCTGTGTCCTAAAATGTTTGTAAAGAAACAAAATGGGAGTGTCCTTGGGACGCTATGCCTGTGCCTAATGTTCGCAGGCAAGTTGAAACTGTTCTGGGAACACACGCGGTGTCCTGAAATGTTCGTCAATGGACGAAATGTGAGTGTCCTGAGGACGCTGTCTGTATTGTTCGCTGGCAAGATGAAAGTGTTCTTAGAACATATTATGTGGCATAGGATGTTCGTAAATAAACAAATTGGGGGTGTCCTGAGGACGCTATGCCTGTCCGTATTGTTCACAGGCAAGTAGAAATTGTTCTAAGAACACAGGTTGTGTCCTAAAATGTTTGTAAAGAAACAAAATGGGAGTGTCCTGAGGACGCTCTGCCTGTCCGTATTGTTCTCAGGCAAGCTGAAACTGTACTAAGAGCACACCCGCTGTCCTGAAATGTTCGTCAATGGATGAAATGTGGGTGTCCTGGGGACGCTGTCCGTATTGTTCGCTGGCAATATGAAAGTGTTCTTAGAACATATTATGTGTCCTGGGATGTTCGTAAATAAACAAAATGGGAGTGTCCTGAGGACGCTATGCCTGTCTGTATTGTTCTCAGACAAGTTGAAACTGTTCTAAGAACAAACACCTGTCCTTAAATGTTTGTTTCACTTGTGACACACTTTTAATCACTCCAGGACCCGAACAGCGTCCGTAGAACACCAACGCGCATGCGCAAAATAGTTTCAGTGCATTTGGTGTCCTGTGGACACCCGCTCCCTTCGCAGACATGTTCACGAAGATATCATGTGACCGCGCTCACGATCAGATTATGTTCTGATTGCGAACACTGTTCATGTCCCTGAACAATTTAAAACTACATTTTCAAGTAATCTACAATATTTTCCAACAAAAACTCACCATAGAACAAGTCCCACACAGTAATCCTGAGTTTCTGCATACTTTTTGTGACTTTTTGAACCCTTTTTCGTGTTCGATCTGTCCGCGGACAGAACGCATGTCCGTGAACCGCGCACAAGCACCCCTATAAAAGACCACGCCCTAGAGCTCATTCTCATTGTGTTTCTGGCTATCCTACAGAGCACAGTGAATTTTGCTGCCAATTTGCAGATTTCCATTGAAACTTGATGGCATCCATGGCTCCACTACTGCCACCTGGTGCTGCATCTGCCTCAGCACACCCCCACCCCCTCCACCACCACCACCTCCCCAAGGGCCTGAAGAGGAGAACAGGAGTGAGGATGCACAGAAGGAAGAAAAGGATGATGAGAATGAGGTAGTGGAAGTCCCTACTACCAGCACTCGGCGTGAGTCTTGGGTGTGACGGTTATTTACCATTCGTGGTAATGGTCCTAAGGCGCGTGCGAACCAAGTCACCTGCAATGAGTGCAAAATGGTACTCATTCGCGGGAGGCATGGTTCATATAGCTTTGGGACAACTACCATGAGGCAACACCTAAAGTCATTCCACTCGGGAGCCGTTCGCAAAGTTGTACCTTGAGAGGAGCGTAGCAGGTTGACTTCCTCTACTTCATCCTCTGTTTCCGATCCTGTCACCACAAGGAACACTCCTGTGGGACAGCGTATTCCTCAAGCTGCCTCACAGGCCATACGCAATGCTGATGACCCTTACCTTTCGAGGGTCACAGTTGTGTGTATGTACTGCGACGCTGTACTATGCAGGGGTGAGAGACTTCGTAGTGCTTTTGAGGCTATCGTTTCAGAGCACGAGAAGGTCTGCTCACTACCCAAGTGAAACCCACTCTACATCTTCCTCTTTCAGCTCCCCCTTTCTTATCCCCTTGGTAGGTGTCCCCCCTTACCCTCCTTTCCTAGTGTGTCTTGTATAAAAAAAAAAACAAAAAAATGTAAAACAACAAAAATAAAAAAGGCTCTTTTCAGAGCCACCTTTTACAGTTAAAAAAAGTAGAAGTGAAAATAAATGAAGCAGAACCCTGTGTATTTTTTAGAAGTCCACGGACAGTCCACGGACATCTAAAATTTTTGGGTGCTACCCTATCATAACCATTGCAGTTTTATCTGGGAGGAAGTGGTGGCTCTGAAAAGAGCCTTTTGGTGGTGTGTATTTGTGTTTGAAAAATTTGAAATGCTCAACACCTACTATAAAATGGATGCTGTAATTCCAAAAAAGGTTGCAATGCATTTTGTACATTTCTCAAAAAAGTCTGATTGCCAGCATAAGTAAGATGGACTCCATCTCTGCGAAAAATGTATGTACTACAAAACATAATATTTTCATTGTGAAAAGAGGACATGCCAAAATCTCTTAGAAAGGCACAAACAGCCTTATTGACATTGTGCCTTACTTTCTCCATTTGTGGACCAAATGAAGAAGAACGAAGCCACATTTTTCTCTGCGCAATCCGTGAAAAAATTACTTGAGAATTTGGAAACATGTCCATGACCTTCCCAAGTCCTTCTTTCATTGCAAATTGCAAAGAAATTCCAGACACATGTCCTAAACTGTTCCCTCCACAATGAATTACAATTATGTCTGGATGATGCTCTGTCTCCAAAGTAGCACAGAGAGGTAGCAAGTCCAACCACTTCATTCCACGTTCTCCATGCCAGTGCACTTTCACATGTGGGAATCCAAGATCTACAGCTCTCCACTACTTTCTGCATGCACCTTCAATCAATGTATCCACGAGTCTCCCAAAATCCAAACAATCTGTTTTTTGAAACACACAGCCATAGCTATCTGTTCTTCTCTCAGCAAAAAGGGTATCTGAGAAACTCTCTCCTGGCACAACACACCCACTATATTTTCCTGACCAATCCCTTTCTCTGCTCAATCTCATTTGCATGGTTACCCAACCCAAAAGTCCCTGGATGTAACACCCGATGTCCGCGGACTACCGCCATGTGGACATATCGTAACATGAACAGTACTTCTACCATTTCTTTTTCACTTTCTGTGCCATTCCCTCATTGGATATAGCTAAGAAGTCACATGAACATCCACCAATCACATCCAAGACCTCTACATCTAACTGCATCATCATAGATCAGCACTTTAAATGTACTGTTAATCTCTTTGAGTAGAAGTGTCATATCATTGGAAAGCACCTTCTACCAGAAATACTGTACAAGTCTCCAAGATTTCTACTTGCAGCTGCATGCGTATCCATATGCATGAACACAAACTACAGGTATGCATATTTTCTATATAGTACATGTACAATTTTTATAGCTTCATATAAACAGATTAACTGACTTTTAGCTTGTATAATCTATAAAATGAATGTACTGTCATTTTTTCCATCTCCTAAAATCAACTGTCACTTACAAACCTATCTGCTATTTAATTTCTTTTTACACACACATTTTCAAAGCATGTTGAATTAACATATTTAAAGTACAATATGAAGAGTTAACATACTCAAACAAAATTGCATGCACACAGTATGTTCAAAAATCAAACAACAATACTTGTACAAAAATGGGGGGTCTCACAGGCCACGCAGTCACGCTGCCTACACCAGGTACTGGCAATCATGACAGCGTGCCCCTCAGTCCGCAGGCACATATACATGCCCAGAACACCCGCAGAAAGTCAGGCAGTTGTCCTGGATTTTTTCAGGGTGGCACACTTCCCCAAAGTGCTTGGTGCCATAGATTGCACCCATGTGGCCCTACGTCCACCTAGGGCCGCTGGGCACGTCTACCGAAACCGCAAGCACTGGCATTCCATCAATGTACAGGTGGTAT
This sequence comes from Ambystoma mexicanum, assembly GCF_040938575.1. Taxonomy (NCBI): domain Eukaryota; kingdom Metazoa; phylum Chordata; class Amphibia; order Caudata; family Ambystomatidae; genus Ambystoma; species Ambystoma mexicanum. The sequence goes on from NC_090926.1 coordinate 974,422,338, forward strand.
GCGATGCAAAGGGAATCATCACCTCTGTCTATGCAAACTACCCTGGCTCCACCCATGACAGTTTCATATACAGAATGTCCGCCCTGAGCCGGGCCCTGGAAGGTGGGCAGGATGGCGACACATGGCTCCTAGGTGAGTACAAATGCCCTTGCACATGCATTCATGTCACACACACACACAAATAAACAAACCCCAATAATCACAACCATTAACACCTCCCCAGGAGACAGTGACTACCCTCTGAGCAACCACATGATGACGCCAATCCGGAACCCCACCACACCACCCCAGGTAAGATACAACGCCGCCCATATTGCAACCAGAGCCATAGTGGAGCGCACATTCGGAGTGCTCAAGTCATGTTTCACTCCCTTGACCGCTCTGGCGGGCAGCTACTCTATGCACCACCAGTAGTGTGCAGGATCATTGTGGCAGAATGTGTCCTGCACAATGTTGCAACACGGCAGGGTGTCCCGGTGGACATGGTGGTGCCCCCACTTCCCCAACCACAGGCACAGGCGCTGCCCATGGGAGGGGACAGGGCACGTGGCGAGGAAGCCCGGACCCAGCTTGTGGCCACATTTTTCACCTAAACTCCACCCCTGCGGAGTGCACACAGGCCTGAAATATACCAGGTGACAATCGATGATGACAAAGAGACAGTCAACTGTCACAACCCTACCACCCTGAGATAGTTGCCATGGAAGTGCCACATTGTCTGCATCCCTAGCTATTTAAACACAAGCTATCCTGTGTGACCAAAAGGCACACATATGACATGACATGATATGGCCTATACACAAGTATTTCAAGGTGTGATGAGGCAGGGAGGGGGGAACAAGGGAAGACATACAACGGTACTACTGGGCCAGGTGTCATTTAGATTGTGCAAGTGCAGGGGTAGGGGGAAGGGAAAAGGGCAAGGGGAAGGGGAGGGTGGGGAGTGCAGTACAGGGTAAGTAGACCAAAAAACAAATACATAGGCCAGCTGATGGCAACTGCAAAGGTAAGTGCAGACAGGTGCTGGGAAGGGGGGGCTGTAGGGATGGAGAGACAGTACCGCAGTGCAGGGGTTGCCAGGGAGGCAGTGCAAGTGGAGAGTGGCTCGGCCAGGGACCGAGGTCGGTGAGAGTGGCCCAGTTGCAGATCCAGTGCAGTTCCAGTGAAGAATTTTGCAAGGGAGAGGCAGAGAGAAAGCAGAAGCAAAGAAGAAGGTCTTGAGGTGCTTCCCGAACCGGAGATGGTTCTCCTCAAGTTCCAGTGAGGCAGGAAGGCTGTTCCAGAGGGAGGGCCCTGCTGCGGAGAGAGATCTACCCCCAGCTAGTTGCTTTGAGAAGCGGATGACCCTGACATGCAAGGTGTGAATCACACACACCTGCAAAACAGGCCATGGCCATCACTGTTATGTCACTCAAACCCTCCCAAACCACAACATGACATGGCAAGCAATACCCATACACCAACACAGTAACAATAAGGTACACATTGCCATGTCCAAAATGTACAGTGGCATCAGACAATGATGCCTGACCTGGAATCAGATGAAATGACTGACCAACAACCTCCCACCCAAAATAAGTCATTTCCAAATGCATTACAAGAGTTGTAGACGTAGCATAACAATGAATGCCTGTCTACATGCACATTGTGCATTGCAAAATCAACACTGCAGCTTCTGTGTGCTGTGTCCTACTCCTGCAACACACTGCTCAGCGCACAGCACAGTGAACAGCCATTGTGTGTGATGCACACCCTGGGCACCACATCTAAGCGACAGACCACATCAAAAAGCAAATTAGGCATGTACAGGATCCATAATTGGTCACAGAGCATGTGCTGCAGGGACACAGTGGGCACCAGAAGGCAAACAGTGTACATGTGGATATGCAAGGGTGGTAGTACATGTAGTGCATCAGAGTGCAAGTGTGTGGGTCAGCAAGGACATGCACTCAACATATGCATGTGCAAACAAGTGACCATCAGTGTTCTCTACACATCACATGTGAACATTCACCATGTGTACATCCCAGCATGTCAAACCACAACTATCCCCTCGCACCTGAAAGGTAAACACAACACATGAACAGGCATTGATCAGCAGAACACAACATGTACATAGGATACCACCATTACAATGTCAGGGTTCCCATCACACTGCAGGGCAAGGCAACTATCAACAACAACCCCCCCCTCCCTCACAAATGACCATGACCCACTGAACAACTGCACCTGGGTCATGGAGCCTTCAACCCTCAATTCCACCTGGCCACAGGATCACCTTTACCCTTCGTCACCATCTCCCACCTTGTGTGTAAAAAGGTGCCAGCACCCTCAGAATCCAAACTCATTTCCAAAATCACAAAATCTAAGGCATAAAAACGAACCAGAACACCCTCCAGTAGATGACTTGACGTAGCAGTACCTCACAAAGGCCAAGTACTACCACAATGATGCAACAACCAAGGTAGCACAGTAAAACAATGGGCCTCATTACATGGTAGGCGGTAGGGACATACCGTTACCGGTAAGGGATTACCGGTATCGGTAAATCCCCTCCCCAATCACGACCCGGACATACCCCTATTAGCGTCACCGCTAAGTACGGTGGCACTATTAGCGGCAAGTCCGTGAGCGCGCGCCCCCTCAGACCGGAAATAGCGGCATAGCGCTAATATCACGGCATCACGAGCATGCGTACATGGCAATACCGGCATGTAGTAGACCCAAAGAACCCTTACCGGCAAGGCGCTAATACCGGCATCGCGAACCACACGTTAAAAGAGCACAGCAGAGTTCCCACCTGCCACAGGTGGACAAAATCAGCACAGGTGGAGGCAATGGAGACTGGCAGCACAAAAGAGCACACCACACCCCTCCCCACACCCATTCCCACACTAAGATGGATGCAATACTAGCAGCATTACATGGGCTAGAGGACATGATTGCAGTGCAGCAGCTACAACAACAGGCAGCACAGAGGAGACGCAGGAGGAGGAGGAGGAGGAGGAGGAGGAGGAGGGCAAGACAGGCGCAGCAAGCACCACCAGTGCACCTAGTGATACCACAGAGGCAGCCACCAATTCCCAGGATCAGAGCCAGTCCAGTCAACCTAACCCCTGAGCAGATACACACCCTGTACCGTCTGGACTGGGATACCATCACCACCATAGTAGACATGATATACAACGACATTGTGAGTCTCATTGACATCCGTACTGCCATCCCCCCTCTTCTGAAGGTAGTAACAGTGCTCCACTTCTTGGCCACAGGCACCTACCAGCATATGGTAGGTCAGATGCATGGCATATCACAACCAGTATTCTCACGCACACTGAACCAGGTGCTCGATGCCCTCCTGAAGCACACAAGTCAACACATATACATGCCACGGACTGCCCAGGAGATCTCCAACACCAAAGTTGGCTTCCATTCACTGGCAGGCATCCCAAGTTGCATCGGGGCCATCGACTGTACCCATGTAGAACTGGTGGTCCCACATGCCAATGAGTCAGTGTACCGTAACAGAAAGCTATACCACTCCATCAACGTTCAAATGGTATGTGACTCCAACAAGATCATCACACATTGCTGTGCCCGATATCCCGGTTCAACCCATGATGCAATGGTCCTGCGGAACTCAACAATACCACGATACATGGAGCGACATGCTGGACAACGTTCGTGGCTACTTGGTGAGTAGCAGGCCGACCACATGTCAGTGTGATGTGGATTGTGAGTGGTGGGGGAGATGCATACTCCAACTGGGCGTGAATGGGGGGGAGATGCATACTCCAACTGGGTGTGAATGGGGGGGGAGATGCATACTCCAACTGGGCGTGAATGGGGGGGGAGATGCATACTCCAACTGGGCGTGAATGGGGGGGGAGATGCATACTCCAACTGGGCGTGAACTGGTGTCATGAGAAGAATGGACATATATTTTTGCATCACTGTACAGTGAGGCAGCCCACAATGGACCAGAGACAAAACCACATGCTGGAAGTGAGTGCCACGACAAACATATCAATCCATTACGCCAAACAGGCCATTCGAAACAACATGCACACCGCACAACACACCATTCCCCCCATTACACAAATCAGCAACATGCATATCAAAATCACAACTGAAATGTACGCTGAACAACATCAGAAATGGTCCGCGCACATGAGTGCATACAAATGGATCCCCTGTAGCCATTGTGGTGAGGCACACCCATACCCCACCACTGAATTGCCATCAAACAGCATGGGGACATCAACTAAGGAATGGCAGTGTACTAGCAGTGTGGCACTAACGTTGCCAGGTCCAGGAAACACAAATCACTTAAACTCAGGTGGGACATGGCAATCCCTGCCGTATGCATGCATGGTGCATGTCCACTTGCAAGGACCACCTCACCTTCCCACATTGCAGTTACCCTGATTGCCATGCGTGCTTGGATCTGTGGATGTCGTTGAATATGCAATGTTTGTTTGTGTGATATGTGCACGCTCCACATTATGTAGACACTTACACATACCCATTATTGCACCCATGCAGGTGATGCAGGTTATCCCCTGAAGAGGTGGCTCCTTACCCCTGCGCGGAACCCACAGAACAGGCACGAAGAGGACTACAATCATGCACACATCCGTACCCGGGTGGTGATCGAGCAGACATTCGGCCTATTGAAGGAACGCTTCCGGTGCCTCAGCAGGTCGGGCGGGGCACTCCTGTACGGGCATGAGAAGGTGGCCAAGATCACCATGGCATGTGTCATGCTTCACAATATGTGTATCAGACGGAATGTGCCAATGCCCCCTGACATAGAACTGCGACCACCGTCTGAGGATGATGACGGGGATGAGGATGGAGGAGAGGGGGCTGCAGGTCATGCAGGTGGCGATGCCCATGAGGGACTTTCTGTGCGGCAGCACCTGATAGACCATTGTTTCTGATGCACATGGATTAGGAGGGTGCAATTGGTGTTCAGCTGAGGGCACGGGGTGTATGGAGGACATAAACACAGTGCACCCTTCAACAATAAAGCACACATACACAATGATCAATGTCCAGTCATGTGATTATCCATGCCATTACGTGTGTATTGAGCATTATGTCATTCAAACGTGCATGGGCTTTGGAGTGGGGACAGCTGGGTGCTGGGTGTACGCTGCCCTTCCGGTGTCGGACATGGGTCGTCCACATCACTGATAGGTGGCTGCTGCTTCCCCGACAGAGCTATTGGCTGTGGACGGCGTGCCTTCTGGCACTGGCTCCTGAGTGGTGGGGGTGGGTGGTGGGGGTGCTGCCACAGTGTCGGATGGCATTTCGTTCCTTGGTGTGGTCGTTGCGTGTGTGGCTTTTGAACGCTGGGCCACTCCAGATATCCCAGTGCCCCTCGATGTACTGGGCCTGGTGCCTGCATCCTTTCCCTTGGCCTGCTTTTTGGGTGGTGGGGCCTGCGTTGCAGAGTCCAGCTCCTCACTGTCAGAATGTGACCCTGTGGGGGAGCAAGACAGGGATAGCATCAGTGATGGGTCAACGTGCATCATGCATATGTTGTTGTTGCTGCAGTTCTTTGGATTTGGACATCTAGTTTGGGGCTGCAGGTTGTTGGCCAGATGGGTGGGTCATCCGGACATGTATCAGGGTGACACGTGTGTGAGGTGCTGCATGCATGTGGTTGTGTGGGGATGTGCACGGCATATATGCAGGGTTGTGTACATGTGTGTGTGATGACCCCATCCATTAGCTAATTCCCATTTCACATTTGGGGGAGGGACTCATGCTTAGCATTGCTGTGTTTTGCGTGGTCACTCACCTCCGTCTGACGTTGTTGCCACACCACACTCCATTCGGCCCACTCCCTCGATGGATTCTATGCCAATGGTGCTGGCACATGTCTCCTCCCACTCCTGCATCTTCATCGGGGATCCACCTCCGCCTCCTGTGCCCATGGCCAGATTCCTGTTGGCCGATAAAATGCTGCGTACACGGAGGCGCAGATCATCCCACCGCTTGCGCACGTCCTTTACGGTGCGGGGGGTGGAACCCACCGCACTGACTTTCTGCGCCGCCTCAGCCCAGATTTCCTTTTTTCTCAGGAGTGCAGGGCGTCGCATGTCGCTAGCGAACACTACTTCTGCATTTTCAGCCAGGGTGTCTGCCAGCATCGGCTTTCTTTAGGGCCTTGGGCATTATTTGTTCTTGTGGGATGTGGTTTTGCCAGTCGTGGTGTTGCTGCAGGTCCTGAGTGTAGGGGATGGCAATGGATTGTGTTTTTATAGATGGACGCAGGGCTCTTTCCCGTTCCGGTGCGATGACGCTATTTCCGGTTCCGGTGTTTTACGGTGACCGCTAATAGCAGTGACCGCTAACAGCGGTGACCGCTAATAGCGTGCAGCATGAGGGCCGAGGTGCTATCAGCACTTTGGTCGGAGCCGGAAAGGTGCTTTTGCGCCATGGCGGTAGGGTCATTTACCGGCATGGCCCTATGCGCGTGTCCGCTAACTCGGAATGGAACGCTATTAGCGGTCTCCTACGATGGCGGACACGCTAATAGCGCCATGACGGTAAATCACATTTTTTACCGCCTACCGTGTAATGAGGCCCAATGTCACAACAGGATGTGAACCATGTGTGGTACATAACATAGAATGATGCACCATGAACGGATGTGTACTGTCACAGGTCCCATGTACAGGCGCGGGAGTGTCACGAAACAACCACCCCCACCGTGTCCCGGGTGCCTGCAAGGTCAAACTCACACAGGCCCTTGAGACCCTGGTGGGGAAGGAGGTTTAGGGATATGCAGTCGGGACAGGTGTTGGCACACTGGATAACTGGAATGAGTGGCAGGAGAGAGGAGGAGGAATGACACATGAAAGTAGGGAATGCACGAAAATGTACTACCTGCATGAACACATACACAATCCAAACAAACTTGGACATCATTGTCATGGCATTCTGTAGTCCAGGCTTAGGAGTGGCATGAACCAACCACCCCCTCTAGGGTTTTGGCACCTGCAAGTTTGGGGCTTACACAGGCATCCACAACCCCAGCGGGGAAAGAGGGTTAGGGAACGTTGCTTGGATGGGTACGGGAAGCAGGAACACTGGGTAGAGGGTACAGGGTTCAAAATTGCATATGATTCCGGGTGATTAGGGGGAAAAAAACATACCAAATTGAATTACACATTCATCCTTTTATTAGTGCACCCCCCAGCAAGCCTATGCAGAGCAGTTTGAAAGAAAAACAACAAGACACTTAGCTCTGGTTTTGAGTGCTGGCCACCTGCCTGCGCACTCTCAGGTCCGGTTACAGGAGCACTGCAATGCTGCAAAGAGAGCCACAGTCAACAACCTGTACGTGCCAATTACACAAAAACACACCACCAAACATGCCCGATAGCAACAAACTGCTCTACAAACAGACAATCTGGTGTAGATGCTTCGTAACCATATATAACATTACCCCTGTGATGGGTCATACACAGTCAATGCAGTAAGTCAGCCGCCGGTGGGTGCGTAGCAAATGGAACACCAATGTGTCACAATTCACACAACATGCAATGTTCCCTGGTTAAGCAGACATACCCATATAGCAAGCCATGACTTCAGAGCAAGTTGTGTACCACCATGACCGAAACAAAGTTGGCAGTGCATTTATCATAATGTACATGGAAATGAAATGCACTGCACCCGAGTATGTCCCTTGCTGTATGTCCCTGTGAGATGCCCCTTTCCATGTCTCGGAAGGCTACATGGTTGATACAAGTGCCTCGATGGACTTTGGTGTACCGGAGGGTATGTGCCACTGCCCCTGCCAGCAGACAACCTTACAATCAACAGCCATCAGTCCACCAACACATCTGAGCTGCATTGTGTGCTTCAACACCAATATTTGTCCAAGCTCATCCTCAGTGCTGTGACTAAGTATGCATGTGCAACTCGCCTGGTGCAAGCTTTGCTGTGTTGTGGCCCCCCTGTGCTGCTCACCTTGCCTGGAGTTCCTTGGAACACGTCAGCAGTTCTAGGATGTAGGTCTGCAATCCCTGTGCCTCTGCTTGTGCACACATGTGCATGTGGACACCAACAAACGTGTCCAGAATTCCGTCGTCCAATGGGCCATGTCTGCTGGCAAAGGTGCTCTGGAGGCTCATCCCCCTGCAGAAAGGGTATGAAACACATGATTAATGCTTCAAAGACATCTGTGTGTGTCTCTTCAGGCATCTCATGACTTGACCATGTCAGAGAGTCACATCATAAATCACACCATCAGTCCGTCTTTCACATCCAAAGTGTGGAACACTATCTACAGCATGAATTGCAACAAGCACGTGTACAGTAAAGATAAGAAACATACTACAAAATGCATTGCAATGAATGTACACATTAATCATGAAACACCTCATCTAGCAAAAGCTGAACAGTGGACAATAACACCAAAATCATCCCCACTCGGGGTGTAAACACAAGTCACACAGCACCAGACATGCCACAGATATGACAGTCCAAAGCCCTTGTGTAAAAGGTTGTGACACCGAACCATCCTTGCGATCCCATGGATAAGCGAGGCAGGAGTGGCATATGTGAGTCAAGGACCCCAAGCAGCAAACACATACACAAGACAAGCCTGAAGGGCCCAGCTGGAACAGACAGTGGATGCCTTCAAAAGCCACAAAGCACCGCACCGTCACATGAAAGCACAATAGACATTTAAATTTAAACTATATTAACTAATTACACTAACTATGGAAAGCCTACATTACCTAATTAAACTAACTATCAAACAGAAGCTTAACTAACTAAACTAAAACTTAACTAACTAAACTAAAAGAAAAATCAAAAATGGCCACATACGACCCGGGGGTGAGGGGAGGCACCCAGGAGGGGGGAGGTACAGGGTGCTGCTCAACATCCAAATGCGATGATGCTGAGCCAAAAAAAAACCTCCATGGGCTCAATGCCTGCACAGCCTGACCTATGTGGGAGATAGATGGTCGTCCGAGTCTGGCTCATCCTGTAAAGGAGGACGTGGCACAGTAGCCTGGCCACGCCCAGCCGCCGCTTGCCCCTTGTCGGCAGCAAGTCTGCCGGACGGGTGACCCTGGTTCTGTGTGGCGATGTGACGTAGGTCTGCATGCAGAACCTCACGTGATACACATGCTTCCTCTTGCAAGGTAGCACATGTAACACAGAGTTCCTCCTGCAAGGCCTGGCTGGACAACCGCTGCACCTCCCGGCAAGCCTGTAGCTCAGCCGAGATGGTACGCTCAAGCTGTACAAACCTCTCCTCTGCCCGCTGCCTCTGGGACATCATAAGGACACCCAGAGTGGATTTGAGGGAAGCATACTCCTCCCTCAGGGCATCCATGTGCGCCTCTACGTGAGCAGCAATTGCTTGACGCAGAGACAACATTTCAGCCTGTCGTGCCCTGTCTGAAGCCGCCATGCCCAGCCTGAGCGAGCGGGCCGTGGACCGTGCCGCCTGCTGCTGGAGAAGCACCTGCCTAGCAGGGGGGAGCACAGATCGGGCCACACGCTCCATGCTCTCAGCGATGTTCTCCATTGCTGCGCCCTGCCGTTCTGAATTGGCAGTCATGTCTTGCTCCCACTCAGTATACTGCGGTTGCGCGCAGCGACCGCGTTACCGGGCTTGACCCCTGCGGGACCGGGGGTCCTCTCTGTGTTGGCACGCCCGCGGCTGCACGACTACATGCCCCCGTCGACGTGATGTCCCAGGCACATCAGTGACTGGTGTGGAGGATGACCCTGCGTCCCGATCCACCACGGGCGGAGGAACCAAGACTGTCTGATCCCTCAGTGCAGGTGTCGCAGACAGAGGAGTGTCCACATCAGAATCACTCACCCCTGACACATGGACTTGATGCTCATCCAACTCAACATAGACGTCAGAGTCGTCATCAAGGCTGGACTCATAGGCAGCCAGAGACAAGATGGACTGTAGCACTTGGGGTTTTTCGTGGCCTACCACCCCACGACCCCCACTAGTGCCGGGTCTGTGTCTGGCATGACAACACCATCCTCCGCCTCCATTGCGTCATCACCTGAAAAATAGAGAGAAAAAAGGTCACTACACATGGCAGAAGCACACAACACACACACACACCGACAGCAAACGCATCAGGCAGACATGTGACACACAACATATAACCTGGCATGCATGTTGGGTCAACTTTGAATTGCTTCTGTGATCAGACCTGTTGAAAGGTGGCAGTTTCCATGGAAGTGGGTCTATGCAGTGCAGAAAATGTGTACGCCACTCACTACCTACATGTACAAGGACTCCATGGTGTGTGCCAGGAAATGTGAAGGCAGTGTAATGTCAAATTCAGACATCACGTGCATTGTGCATTCAATGTGTACCATATCTAGAAGCTAAGCACCCCTCCACCCCAGTACCAAAGCAGGGATGCCTAGCATGGTATCAAAAGGCTGACCATACACCTGTGTATTGACAGGCAGTGTTGACTGGCACCAACAGCTTAATGTGATTCAAGTGACAACACTGCAAATGATGCTGGGACAGTAAGCAGGACACATGATGAAAACTCTGGATGCCGCCCATGTGTGAAGAAGACACAACAACAGTTGGACAGAGTCATTGGCCATTGAACAGGCTGATGCCTGTGAGCCACACAGATTGTCAGACCCTAAACATGTGTGCAACGCAGGACTGAGCCACAGTTGACATGGGAAGTTCTGATGAGATGGCAGGCAATGTATGTAACCAAGGACTTGTATTACAGTGATCATCCAGTCAAGGACACATAGGGGAATGCGTGCAATGCACATGGAGCATGAATGGGCACTCATGTCCCTGTGGGACATCTGACCTATGCACAGTACAAGTGAGATACCCTGTATCAAGTACTAAGGCTGTACCACACGGCATATGTCTGGCAGATTCTACGCTGGAAGTTAGCATCTACACAGGACGCATGAACAAGAAAGTACACATTGGCAAGATTGAAGAACACCAGTGCAAAGGTGGAACTGGGGTGCAGAGTGGCGGGGGAAAGGGAGCATGCCTACATGGAGTCCCTGCATGCAGGCAGAGGAGACATGCATGACGGAAGCATTGCATTACTTACACATCAGAACCATGCACACGTCACATGTAGTGGCAATCATGCACAACACATCCCACAAGTGAAACACACACGTCCTCAACAAACATGCATCAACACTCACTGGACTGGGCATCAAAGTCCAGCATCTCTCCCACTCCTTCGACCAATTCAGGTGGTATGAACTCTGCAACGAGTGCCTCATGCGGAGTGAGCTCTTCCTCCTGTCGTGCAGGCCCACCGCCAGTCACCAGAGTCAAGTTGTAATTAGAGGCACGCTTAGCCTTAGTGCTGCGTTTGATGTCATTCCAACGCTTTTTGCACTCTTGCGCCGTGCGCACCTCATGGCCGAATGAACTGACATGTTCCGCAACATGCTTCCAGTGGGTGTCACGTTGGGCAGCCGTAGTCTGACTATTGGCACCCACTAGCATGTCACGGCTGTGGCCCCGCACGTAGTCCACAAGGAAGTCCAGTTCCTGCTTGCAGAAAGGCTTCTTCCTCGACGTGCAGGAGGTTGTGGCTTTGTGTGGGGTCCCAGCCTGTGCTGCAGGTACAACCTTCCTCCTCTTGGACTGTGGCGCAGACCCTGGCTGGCCACATGACCAGTATGGCCAGTGGGTTTGGTGGATTGAGCCAAGGGAGTGGCAGGTGGAGGGACGACCAAAGGCCTGACTTGTGTCAGTGGCAGCTGGGTGCCCACTAATGGACCCTGCGCAGCAACATCAGCTGTGGCAGGGTGTTAGGCAGAAACCTGTGCAGTTCCCTCTGGGACCACTGCAAAAGATTTAGGACTACAGGTGTTTGGCGGTGAACCCACTTGGTAGCAGTCTGTACCACACAGATTCACTTGGTAGCTGTGGCTGAGCAGTCAGACTTCCCTCAAGAAGAGTTGAGCAGTATGTGGAGTATACAAAATAGGGAAATCCTTCACAACAAGACAAGTAAACATGCAACAAGGCTTCAGTGTAAAGATATTAAGGTATTTATTTATAACGGAACATCTATGAAAAACACTATAGCACTATCACGGCAAACAAATCAAACACAATTACTCTACGAAGCAGAAAACGATCAATCCCCCTAGCAATATTTCGACAACTCTAGGTTCTACTGGTACCACTTATTTTCAGACAGAGGTGCATACCTCAACCTAGATGACACTTGAATGTTAGTTAGGATGGGAGAGAAAAAGATTGGCAGTTTACGAAATCAACGCAGTTCAATACTTTGCGGGTAAAATGCACGGCAAGAAGGCAAGAATCACAATAGATCATAAAGTTCAGAGGCCAGGCCCACTCGGAGAGAGGCAAGGCGCTATGTCCCGAAAAGTCTCTAGCGGAGATGCATTCAAGTCTTTGTAGCAAATTGTTATCGGCAGATTGGACCAGTTCAGAACAATAAATGAGAAAAGCTTGGAGGCGACCCAACGGAAAGGAGAGGATTAAGACACCTCACTCAATCCGATCGAAAGGGAAGCCAGGCGGACACGGTACCTTGTTGTGGAGGGCAGCTCCGGCGGGGGCAGTTGTTCCTGGTGGTGGATGCACTCTGTCGTCGGGAAGTGGTGAGTCGGCTCAGCAGGGCTCCACCGGAGGTGTCGTCGTTGCAGGTCGGCTCAGCGTTACCCTCATCAGATTCTTAGGTCCTGTGGCGACTTCTGAAGTTTCAGTCCCAAAAGCCCTGCTTTTATGCAGAAAACCCCCATTCATTCAGCCTAGCTGTCAATCAACACATGCTAAGTGGTGAGCGGGAAGGCTCACCACTTGGGCCAATCACTCCAGAGTGCGACCGGAGTTGGCAAGGCAACTCGGTCCAGGGTGCCTAAACCCCCTCCCACACCCCTGTGGTAACCCAGACAGAATGGCACCACTTTGGAGGGTCTCTGTACAGAGCCCGCCAAAAGTGGAACGAAGGGCTCAACCTTTGGTTTAGGAGTCACAGAGATGAACACAGACACCATTTTACAAACCGAGTTCTGGCAGAAAATACCATCCGATAAACCTATTTAAGATAAGCAGATCGGTGGTACGTTAGAGATTAACGAGAAAAAGTATCAATCTCCAACAATGGGACGAATCCCATAGGGTTAGGTTCGTGGTCGAACATAACAAGTAGTTTCCACTGCCACCAGCCAAAACTCGACGAGGGGGGACGGGACAGTGCCCCCTCGAGTAACAGGTCCAGGCGTAATCGAATTACCCCTACTAATACGTCCACAATAAGATGGTTTGTACTAGTCCTGTTAGTAAATTTAGGTCTAGTAAAGCCAATGGTGACTTTACATGCCCGGGGAGACAGTAGTCAGTCCCCGGGTATGGAGTCTATGGTGGAGGTCCGCTAGGACGCCCCAGTGTTACGGCACGTAGGGTGCAGTGTGACACACATAGAAAAACATATGAGACCGTATGGAGTAAAAGACCCCATAGCCCATAGAACACATTGACATTCAAAGGAATTACACACATACATGTCCAAGAGTGGGAGGAAAAGAGTCTCACTCTTGGCAGGATGGAAAAAACAAACTCCCGAAATCCAGCAAAGCTGCTGGGGGGCTCACTAGGTTAGGAAATTCAGCCTAAACAGAGAATTCTTCCTAACACTCGCCCCCCCCAGACTAAGGGACAAGAGGATTTAATCCACTCCTGGATGAATCTCATACCTCTAGTCGATGACATACATCCTAGAGAGACCATTAGCATTTTGGTGGTGACATCCTGACCTGTGCTCAATGGTGAAATCAAACCCTTGCAGGCAGATCGACCATCTCAATAGTTTTGGGTTTTCCCCTTTCATTTGCATTAACCATCTCAAGGGTTGGTGGTCAGTCTGAAAGACAAAAGTAGAACCATACAAGTACGGCCTAAACTTCTTCAGCGCCCACATGATAGCAAAGCACTCTCTTTCGATTGTTGCCCACCTTGTTTCAGGATCCTTCAGCTTGCGGCTGATGAAGCAAATGGGGTGCTCCCTACCTTTCCCATCCAGTTGACTGAGTACGGCACCTATTCCTACATTTGAAGCATCTGTCTGCACAATGAAGTGTTGGTGGTAATCAGGAGCTCTGAGTACTGGGGCTTGGCAAAGAGCCTTTTTCAGGTTTTCAAAAGCCTGATTGCTCTCCTCGTTCCATCTAACCTTCTTAGGAAATTTGGGCCAGGAGATGACATTCAGTGGAGAAGCTATGGTCCCACAGTTCTCTATGAAATTCCTGTAATACCCAGTGAGGCCTAGGAAGGCTCTCACCTGTGTTTGAGTAGTCAGTGTTGTCCAATTTTGCACAGCTTCAATTTTACTGAGCAAAGGCCTTATTTCTCCACCGCCTACCTCATGCCCAAGATAGACTACCTTACTCTGTCCAATTTGGCATTTGCTCGCCTTTATGGTCAGATTGGCTCGTCCAAGAGCCTGCAAAACTTCTCTCAGGTGGGTTACAATTCCCAGGAATTGCTGAACACTGCAATGTCATCCGAGTATGCCATGCAGAGGTCCTCCATCCCATTCAGAACCTGGTTTACCATCCGTCGAAACGTAGCAGGTGCATTCTTCAATCCAAACGGCATTACCTTAAACTGGTATACGCCAACGGGGGTAGAAAATGCAGTTTTCTCCTTGGCATGGTCTGTCAGGGCTATTTGCCAATAGCCTGACGTCAAGTCAAATGTGCTGAGGAACTTGGCGGCGCCAAGTTTATCCACCAACTCATCTGTTCTTGGCAAAGGGTGGGCATCAGTCTTGGTGACTGCATTAAGAGCTCTATAATCCACACAGAATTTAAGTTCTTTAGATCCGGCCTTTGGTGCTAACACAACTGGGCTAGACCATGGACTAGTAGAGGGCTCTATTACCCCGAGATCAAGCATCTTGCTGACCTCACCTTTGATGTGGGTTCGTACGTTTTCTGACATGCGGTATCCTCTGCTTTTGACTGGCAGACAGTCACCAGTGAGTATGTCGTGCTGGTCCCAAGGGGTCAAGCCTGGTGAAAGCGAGAACAGAGAGGCAAACTGATTCAACATGGATTTGCACTCTTCTTGTTGCTCGGGTGTCAGATTGGAGGAGAGATTCACTCCTTCAATTTTTTCATCTAAAGGTAAGCCTCTGAGGAGATCCGGAAGAGCTTCACTCTCTACTTCTTCCTCGGGTGACGCTAGAAGCAACGCTCCTACATCAGGTCGCGAGACATACGCTTTAAGTCGGTTGGTGTGAAAGACTGTCGGAGCTTCCTTGGGATTGCCCAAGTCCACCAGATAGTTAACCTCTCCGAGTTTACCCACTAGTCGGAAGGGTCCCATCCACTTATCTTGCAAGGCCCTCTGCCTTGTTGGGATCATAACGAGAACGAGCTGGTCTTGAGCGAACTCAAACATGTTAGCCTTTTGATCGTGCCAGTGCTTGACCAATGCTTGTCCAGCTTTCAAGTTATCGCTTGCTTCCGTCATCATGTGTGACATTCTCCTCCGGAGACCTATCCCGTAGTCAGTGGGCCTCATTACGACCCTGGCGGAGTGGGTTTACGCCAGCGTTATTCGCGGCGGACCCGTCCGCCCTACTACGAGTTTCCGTAGCGCCATGGAGCGTTTTCCGCCTGGTTTTTCCGGGCGGAGAAATCCATGGCGCTACGGGACCTTGTTGTTAATTACGCCACCGTATTTTACGGTGGCGTAATTAACGCCTTCCCCACTCCCATTATACCCTATGGGTCAAAAATGGGAATGGGGAAGGGTAAAATGGGGAATGGGGATTTACCGCCCCGCCAAGGTCGGAATGGGGCGGTAAATCCGCCAACCCCCATGGCGCTATCGGCAGCTTTCCGCCGTGCTCCATGGTGCATTTTGCACCGCGATTTCCGCCAGGGTCGTAATGAGGCCCAGTCACTCTGACTGGCTTGGGGGAAGGAGCACTCTCCAACCCCTCCTTAATCAGGGCCAATGGACCTCTGACGGGATGACCATAGAGTAGTTTGAAGGGCGAGTAACCTACGCCTTCCTGAGGGACTTCTCTATAAGCAAAGAGAAAGCATGGCAGTAGAAGGTCCCACTTACGCTTAAGGGGTTCCTCTAAAGCACCTATCATGCTCTTCATGTTTCGGTTGAACCGTTCTACCAACCCATTGGTTTGTGGGTGGTAAGCTGTTGAGAACTTGTAAGTAACTCCACAGGTTTTCCACATGGCTTTCATGTAGTTGGACATAAAGTTTGACCCCCTGTCAGAGATTACTTCCTTCGGAAACCCGACCCTAGTAAAAATACTAAGGAGGACCTTAGCCACAGCCGGAGCTGTAACAGTCCTCATAGGAATTGCCTCAGGATACCTAGTAGCATGGTCTACTACAACAAGTATAAACCTGTTGCCTGAGGAGGTTGGAGGATCAAGGGGACCAACTATGCCAATCCCTACTCTCTCAAATGGGACTCCCACAACTGGGAGAGGCACTAAAGGTGCCACATTCTTGGAGCCAACCTTACCAGAGATCTGGCAGGTGTGGCAGCTCCTGCAGTGTTTTTCTACTTCAGCCCCCATCTTCTGCCAATAGAAGTAGAGAGAGAGCCTTTCCTTAGTCTTCTTGCAACTCAAGTGACCAGCCAAAGGAATCTCGTGGGCTAACTGCAAGAACTGTGGTCTGTTCTCTTGGGGTACTACAAGTCATTTTTAGTCTCCAGGTGCAGACTCGGTCGGTTCACTGTAGAAGAGGCCATCTTCCCAGTGCAACCTGTATTTCCCAGGCTCTTGCCCTTCAGCCTGAGCTTCTGCCTGGTGGCGAAGACCTTCCAGAGTCGGACATACTCTCTGTCCCTTACTGAAGTCTGCCCTGCTGGGTCCACCTTCTGCCAGTAAAGACTGCAGCTGAGGATGGTCAACAGGATCCAGATCTCCAATGAGGTCCTGGCCTTCCATTAGCTCTTCCTCAGAGTCTAATTCTACCACACAGGGTTGTACCTCCCTCTCAGCCTCGGCAGAGGTGGAGTTACGGGTGTAACTTTGGACAACCGCGGGGAAGTCCGTGTTGGCTGCACTGGAATGCGGGCTGCTGGTTTCGGGATAGAAGCCTTAGGTTTCCCTTTCAATTCTGATTTCTTGGAGACAGCGGCCGACAATTCCAGTGGAGCAGGAGTGATTTCTTTCTTCATCATCTCCTGGAGAGTACCGCGCATGGTCCTCTCTCTTGCAGGTCTGGTTAGCTCCTGTAACCGTTTACTAGGAGGTCTGGGAGTATGCGATACAACTCCGAGAGTTTTCAAATCGTTACCCAACAGTACGCGTCCTGGTACCTCAATCTGTATGCTGACAGGTATTTTCACAGTCATGTCGTTACACTGGATGAGAACTGGTAATTGGGGAAGCATCTGCACAGGCCCTCCAGCTAACTTGGTGAGGCGTTTGGGTGCCTTAGCAACATCCTCAGCCTGAAAAAAACGATTTATCCACCACAGTTATGCTGGCCCCAGTGTCCCTAATGGCAGGAGTCTCCTGACCATTCACCTGGACACTGTCCTTATAATACTCTTTAGTATTATCGGGGATAGAATTATAGACATCTAAATTCTGTTGTTCCCACAACCCCAGAGATACTAAAGAAACGCTGGCTGAGACTCCAATGGGTTCGTCAGCTAGCAGTAGAAAGTTTCCACTTGCCATTTGGACTTCCTCCTCTGGAGCGAAGGCTAAGGAAACAAGCTGGACCCCTGAAGGTTTACCCTTACATCTGGGATCTCCTTTCACGTGATCAGTCGAGCCACAAACAAAGCATTTACCAAATGCTTTCTGGAATGGTGGCTTGTTCTGACCTCCTTCCGGTTTGACACCAGAAGGCACACTATTCTGCTGTGGTTTTCCTTGTGGCTTACCCTTCTGGTTTTGTTTGGGGCCCTCTTTGGAATGTGAGTTATTAGAATTCTCTTTTGAGTCTTTTTTAGTCTGTTTTCCCTCATCCTTTTTCTGAGTTGCCCCAGAATCCTTATGAGTAGCCCGGTTGGCAACCCATAAGTCAGCAGCCTTAGCTAGCTCCCGGGAATCCAATTCCCTTGAATCAGCCAAGTGCTGTCTGAGCTCAGGAGAACAGGCATCATAAATAGACTCCAACATAAAAAGATTCCTCATACCCTCATAAGTGTTCACTTTGTAACCCTTAATCCATCCCTCTAAGTTCTTCAACCCTTCACTCACCCAGGTAGCCCAAGGGGTACCATCATGCTTTTTGAGGGTTCTAAACCTCTTAAGATACTTGGAAGGGGTCTTCCCGAATCTAGCTATTAAAGCTAGTTTCACACTTTCGTAATCCGTCTTATCCGCCTCCCCCAGCTCCATTACCACATCAGTCGCAACAGGAGGGAGCCTAGAGAACAACCAGGGAAGTAAAGCATTCCCGGTGATGTCCTGGAGCCCATGATTGTATTCAAACAGTTTCAACCAATCCAACACATCCAATCTCGGTTCATACATACCCACTAATTCCTTTGGCATCCGGGGTCTTTTTGGACTGGAGCTCCTAGAGGAACCAGAGGAAAGAAAAGCATTTTCCATAGACAACTTTTTCATCTCTAACTCGTGATTAAGTTCTATTTCCCTGAGTCTCAACTCAGCTTGCTTTTGCTCAGCCTGGGCATTCATCCGTCTGAACTCGAGCTCTTGGTTTCGTTCAGATTGGGCCAAGAACCGTTTGTATTCTAATTCGAGCTTCATTTTTTCAAATTCGAAATAAGCAGGGTTACTTGTGGGACCTGGTATGGGCCCCGTAGGCACAGCTGGTAAGGCGGGTAGTGGAGCAGGGGAGACACTTTCGTTAGCCTCACCATCCTCGTCAGCCTCTTCATCGCTATCATCAGAATTATGATTTAGATCAACACCATTACTGTTATCTACATTTGCTGGGGAGCTTGGTTCCTCTGAACCAGTACCCAAACTTTGGTTCGCCAGCAATCTCTCGATTAGTTCTAACTTCTTGCCTCTTACAGAAAGATTTGCTTGCCTACAGAGAGCTCGCAAACTCTCAGTATTTTCACCTGACAAGGACTCTTGACTGTAAGTTTCCATCGTAGACATGTTTTTTGAAAGTTGCTTTTTGTGCAAGGTTTTGTGGTTAGTTATCCTACAGTGTTGAAAAGCACTCTAAACTGTATACTCGATACAAATCCCACCGCTGTACACAAGTGTTACGCGGAAACCTGTGCAGTTCCCTCTGGGACCACTGCAAAAGATTTAGGACTACAGGTGTTTGGCGGTGAACCCACTTGGTAGCAGTCTGTACCACACAGATTCACTTGGTAGCTGTGGCTGAGCAGTCAGACTTCCCTCAAGAAGAGTTGAGCAGTATGTGGAGTATACAAAATAGGGCAATCCTTCACAGCAAGACAAGTAAACACGCAACAAGGCTTCAGTGTAAAGATATTAAGGTATTTATTTATAACGGAACATCTATGAAAAACACTATAGCACTATCACGGCAAACAAATCAAACACAATTACTCTACGAAGCAGAAAACGATCAATCCCCCTAGCAATATTTCGACAACTCTAGGTTCTACTGGTACCACTTATTTTCAGACAGAGGAGCATACCTCAACCTAGATGACACTCGAATATTAGTTAGGACGGGAGAGAAAAAGATTGGCAGGTTACGAAATCAACGCAGTTCAATACTTCGCGGGTAAAATGCACGGCAAGAAGGCAAGAATCACAATAGATCATAAAGTTCAGAGGCCAGGCCCACTCGGAGAGAGGCAAGGCGCTATGTCCCGAAAAAGTCTCTAGCGGAGATGCATTCAAGTCTTTGTAGCAAAATGTTATCGGCAGATTGGACCAGTTCAGAACAATAAATGAGAAAAGCTTGGAGGCGACCCAACGGAAAGGAGAGGATTAAGACACCTCACTCAATCCGATCGAAAGGGAAGCCAGGCGGACACGGTACCTTGTTGTGGAGGGCAGCTCCGGCAGGGGCAGTTGTTCCTGGTGGTGGATGCACGTCGGGTCTTTGCCAAGAGTAGAGAGGTTCTCATCGTCGAAGAAAAGTGAAGTCTAGTGCACCACCAGGGAAGAGACCAGCCGCGGAGTGTTCCGTCACAAGGCACCACCTTTTGGTCGCAGTTCAGGGGTAGTGGCTATCCGGTTGCCGAGGTGCGCTGCACGGGCAATTCGACCACTGCGTCCTGAGGCGAATAAAAAGCAAAAGGGACTGGTTGTTCCCACCAGTCAGGGGAAGAGACTCTCCGGCAGGGAGATCTCCTCTGTCGTCGGGAAGTGGTGAGTCGGCTCAGCAGGGCTCCACCGGAGGTGTCGTCGTTGCAGGTCGGCTCAGCGTTACCCTCGTCGGATTCTTAGGTCCTGTGGCGACTTCTGAAGATCCAGTCCCAAAAGCCCTGCTTTTATGCAGAAAACCCCCATTCATACAGCCTAGCTGTCAATCAACACATGCTAAGTGGTGAGCGGGAAGGCTCACCACTTGGGCCAATCACTCCAGAGTGCGACCGGAGTTGGCAAGGCAACTCGGTCCAGGGTGCCTAAACCCCCTCCCACAGCCCTGTGGTAACCCAGACAGAATGGCACCACTTTGGAGGGTCTCTGTACAGAGCCCGCCAAAAGTGGAACAAAGGGCTCAACCTTTGGTTTAGGAGTCACAGAGACGAACACAGACGCCATTTTACAAACCGAGTTCTGGCAGAAAATACCATCCGATAAACCTATTTAAGATAAGCAGATTGGTGGCACGTTAGAGATTAACGAGAAAAAGTATCAATCTCCAACAATGGGACGAATCCCATAGGGTTAGGTTCGGGGACGAACATAACAAGTAGTTTCCACTGCCACCAGCCAAAACTCGACGAGGGGGGACGGGACAGTGCCCACTCGAGTAACAGGTCCAGGAGTAATCAAATTACCCCTACTAGTACGTCCACAATAAGATGGTTTGTACTAGTCCTGTTAGTAAATTTAGGTCTAGTAAAGCCAATGGTGACTTTACATGCCCGGGGAGACAGCAGTCAGTCCCCGGGTATGGAGTCTATGGTGGAGGTCCACTAGGACGCCCCAGGGTTACGGCACGTAGGGTGCAGTGTAACACACATAGAAAAACATATGAGACCCTATGGAGTAAAAGACCCCATAGCCCATAGAACACATTGACATTCAAAGGAATTACACACATACATGTCCAAGAGTGGGAGGAAAAGAGTCTCACTCTTGGCAGGATGGAAAAAACAAACTCCCGAAATCCAGCAAAGCTGCTGGGGGACTCACTAGGTTAGGAAATTCAGCCTAAACAGAGAATTCTCCCTAACACAGGGTCATTGACCGCAACGGTCCTGGTTGGCAGACTCACAACTGGGGTGTTGTTGGGTGCATCTGCCCCTGCACTTGCCAACATCCGGCTGTCCGGGGCAGCAGATGATATGACTGCCCCAGGGACATGTGTCTTGGTCTGAGCAGCCCGGCCTGCCCCTATGGTTTCCCTCCTGGCCTGTTGGAGATCTACCAAGGGCTCCTCAAGTGCCAACGCAGCCTGCGCTGGCAGACCCTGAGCCTGGGTGGTGGTGTCCACAGCTGCACCTGCAGCTACCACTACCCATGGGCCCGTGGCAGTCGATGGAACGGACTGCTGGGTCACACGGGCGTCAGTGCCAGATGCAGAAGCTGCATCCCCCGGAACCACAGGGGGTGGTGGCATGACTGCACCGACACATGGCACAACATTGTGCTCAAGTGGCGCACCCTTGACTCTTCCCCCTCTGTGGCCGCCCTGGACACCCTGGAGTCCCCCTACTCCCTGGTCACCACGGCCACGTCCCCGACCACGCCCGCCACGAGGAGGATGCCCAGCTGAGGAGCCCCTCACCTTTGGTGGCCTCCCAACCATGGCACAGATGTAGTAGTGCCGGCACAGATGGAGTGGTGCCAATGGGAGGTGTACACCACAATTGACCTGGGTAATTGGGGTGAAGGGGGTGGGAAGCAAGATGTTAACAGCCCCCCTCCACCTGCAAGACTGTGTGTGACCTCGGTGATGTAGTGGCGGGTCACGCAATGCTCAGGCACCCCAAAACTGCAGTAAAACCATGCACGCAACCCTGCAGCCTACGTGCGTGGATTCAACCTCCTGCAGTACGCGGTGGCACCCAGTAACACGAATAACGCGTACGCGTGGGACACGCAGGCTACTATGACATCGAAAATGGGTGCGATACACAGGGCCACCCGCAGTGGGAAAAAGAGCATGTGCGACTCACCATCTGACTAGCGCGATGCAGAAAAACCCCCATAACAAATAACCCCGCCAAAAGAAGAGATACGTCCTTGATAGCTGTGAAGTTGTGATGGCGCGCGAAATAACAGGAAGCAGCAGCACACGTCGGTCTCCACAAAAGGCACGTACAGTGAACTGCTGGGCCTGCTCACCTTTAACCCGTGCTGAGGAAAACGCCCACGCGCGTCACGTCACTTACGCGCATGGGCCCTTTCCTCGGATTACACGCGGACGTGCAGTTTTTCACGTGCGCTGAAATGCCCATGCACGCCTTTGCGCGTCACGTCACAGGGGCGCTTGCGCTTGAGGGTCCTTCTGTCCAATGAAATTGCGTATGCGTGCAGACGCGCTTACGCGCTAAGGGCCTTTCCTCGAATTACACGCTGACGTGCAGAATTTTCACGTGCCAAATACTCCGTATCAAGCTGGCCACGCGTAAGCACACGGAAGACCACGCTTCTGCCCAGAAGGCCGAATTACTGCCCCCCCAAAGCCCCTAGCACGCTCCCACCTGCCATCTGCTGCTGCCTGACTGCCTGCTGCCCACGTGCCCTGCCATTTGCTGCCTGTACATCAGCCAGGGGTGCTGTTGCTGTGACCACCCCTGCTGGAACCGAAGACTCCCGCCTGGGATTCCATCGCTCCACAGCCCAGCCCCAGGACCCAGTTGCCCACCCACTCCTGCCTCTGGGGTTGTCATGTCAGGCACTGCAACATCTGGCACCACTGCCAACCCCCGGCCAGAGAGGCAGAGGGGCACCAGCTTCAGTGCCAGGGAAGTTGGTGTCCTGGTGGAGCAAGTCCTGGGGCAGTATGATGCCCTCAACGGAAGTTCCCGCGCCGACAAGGAAGGACGGACTCGGATCTGGACTGACATCGTGACTGCCATCAACGTGGAGGGGTGGCCGTCCGCGACTTCCAACATGTCAAGAAGCGCTGGGAGGACTTCAGGTCCAGGACCCTGAACAAGGCCCGGCGCCTCTTGAAGGCAGCGGTTGCTAAGGGGCGCTGGGGACACTTGTCGGAAGATCAGATGAGGGTCCTGGAAAGCATATCCCCAGCGCTCCACGTCCAGGTCCTTGAGAGGCAGACCCGTCTGGAGTCAAGCGGTAAGTGTACATGCATCCTGATTGTGAGCTGTGCGTGTGGTGATGTTTCAGTAGTGTGCAGGTTGCACATCTGTTTGTATGGGGTTGAGTATGGGTGGGTTGTACAGGGCCGTGAGGCTAACACATGTGAGGGCTGTAATGTGTGAGACATGGATGGTGCTTGTGTGTGTAAGCTTGCATGCCAAATGCAGTTGTGTGGGCACACATGTTTGGATGAATGTGTATGTAAGTAGACATGTTCGTGATGTCACGCATGTATGTTGTTTTCAGCTGCATGTATCAGCACTGTGTACATGTGCATTTGTGTGTATTTGACAAGGGTGCAACAGTGATGCAACATGGATGCATGCGACAGCGGGATGGGGAAGCCTGATTGGCAGATATGACATGGATGCCCATCTGAACACTGCGACACTTGGCAGAGGTGTACACATGCATGCAAGTGTGGTGGTGTGTGTACATGTGTAGTGACAACTTCCTGTGTTGCATGTGATGTCTGGCTCAGCTTTGCCTGCTCATGCTGTTGTATGTGTATGGATGGTGCTGGCAGTTGTGATATGGCTGTGGTATGGCTCATGTGTGCGAGTTGAAATGACATGTGTGTTGGGGATTGTGATGGCATGTCTGAGTTTTGCCAATGTCACTCATGTACAACTGTCATGTGAGTATGTGTCCATTGTACAGTGCCCCGATGCCTGTGTTTTATTTCTCCCTGTCTGCAGCGTCAACTGATGAAGAGGGCGGAGAAGCTGCTGTGGAGCACAGCGGTGGGGATCCCACCGCCAGATGGAAACGCAAGGCCCGGCTCCCCTCCCAGGTTGTGATCTCGTCGGGGAATGAGGAGTCCGGTGGAAGATGGCACAGAGTCATCCAGGTTGGTGGGGGGTTTGGTGGGGGAGGAGGCAGTGCAAGCAACAGAGACAGGGTCTGGAGGTGGGGATTACACTGGTGCTAGTGGTGCAGTGCAGGACCAGGGACAGGAGGCAGCACAGGCCGCCGCGGAGGTGCCTGTGTGCAATCCTGTCCCTGATCCTGTCCCTGCATCATCTTGCACCAGCAGGGATGCCTACGTCCAGACCCGTTTTCAGGCAGGGGATGAGCTCACAACAACGGCCTTCATCTGCCTGCGGACGTGGCTATCCGGGTCCGGGTTGAGCCTGTCCTGACTGGTGTGGCGTTGCGTCAACGGGCCATGCGAGGTGACCTGCAGTCTTTTCATGAGGAGACTGCACGTCATCTCGAATGGCTCGTTGACCGCGTCGGCCTACTGGGACAGGTCACCCAGGCCGGATTCCTCCGTTTGATAGGGCTTGCTGCGACCCCCTCCTCAACTGAACCCCCTATGCGCCAGTCGTCCTCCGTGCCATCTTCCCACCCATCAGTCACCTGGGTGCCCTGTGGAGCTGCCTCTGACGGTGCAGCCAGGCTGGTGGAGGAGGCATCCCTGCCACAGTCGGGAGTCGGACGTCCAGCAGGGGTGGCCACATCAACGACTGCACCCCAGCCAGCGGAGGATGTGCAGGCAGCAGGAGGCAGTGCACGGGCAGAGGCACAGCAGCAGCAGCAACGTGGTGGGAGCCATGAAGGCTCGGGGCCTTCGACATCGGAGGGGCAGGCATCGGCCGGAGGGCAGGAGGATTCAGGACAGAAAGTGTCTTCCGTGTGGCAGCGGTTGGGCCACGCCATAGATGCGGTGCGGCAGCGGGCGGAAGAGGCACGGCTCACGATGGTCAGGGCGGAGAACTCCATGCGGAGGGCACTGAGGCGGGCCGAGTGCCTCGAGGCAATCCGCAGGGGGTTGGAGGTGGACACGTCGATGGCCCTGCGGACCCTCGGGGCCATGGAGGAGGACCGCCTCCGAGAAATTGAGCAGGAGTTCGATGATGCCCTGGCCTGGGACATCCAAAAGTGAGCCGTCGGACTAGCCCGCTGCCCTTGTACATAGTTCTGTAGTTAGTGTTAGGACCTTTTGGACAGTGGGAACATTTTTGTATATAGTTTTTTTTTATTAGGTAGTGTTGTTAGATAGGTTTCATTTCTTTTGTTGGGATCATGGACCCTGGCTTGTTCATCTGTACATAGTTCACTGTTGGATTTTCTTTTTATTTTACAATTTACCCATGGAGCAATGGCTTTCAATTATAATTTTCCATTGGATTTTTTTTGTGGACTGTGACTTTGGACACCATTCCTTTGGATTATGATTTTTGGTTTTGCATTTTTTCAATGAGATGCTTCTTTTCATTTTTTTACATTCCCATTTCTGTTTGTTTATTTTTGATTCAATTTATGTTTCCTTTAATACATATTTTTTGATCAAACTTCAATGTGTAGTATCATCTCATTGGTTTCATGCATATCATGATATGGGTTTTGAGATTCACTGACACCCATTGGGTGTATGTGAGGGACATGTGCTCGTTTCCAAACTTGCAATTGGTGTTCTATCATGTTATTGCCATTTCTAAGTGGGTGGATGCCATACTCGGGTGGGTGTTTTGCATTTGGAGGCTGACCATAGGGACCAGGGATCTAGATTGTGATGACATGTTGGCTGGGGAACATGAGTTGGGGCCTGGTGGAGGGTGCACCACAGTGCTGGGGAGTGGGGGTGATGGGAGACATGAGTGGGAGCCTGGTGGAGGGTGCACCACAGTGCTGGGGGGTGGGGGTGCAGGGGAACATGAGTTGGGGCCTGATGGAGGGTGCACCACAGTGCTGGGGGGTGGGGGTGCAGGGGAACATGAGTTGGACATAAGTGGGGGCCTGCTGGCAGGTGCCCCACAGTGCTGGGGGGTGGGGTTGCAGGGAACATGAGTTAGACATGAGTGGGGGCCTGCTGGCAGGTGCCCCACAGTGCCGGGGGGTGGGGGTGCAGGGGGACATGAGTTGGGGCCTGGTGGAGGGTGCACCACAGTGCTGGGGGGTGGGGGTGCAGGGGAACATGAGTTGGACATGAGTGGAGGCCTGCTGGCAGGTGCCCCACAGTGCTGGGGGGTGGGTGTGCAGGGGAACATGAGTTGGGGCCTGGTGGAGGGTGCACCACAGTGCTGGGGGGTGGGGGAGCAGGGGACCATGAGTTGGACATGAGTGGGGGCCTGCTGGCAGGTGCCCCAAAGTGCTGGGGGGTGGGGGTGCAGGGGAACATGAGTTGGACATGAGTGGGGGCCTGCTGGCAGGTGCCCTACAGTGCTGGGGGGTGGGGGTGCAGGGGAACATGAGTTGGGGCATGGTGGAGGCTGCCCCTGCACTGCTGGGGGGTGGGGGTGGTGGTAGACATGGGTGGGGGCCTGGTGGAGGCTGTCCCTGCACTGCTGGGGGGTGGGGGTTATAGGGGACATGAGTGGGGGCCTGGTGGAGGCTGCCCCTGGTGGCTGGGGGTGATGGGAGACATGAGTGGGGGCCTGGTGGAGGCTGCCCCTGCACTGCTGGGGGGTGGGCGTGATAGGGGACATGAGTGGGGGCCTGGTGGAGGCTGCCCCTGCACTGCTGGGGGGTGGGGGTGATAGGGGACATGAGTGGGGGCCTGGTGGAGGCTGCCACTGGTGGCTGGGGGTGGGGGTGGTGGTAGACATGGGTGGGGGCCTGGTGGAGGCTTCCCCTGCACTGCTGGGGGGTGGGGGTGATAGGGGACATGAGTGGGGACCTGGTGGAGGCTGCCCCTGGTGGCTGGGGGTGGGGGTGATGGGAGACATGAGTGGGGGCCTGGTGGAGGCTGCCCCTGGTGGCTGGGGGGTGGGGGTGGTGGTAGACATGGGTGGGGGCCTGGTGGAGGCTGCCCCTGCACTGCCTGGGGGTGGGGTGATAGGGGACATGAGTGGGGGCCTGGTGGAGGCTGCCCCTGGTGGCTGGGGGGTGGGGGTGATGAGAGAAATGAGTGGGGACCTGGTGGAGGCTGCCCCTGGTGGCTGGGGGGTGGGGATGATGGGAGACATGGGTGGGGGCCTGGTGGATGCTGCCCCTGGTGGCTGGTATGTGGGGGTGATGGCAGACATGAGTGGGGGCCTGGTGGAGGCTGCCCCTGCACTGCAGGGGGTTGGGGGGGTGGTAGACATGGGTGGGGGCCTGGGGAGGCTGCCCCTGCACTGCTGGGGCGTGGGGGTGATAGGGGACATGAGTGGGGGCCTGGTGGAGGCTGCCCCTGGTGGCTGGGGGGTGGGGGTGGTGGTAGACATGGGTGGGGGCCTGGTGGAGGCTGCCCCTGCACTGCTGGGGGTGGGGGTGATAGGGGACATGGGTGGGGGCCTGGTGGAGGCTGCCCGGGGTGGCTGAGGGGTGGGGGTGATGGGAGACATGAGTGGGGGCCTGGTGGAGGCTGCCCCTGGTGGCTGGGGGTTATGGGAGACATGAGTGGGGGCCTGGTGGAGGCTGCTCCTGGTGGCTGGGGGGTGGGGGTGATGGGAGACATGGGTGGGGGCCTGGTGGAGGCTGCCTCTGGTGGCTGGGGGGTGGGGGTGATGGGAGACATGAATGGGGGCCTGGTGGAGGGTGCCCCTGCACTGCTGGGGGGTGGTGGTAGACATGGGTGGGGGCCTGGTGGAGGCTGCCCCTGCACTGCTGGGGGGTGGGGGTGATAGGGGACATGAGTGGGGGCCTGGTGGAGGCTGCCCCTGCACTGCTGGGGGGTGGGGGTGATAGGGGACATGAGAGGGGGCCTTGTGGAGACTGCCCCTGGTGGCTGGGGGGTGGGGGTGATGAGAGATATGAGTGGGGGCCTGGTGGAGGCTGCCCCTGGTGGCTGGGGGTGGGGGTGATGGGAGACATGAGTGGGGGCCTGGTGGAGGCTGCCCCTGCACTGCAGGGGGGTGAGGGTGGTGGTAGACATGGGTGGGGGCCTGGTGAAGGCTGCCCCTGCACTGCTGGCGGGTGGGGGTGATAGGGGGCATGAGTGGGGGCCTGGTGGAGGCTGCCCCTGGTGGCTGGGGGTGGTGGTGGTGGTAGACATGGGTGGGGGCCTGGTGGAGGCTGCCCCTGCACTGCTGGGGGGTGGGGGTGATAGGGGACATGAGTGGGGGCCTGGTGGAGGCTGCCCCTGGTGGCTGGGGGGTGGGGGTGATGGGAGACATGAGTGGGGGCCTGGTGGAGGCTGCCCCTGGTGGCTGGGGGTGGGGGTGATGGGGGACATGAGTGGGGGCCTGGTGGAGGCTGCCCCTGGTGGCTGGGGGGTGGGGGTGCAGGGGAACATGAGTTGGACATGAGTGGGGGCCTGCTGGCAGGTGCCCCACAGTGCTGGGGGGTTGGGGTGCAGGGGAACAAGAGTTGGACATGAGTGGGGGCCTGCTGGAGGCTGGCCCTGCACTGCTGGGGGTGGGGGTGGTGGTAGACATGGGTAGGGGCCTGGTGGAGGCTGCCCCTGCACTGCTGAGGGGTGGGGGTGATAGGAGACATGGGTGGGGGCCTGGTGGAGGCTGCCCCTAGTTGCTGAGGGGTGGGGTGGTGGTAGACATGGGTGGGGGCCTGGTGGAGGCTGCCCCTGCACTGCTGGGGGGTGGGGGTGATAGGGGACATGAGTGGGGGCCTGGTGGAGGCTGCCCCTGGTGGCTGGGGGGTGGGGGTGATGGGAGACATGAGTGGGGGCCTGGTGGAGGCTGCCCCTGGTGGCTGGGGAGTGGGGGTGATGGGAGACATGAGTGGGGGCCTGGTGGAGGCTGCCCCTGCACTGCTGGGGGGTGGGGGTGGTGTGTAACGCTCACCTGATTCCCACGGAGGCGCAGGTCTGGCTTCGAGTGCTGATGCTTCTTCAATGGTGAAGCGCAGGACTCTGAAGATGGACAGGAAGGGCCCTCTACTCTGGCTTCTCCGGCTCGCAGGAATATTCCCCTGTGCGTGAAAAGGGAGTATTATCTACTGTCTGAGTTATGCTCAAGCCTCCCACTCTCTTCCAACCCTACACGATACCCTTCCACGATTCCCCGTGAAGTCTCACCTTAGGGTCAGGAAGGATGAGCTCTCAATCCTGCTTCTGATGCAGGGGCGCGTTGAACCCAGTTACTTCACTGGATTGAGGATTGATGGGAGTTCAGGTAAGCTTGACTATTCAGGTAAGGCTCTGTAAAAGTTCTTTTGCAAGTTCAAAAGTCCAAGCTTAATAATAATGTTCATTGTCTTTTGCAGCAAGCGCTAATGCTTATGTCTTTTTTCCCCTTAGGGGCCGGGGTTCGGAATGCCGGAGATATGGCACTGACCCGAAGTGAAACGTGCAGTTCCAGTTCCAGTAAATGGCAGGTTAGTTCTGGATGAGCGCTCGGGAACTGACTTTGCATACACATCATTCAACTATAAGAAATCTAGTCTATAAACTGTACTATGCTAAAAGTCCTGGTTTAGCACTAGCCAATTTAAATTACATTCTTCTACATGGTACAGCAAAAGACCTACTTGAAGAAATCGACTATATTCAGAAAAAATATTTTGCAAGTGGAAGCCACTTACAGAATGAAATAGCTTTAAAGCAAATTAGCAACAATTCTATGCATGGCAACCTTCTACTACACACATGCAAAAAAGAAATACTGAAATTTAAAAGTACATCTGCTGAAGTACCAAACTATGTGTGTGTATGTTGCTGTAGAACTTTCTATAAAGGTAACACAAAAACTGTAGACCTAATATATAAAATAGAAGACAATGAAGATTCTAAATGGTTTGAATTAGCTCTCTACCTTATAGCAGAAAACAAATACGAAATAACTGACCCCTTAATACTTTGCAGTTACTGCACTACAAAACTTGACAACAACCAAACTCCTTCACATGCTATCACAAATAATTTGGAATTATTTCCACTACCAAAACCCCTACAGCAACTCAATTCATATAATTCAAACAGTGCACCCCTTTCAATCAATAATACGCCTTCAACCAAAAACAGCTAAATTACCTCCCTCTGAATTAGTGAAAGGTATTTGTGGAAAAGAAGTGTATTTACCATTAGATGTAAAAGAAAATGTACACACTCTAGGAGTGCAACGTCCAATTGAGCAATCTTTAATTATCTTAGTAAATGGTGTAACTACAAAAGACAAAAGAAATTGGCAACAACTGGTAGATTTACATGAAGTAAGACAAGCTTTGCAATATCTAAAAGACAATAATTAATACTACACAGAAATTAATATTGAAGAAAACTTGAAGGATAGCACTGCAATAATTCAAGAGACACAAGAAGCTGGTCAATTTGAGATCCTAGATCCTGCTACAATATCCAATACTTTAGACCATTATACAATTCACCCATTGCATTCTAATGATACCGTAGAAGATGCACTAGAAACATACCAAATGTGTCAATCAAATGGATCGCCAATCAGCATATGGGAAAAAAGTATAGAAGCACATGCTTTTCCTCTACTTTTTCCTACTGGCAAAGGCGGAAGGTACGATGATAGACCTATTCAAATAACAGCATCAGAATATCGTTCATTACGGATGTATTCTGAAGATCCCAGATTTAGACAAAATGTGGAATACATATTCCACCTACTCTTTGAAAGTGAACTAGCAACTTTATGTTACAGAGTTGCACACACATTAAAATCAGGATCCCACTTTCAAAATATGTCAGCTACACAATTATTACAAAAAGTGCAACAAAAAGATGAGGTTTTACAATCAAATATTACAAATCAATTAGCAAATATGCGTGGTACTAAAGAATACTGGTTTCGACGTCACAGAGATGTACGTTGTATTATAAGAAACCTTGGCCCACCCACTTGGTTTGTTACATTAAGTTTTGCAGAATATGCATGGGAAGATTTACATGAGTTCCTACGCATATCAAACAAAAACAAAACAAACATAGATATACTAACACCTGGAGAATTTTGTTCTCTAGATCCTCTTAATGTTTCAAGATATTTTCATCATTGCTTCATTGCTATGCTACACTTTATTTGTAATAAAACTGCTCCTCCCCTTGGAGAAGTGCAACAATTCTTTTGGAGAAAAGAATACCAAGCCAGAGGAGCACCACATATCCACATGCTTTTATGGATTAAAGATGCTCCTAAATTTGGTCAAGACAGTGATGCCACTGTTTTACAGTTTATTGAAAAATATGTCACTTGTCAAATTATATCAGAAGCAACAAATAGTGATCTTCAAGCACAAATTTTACAATTTCAAAGACACAACTGTTGCAAATATTGTCATCGCAAATACAAAAACAAAGGGAAATACTTCACCAAATGCCACTTTGGTTTCCCTAGACTGGTTACAAAAACAGGTGAAGTGAACAACTTCATGTCTTCAGTTAGACATAGTGTTAAAGGTAAATCACCTAAAAATACATATTACATAAAAAGAACAGAAGAAGAAAAATATATCAATGATTACAATGCAATCATTGCCCACTTATGAAATGTAAACATAGATGTGCAGTACATTGCAGACAATTCCACTGCAGTTGCACGATATGTTACAGCATACTTAACCAAAACAGAAAAAACAGAGCTACAAGACCTCTGGAATGGCCTGTCATCAGAAAAAACACTGTCTCAAAAATGATACAGCTTGGGCATAAAAATGCTATCCCATAGAGAATGTGGCTCGTATGAAGCAGCAGATCATTTAACTGGTACTGCTTAGTATGGAAAATCTGAAAATATAGTATGGCTAAGTCTTGGTCCTGCTAAATCTAGAAAAAGAGTTCTAAAATCATACAAAGATATAGAAAAAATAGCCAAACATGATCCCAACAGCCAAGACATTTAAAAAAAACAATTTGCTGGACACATACTACCCAAACAGAAGTACCACTTTGGAAACCATGTGTCTATACCACATAGCCCAAAACTTGACATACAAAAATAATATAAAACCCGATGAAATAAAAAGGTAGATACAGAGTGGCACATTTTGAAGGCAACTTTGTAAAACTCACCAAACCACATTTAATTAATCATATAAAATTCTCATTAAAGTCTCCTCAACATAAAGAACTATATTACATGTCCCTGCTACAACTCTTTAAACCATGGAGAATAGAACAAGAAATACTAGATAACTATGACTCCTATGAAGACGCTTTCAAAGCAAATGAAAGCACTATAACTGATGTAAACTTTACACAGTACAAAACTATGTTGCACAATGAACAGCAACACGAAGAAGAACTGCAGCCCCAATTAGATAAGGACACTCCTGACAGTAGTCAACCTTCTGTAACAGGAAGCCAAGAACCACTGGGAGAGGCACTAATAACAAATGAGGCAGAATTAGCTATGACAGAAGTAGAAAACACCATGTGTCAGTATGAAGATAAAGAAGACTTAACTATACTACAATCAAAACTAAACAATGAACAACGTAGCATTTTTGAATAAATAACAAAAGAAATTGCACATGGTGTACAACTTGAAAACAAAGAATGCACCTGCCAAAATTACAAACCTATACTACTGTACGTCAGTGGTGAAGCTGGTTCTGGCAAAACATTCTTAATCAAAATCATCCGTAAATTCCTTCAACAATTGACAAACAACAAACTGTCAGCTGTTGTCACTGCCCCCACATGTTTAGCTGCCTACAACATAGGCGGTGTCATTTTACACTGATTACTACTCCTGCCAGTAGAACACCAGAACAAATTAGACTATTACAAACTTTCTACAGAAGCTGCAATGGAACTACACAGAGTATTAAACAAATGAAAATGCTACTAATAGATGAAGTGAACATGGTCTCCAACCTAATGTTGGCCTTAATTAACCCCCGCTCATGCCCTGTGTCTCCTCTGTTCCCCCCCACACCCCGATCATGCCCCGTGTCTACCTCTTACTCCCCCAGCCCCTGCTCATGCCCCGTGTCTATCTCCTGTCCCCCCAGCCCCCACTCATGCCCCGTGTCTACCTCTTGTTCCCCCCACCCCCCACTCATGCCCCTTGTCTGCCCTGTTCCCCCCACCCCCTGCTCATGCCCCATGTCTCCCTCCTGTTGCACCCCACCCCCCGCTCATGCCCCGTGTCATCTCTGTTCCCCCCACCCCATGTCTCCATCGTGTTGCCCCCCACCCCCTGCTCATGTCCCGTGTCTGCCCTGTTCCCGACACCCCCGCTCATGCCCCGTGTCTCCCCTGTTCCCCCCACCCCCCGCTCATGCCCTGTGTCTCTCTCACGATTCCCCCACCCCCCGCTCATGCCCCGTGTCTCCTCTTTTCCGCCCCACCCCCCGCTCATGCCCCATGTCTCCCTCTTCTCCCCCCACCCCCTGCTCACGCCCCATGTCTCCCTCCTGTCCACCCCACCCCCCGCTCATGCCCCATGTCTGCCCTGTTCCCCCCACCCCCTTCTCATGCCCTGTGTCTCACTCGTGTTGCCCCCACCCCCGCTCATGCCCCGTGTCTCCCCTGTTCCCCCACCCTCCTCTCATGCCCTGTGTCTCCCTCCTGTTCCCCATACCCGCCACTCATGCCCTGTGTCTCCTCTGTTCCCCCCACCCCCGCTCATGCCCTGTGTCTCTTCTGTTCCCCCCCACCCCCCGATCATGCCCCGTGTCTACCTCTTACCCCCCCCACCCCCTGCTCATGCCCTGTGTCTCCCTCCTGTCCCCCCAGCCACGGCTCATGCACAGTGTCTACCACTTGTTCCCCCCACCCCCCACTCATGCCCCATGTCTGCCCTGTTCCCCCCACCCCTGCTCATGTCCCATGTCTCCCTCCTGTTGCACCCCACACCCGCTCATGCCCTGTGTCTTCCCTGTTCCCCCCACCCCCTCTCATGCCACGTGTCTCCCTCGTGTTGCCTCCCACCCCCGCTCATGCCCCGTGTCTGCCCTGTTCCCCCCACCCCTGCTCATGCCCCGTGTCTCCCCTGTTCCCCCCACCCCCGCTCATGCCCCATGTCACTCTCACGATTCCCCCACCCCCCGCTCATGCCCCGTGTCTCCCCTGTTCACCCCTACCCCCCGTCATGCCCCGTCTCTCCCCTGTTCTCCCCACAACCCCGCTCATTCCCTGTGTCTCCTCTGTTCCCACCCACCCCACGCTCATGTCCCGTGTCTCCCTCCTGTCTCCCCACCCCCTGCTCATGCCCCGTGTCTCCCTCCTGTCCCCCCACCCTCCGCTCATGCCCCGTATCTGCCCTGTTCCCCCACCCCCGCTCATCCCCCGTGACTGCCCTGTTCCCCCCACCCCCCGCTCATGGCTCATGCCCTGTGTCTCCCTCATAATCCCCCCACCCCTCACTGATGCCCCGTGTCTCCCCTGTTCCCCCACCACCCCGTCATGCCCAGTGTCTCCCCTGTTACCCCACCCCCCCACTCACGCCCCGTGTCTCCCCTGTTTCCCCACCCTCTGCTCATCCCCCATGTCTCCACTGTTCCCCCCAAACCCCGCTCATGCCCTGTGTCTCCCTTGTTACCCCCACCCCCTGCTCATGCCCTGTGTCTCCTATGTTCCCCCGCACCCCCTGCTCATGCCCCATGTCTCCCTCTTCTTCCCCCACCCCCTGCTCATGCCCCGTGTGTCCCTCCTGTCCCCCCGACCCCCCGCTCATGCGCCGTGTCTGCCCTGTTCCCCCCACCCCCTGCTCATGCCCCATGTCTCCCTCGTGTTGCCCCCACCCCCCGCTCATGCCCCGCGTCTCGCCTGTTCCCCGCACCCCCTGCTCATGCCCTGTGTCTCCCCTGTTCCCCCCACCCCCTGCTCATGCCCTGTGTCTCCTCTGTTCCCCCCATGCCCCGCTCATGCCCTTTGTCTCCTCTGCTCACCCCCACCCCCCGCTCATGCCCCATGTCTCCCTCTTCTTACCCCCAACCCCTGCTCATGCCCCGTGTCTCCCTCCTGTCCCCCCGCTCATGCCCCATCTCTACCTCTTGTTCCCCCCACCCCCTTCTCATGTCCCGTGTCTGACCTGTTCCCCTCACCCCCCGCTCATGCCCCGTGTCTCCCTCCTGTTGCACCCTACCCCCCGCTCATGCCCCTTGTCTGCCCTCTTTCCCCCAGCCCCTGCTCATGCCCTTTGTCTCCCTCTTGTTGCCCCCACCCCCGCTCATGCTCCGTGTCTGCCCTGTTCCCCCCACCCCCTGCTCATGCCCCGTGTCTCCCCAGTTCCCTCCACCCCCGGATCATGCCCCGTGTCTCCCTCACGATTCCCCTAGCCCCTGCTCAGGCCCCATGTCTCCCCTGTTCGCCCCCACCCCCCTGTCATGCCCCGTGTCTCCCCCCTGTTCCCTCCACCCCCGGATCATGCCCCGTGTCTCCCTCACGATTCCCCCAGCCCCTGCTCAGGCCCCATGTCTCCCCTGTTCGCCCCCACCCCCCTGTCATGCCCCATGTCTCCTCTGTCCCCCCCACCCCCGCGCATGCCCTTTGTCTCCCTCTTCTTCCCCCCCACCAGCCCGCTCATGCCCCTTGTCTCCCTCCTGTCCCCCCACCCCCCGCTCATACCCCGTGTCTGCCCTGTTCCCCCCACCCCCTGCTCATTCCCTTTTCTCCCTCGTGTTGCCCCCACCTCCCGTTCATGCCCCGTGTCTCCCATGTTCTCCCCACCCCCGCTCATGCCCTGTGTCTCTTCTGTTCCCCCCACCCCCTGCTCATGCCCCATGTCTCCCTCTTATTCCCCCCACCCCCTGCTCATGCCCCATGTCTCCCTCCTGCCCCCCATCCCCCCTCATGCCCTGTGTCTACCTCTTGTTCCCCCAACCCACGCTCATGCCACGTGTCTACCTCTTGTTCCCGCCAACTCCCCGCTCATGCTCCTTGTCTGCCATGTTCCCCCCACCCCACGCTAATGCCCCGTGTCTCCCTCGTGTTGCCCCCACCCCCCGCTCATGCCCCGTGTCTCCCCTGTTCCCTGCACCCCCTGCTCATGCCCTGTGTCTCCTCTGTTCCCCCCCACCCCTGCTCATGCCCCGTGTCGCCCTCTTCTTCCCCCCACTCCCTGCTCATGCCCCATGTCTCCCTCCTGCCCCTCCACCCCCGCTCATGCCCCGTGTCTCCCTTGTGTTGCCCCCACCCCCGATCATGCCCCGTGTCTCCCCTGTTCCCCCCACCCCCCACTCATGCCCTTTGTCTCCTCTGTTCCCCCCACCCCCTGCTCATGCCCCGTGTCTCCCTCCTGTCCCTCCCCACCCCCAGCTCATGCTGCGTGTCTACCTCTTGTTCCCCCCACCCCTCACTCATGCCCCATGTCTGCCATGTTCCCCCCACCCACCGCTCACGCCCTATGTATCCCTGGTTCACCCCCACTCCCGCTCATGCCCCGTGTCTCCCCTGTTCCCCCCACCCCCGCTCATGTCCTGTGTCTCCCTTGTTCCCCCCACCCCCGCTCATGCCCCATGTCTCCCTCTTCTTCCCCCTACCCCCTGCTCATGCCGTGATTCCCTCATGTTTCCCCCACCCCCGCTCATGCCCCGTGTCAGCCCTGTTCCCCACACCCCCCGCTCATGCCCTGTGTCTCCCCTGTTCCCCCACCCCCCACTCATGCCCTGTGTCCCCTCTGTTCCCCCCGCCCCGCTCATGGCCCATGTCTCCTTCCTGTCCCCCTCACACCCCGCTCATGCCCCGTGTCTCCCTCTTCTTCCCCCCACCCCCCGCTCATGCCTCGTTTCTGACCTGTTCCCCCACCCCCCGCTCATGCCCTGTGTCTCCCTTCTGTTGCACCAAACCCCCCACTTATGCCCCATGTCTTCCCTGTTCCACCCACCCCCAGCTCGTGCCCTTTCTCTCCCTCTTCTTCCCCCCACCCCCGGCTCATGCCCTGTGTCTCCCTCATGATTCCCCCACCCCCCGCTCAGGTCCAATGTCTCCCCTGTTCGCCTCCACCCCTCCGTCATGCCCCGTATCTCCCCCCTGTTCCCCCCACTCCCGCTCATGCCCTGTGTCTCCTCTGTTCCCCCTCACCCCCCGCTCATGCCCCGTGTCTCCCTCCTGTCCACCCACGCCCTGCTCATGCCCCGTGTCTCCCTCCTGTCCCCCCACCCCCCGCTCATGCTCCATTACTGCCTTTGTCCCCCCACCCCTGCTCATGCCCTGTGTCTCCCTCATGTTGCCCCCACCCCCGCTCATGCCCCATGTCTCCCTCACGATTCCCCCACCCCCCGCTCATACCCCATGTCTCCCCTGTTTCCCCCACCCCCAGCTCATGCCCCGTGTCTCCCTCCTGTCCCCCCACCCCCTGCTCATGCCCTGTGTCTGCCCTGTTCCCCCCACCCCCGCTCATGCCCTATGTCTCTCCTGTTCCCCCCACCCCCGCTCATGCCCTGTGTCTCCTCTGTTCCCCCCCACCGCCACGCATGCCCTTTGTATCCCTCTTCTTCCCCCCACCAGCCTGTTCATGCCCCGTGTCTCCCTCCTGTCCCTCCCACCCCCCTGCTCATGCCCCGTGTCTGCCCTGTTCCCCCCACCCCCTGCCCCGTATCTCCCTCGTGTTGCCCCCACCTCAAGTGTATGCCCCATGTCTCCCATGTTATCCCCACCCCCGCTCATGCCCCATGTCTGCCCTGTTCCCCCCACCCCCCGCTCATGCCCTGTTTATCCATCTTGTTGCCCCCACCCCCGCTCATGCTCCGTGTCTGCCCTTTTCTCCCCACCCCCCGCTCATGCCCCGTGTCTCCCCAATTCCCCCACCCCCTGCTCATGCCCCGTGT
This sequence comes from Ambystoma mexicanum, assembly GCF_040938575.1. Lineage (NCBI taxonomy): Eukaryota > Metazoa > Chordata > Amphibia > Caudata > Ambystomatidae > Ambystoma > Ambystoma mexicanum. The sequence goes on from NC_090926.1 coordinate 974,460,350, forward strand.
CTCCCTCACGATTCCCCCAACCCCCGCTCAGGCCCCATGTCTCCCCTGTTCGCCACCACCCCCCGTCATGCCCCGTGTCTCCCCACTGTTCCCCCCACACCCGCTTATGCCCTGTGTTTCCTGTGTTCCCCCTCACCCCCCGCTCATGCCCCGTATCTCCCTCCTGTCCCCCCCACACCCTGCTCATGCCCTGTGTCTCCCTCTTGTCCCCCCACCCCCCGCTCATGCCCCGTGTCTGCCCTGTTCCCTCCACCCCACTCATGCCCCGTGTCTCCCTCGTGTTGCCCCCACCCCCACTCATGCCCCATGTCTCCCTCACGATTCCCCCAACCCCCGCTCATGCCCCGTGTCTCCCCTGTTCCCCCCCACCCCCACGCATGCCCTTTGTCTCCCTCTTCTTCCCCCCCACCAGCCTGTTCATGCCCCGTGTCTCCCTCCTGTCCCCCCCACCCCCCTGCTCATGCCCCGTGTCTGCCCTGTTCCCCCCACCCCCTGCCCCGTATCTCCCTCGTGTTACCCCCACCTCAAGTGTATGCCCCGTGTCTCCCATGTTCTCCCCACCCCCGCTCATGTCCAATGTCTGCCCTGTTCCCCCCACCCCCCGTTCATGCCCTGTGTATCCCTCATGTTGCCCCCACCCCGCTCATGCTCCGTGTCTGCCCTGTTCTCCCCACCCCCCGCTCATGCCCCATGTCTCCCTAGTTCCCCCACCCCCTGCTCATGCCCTGTGTCTCCCTCATGATTCCCCCAACCCCCGCTCAGGCCCCATGTCTCGCCTGTTCGCCACCACCCCCCCGCCATACCCCGTGTTCTATCTCTGTTCCCCCCACCCCCGCTCATGCCCTGTGTCTCCTGTGTTCCCCCTCACCCCCGCTCATGCCCCGTATCTCCCTCCTGTCCCCCCCACACCCTGCTCATGCCCTGTGTCTCCCTCCTGTCCCCGCACCCCCCGCTCATGCCCCGTGTCTCCCTCTAATTCCCCCCACCCCCTGCTCATGCCCTGTGTCTTCCTCCTGTCCCCCTGACCCACCGCTCATGCCCCGTGTCTGACCTGTTCCCCACACCCCCTGCTCATGCCCCGTGTCTCCCCGGTTCACCCCCACTCCCCGCTCATGTCCCGTGTCTCCCCTATTACCCCCAACCCCCTCTCATGCCCTGTGTCTCCCTTTTTCTCCCACCCCCTGCTCATGCCCCGTGTCTCCTCTGTTCCCCCCCACCCCCCACTCATGCCCCGTGTCTCCCTCTTCTTCCCCCCCACCCCCTGCTCATGCCCTGTGTCTTCCTCCTGTCCCCCTGACCCACCGCTCATGCCCCGTGTCTGCCCTGTTCCCCACACCCCCTGTTCATGCCCCGTGTCTCCCCGGTTCACCCCCACCCCCCGCTCATGTCCCGTGTCTCCCCTATTACCCCCAACCCCCACTCATGCCCTGTGTCTCCCTTGTTCCCCACACCCCCTGCTCATGCCCCATGTCTCCTCTGTTCCCCCCACCCCCCACTCATGCCCCGTGTCTCCCTCTTCTTCCCCACACCCCCTGCTCATGCCCTGTGTCTTCCTCCTGTCCACCCGACCCCCGCTCATGCCCCGTGTCTGCCCTGTTCCACTCACCCACTTCTCATGCCCCGTGTCTCCCTAGTGTTGCCCCCACCACCGGCTCATGCTCCGTGTGTCCCCTGTTCCCCCAACCCCGCTCATGCCCCATGTCTCACTCTTCTTCCCCCCACCCCCTGCTCATGCCCGTGTCTCCCTCCTGTCCTTCCCCACCCCCAGCTCATGCCCTGTGTCTACCTCTTGTTCCCCAACCGCCCGCTCATGCCTATTGTCTGCCCTTCTCCCCCCACCCCCCTCTCATGCCCCGTGTTTCCCCAGTTCACCCCCACCCCCTGCTCATGCCCCATGGCCCTCCTGTTCCCCCCACCCCCGCTCATGCCCTGTGTCTCCCTTGTTCCCCCCACCCCCTGCTCATTCCCCATGTCTCCTCTGTTCCCACCCACCCCCCGCTCATGCCCAGTGTCTCCCTCTTCTTCCCCCCACCCCCTGCTCATGCCCTGTGTCTCCCTCCTGTCCCCAACGACCCCCCGCTCATGCCCCGTGTCTACCCTGTTCCCCTGACCCCCACTCATGCCCTGTGTCTCCCCTGTTCCCCCCACCCCCCGCTCATGCACTGTGTCTCCTCTGTTCCCCCCCACCCCCCACTCATGCCCCGTGTCTCCCTCTTCTTCCCCCCACCCCCTGGTCATGCCCCGTGTCTCCCTCCTGTCCCCCCACCCCCACTCATGCCCCTTGTCTCCCTCGTGTTGCCCCCACCCCCGTCCATGCCAAAATGTCTCCCCTGTTCCCCCCACCCCCCACTCATGCCCTGTGTTCCCTCTGTTACCCCCACCCCCCGCTCATGCCCCGTGTCTCCCTCTTCCCCCCCCACCCATGCTCATGCCCCGTGTCTCCCTCTTGTTCCCCCTACCCCACGCTCATGCCCCGTGTCTGCCCTGTTCCCCCACCCCCTGCTCATGCCCTGTGTCTCCTCTGTTCCCCCCACACCCCGCTCATGCCCCGTGTCTCCCTCTTCTTCCCCCCACCCCCTGCTCATGCCCTGTGTCTTCCTCCTGTCCCCCTGACCCACCGCTCATGCCCCGTGTCTGCCCTGTTCCCCACATCCCCTGCTCATGCCCCGTGTCTCCCTAGTGTTGCCCCCAACCACCGCTCATGCCCCGTGTCTCCCCTGTTCCCCCACCTCCCCGCTCATGCCCCATGTCTCCCTCTTCTTCCCCCCACCCGCTGCTCATGCCCCGTGTCTCCCTCCTGTCCCTCCCCACCCCTAGCTCATGCCCCGTGTCTACCTCTTCTTCCCCCCACCCCCCGCTCATGCCCTGTGTCTCCCTTGTTCCCCCCACCCCCTCTCATGCCCTGTGTCTCCTCTGTTCCCACCCACCCCCCGCTCAGGCCCCGTATCTCCCTCTTCTTCCCCCCACCCCCTGCTCATGCCCTGTGTCTCCCTCCTGTCCCCCACGACCCCCCACTCATGCCCCGTGTCTGCCCTGTTCCCCCGACCCCCGCTCATGCACCTTGTCTCCCTCGTGTTGCCCCCACCGCCGCACATGCCAAAATGTCTCCCCTGTTCCACCCATCCCCCACTCATGCCCTGTGTTCCCTCTGTTGCCCCCACCCCCCGCTCATGCCCCGTGTCTCCCTCTTCCCCCCACCACTGCTCATGCCCCGTGTCTCCCTCCTGTCCCTCCCCACCCCCAGCTCATGCCCCGTGTCTACCTCTTGTTCCCCCTACCCCCGCTCATGCCCCGTGTCTGCCCTGTTCCCCCACCCCCTGCTCATGCCCTGTGTCTCCACTGTTCCCCACACCCCCCGCTCATGCCCCGTGTCTCCCTCTTCTTCCCCCCAACCCCCGCTCATGCGACATTTCTGCCCTGTTCCCCCACCCCCTGCTCATGCCCTGTGTCTCCCTTCTGTTGCACCAAACCCCCCACTCATGCCCCGTGTCTGCCCTGTTCCCCCCACCTCCGCTCATGCCCTGTGTCTCCCTCTTCCTCCCCCACCCCCTGCTCATGCCTCATGTCTTCCTCCTGCCCCCCACCCCCGCTCATGCCCCGTGTCTCCCTCGTGTTGCACCCACCCCCCGCTCATGCCCCATGTCTCCCCTGTTCCCCCCACCCCCTACTCATGTCCTGTGTTTCCTCTGTTCCCCCCACCCCCCGCTCATGCCCCGTGTCTCCCTCTTCTTCCAACCCACCCCCTGCTCATGCCCCGTGTCTCCCTCTTTTTCCCCCCACCCCCGCTCATGCCAAAATGTCTCCCCTGTTCCCCCCACTCCCCACTCATGCCCTGTGTTCCCTCTGTTACCCCCACCCCCCGCTCATGCCCCATGTCTCCCTCTTCCCCCCACCCCTGCTCATGCCCCGTGTCTCCCTCCTGTCCCTACCCACCCCCAGCTAATGCCCCATGTCTACCTCTTGTTCCCCCTACCCCCCGATCATGCCCCGTGTCTGCCCTGTTCCCCCACCCCCTGCTCATGCCCTGTGTCTCCTCTGTTCCCCCCACACCCCGCTAATGCCCCGTGTCTCCCTCTTCTTCCCCCCACCCCTTGCTCATGCCCCGTGTCTCCTCTGTTCCCACCCACGAACCGCTCATGCCCCGTGTATCCCTCTTCTTCCCCCCCACCCCCTGCTCATGCCCTGTGTCTCCCTCCTGTCCCCCCACGACCCCCCACTCATGCCCCGTGTCTGCCCTGTTCCCCCCACCCCCCGCTCATGCCCAGTGTCTCCCCTGTTCCCCCAACCCCCGCTCATGCCCCGTGTCTCCCTCTTCTTTCCTCCCACCCCCTGCTCATGCCCTGTGTCTCCCACCTGTCCCCCACAACCCCCCACTCATGCCCCGTGTCTGCCCTGTTCCCCCCACCCCCTGCTCATGCCCAGTGTCTCCCCTGATCCCCCAACCCCCGCTCATGCCGTGTCTCCCCTGTTCCCCCCACACCCCGCTCATGAGCTGTGTCTCCTCTGTTCCCCCCCACCCCCTACTCATGCCCCATGTCTCCCTCTTCTTCCCCCCCACCCCCTGGTCATGCCCCGTGTCTCCCTCCTGTCCCCCCACCCCCGCTCATGCCCCTTGTCTCCCTCGTGTTGCCGCCACTCCCGCTCATGCCAAAATGTCTCCCCTGTTCCCCCCACCCCCCACTCATGCCCTGTGTTCCCTCTGTTACCCACACCCCCCGCTCATGCCCTGTGTCTCCCTCTTCCCCCCACCCCTGCTCATGCCCCGTGTCTCCCTCCTGTCCCTACCCACCCCCCGCTCATGCCCCGTGTCTGCCCTGTTCCCCCACCCCCTGCTCATGACCTGTTTCTCCTCTGTTCCCGCCAGCCCCCACTCATGCCCCGTGTCTCCCTCTTCTTTCCTCCAACCCCTGCTCATGCCCTGTGTCTTCCTCCTGTCCCCCCGCCCCCCGCTCATGCCCCGTGTCTGCCCTGTTCCCCCCACCCCCTGCTCATGCCCCGTGTCTCCCTAATGTTGCCACAACCACCGCTCATGCCCCGTGTCTCCCCTGTTCCCCCACCCCCCGCTCATGCCCCATGTCTCCCTCTTCTTCCCCCCACCCGCTGCTCCTGCCCCGTGTCTCCCTCCTGTCCCTACCCACGCCCAGCTCATGCCCCGTGTCTACCTCTTGTTCCCCGCACCCCCCGCTCTTGCCCTGTGTCTCCCTTGTTCCCCCCACCCCCTGCTCATGCCCGTGTCTCCTCTGTTCTCCCCCACCCCCGCTCATGCCCCGTTCTCCCTCTTCTTCCCCCCACCCCCTGCTCATTCCCTCTGTCTTCCTCCTGTCCCCCCGACCACCCGCTCATGGCCCGTGTCTGCCCTGTTCCACCCACCCCCTGCTCATACCCCGTGTCTCCCTAGTGTTGCTCCCACCCCCGCTCATGCCCTGTGTATCCCCTGTTCCCCCACCCCCGCTCATGCCCCATGTCTCCCTCGTCTTCCCCCCAACCCCTGCTCATGCCCCGTTTCTCTGCTTCTGTCCCTCTCATGCCCCGTGTCTACCTCTTGTTCCCCCACCGCCCGCTCATGCCCCGTGTCTGCCCTGTTTCCCCCACCCCCCGCTCATGCCCCGTGTCTGCCCTGTTCCTCCCACCCCACTCATGCCCCGTGTCTCCCTCGTGTTGCCCCCACCCCCACTCATGCCCCATGTCTCCCTCACGATTCCCCCAACCCCCGCTCATGCCCCCTGTCTCCCCTGTTCCCCCCCACCCCCACGCATGCCCTTTGTCTGCCTCTTCTTCCCCCCACCAGCCTGTTCATGCCCCGTGTCTCCCTCCTGTCCCCCCCACCCCCCCGCTCATGGCCCGTGTCTGCCCTGTTCCACCCACCCCCTGCTCATGCCCCGTGTCTCCCTAGTGTTGCTCCCACCCCCGCTCATGCCCTGTGTATCCCCTGTTCCCCCACCCCCCGCTCATGCCCCATGTCTCCCTCGTCTTCCCCCCCAACCCCTGCTCATGCCCCGTTTCTCTGCTTCTGTCCCTCTCATGCCCCGTGTCTACCTCTTGTTCCCCCACCGCCCGCTCATGCCCCGTGTCTGCCCTGTTCCCCCCACCCCCCGCTCATGCCCCGTGTCTGCCCTGTTCCTCCCACCCCACTCATGCCCCGTGTCTCCCTCGTGTTGCCCCCACCCCCACTCATGCCCCATGTCTCCCTCACGATTCCCCCAACCCCCACTCATGCCCCGTGTCTCCCCTGTTCCCCCGCACCCCCACGCATGCCCTTTGTCTGCCTCTTCTTCCCCCCACCAGCCTGTTCATGCCCCGTGTCTCCCTCCTGTCCCCCCCACCCCCCCGCTCATGCCCCGTGTCTGCCCTGTTCCCCCCACCCCCTGCCCCGTATCTCCCTCGTGTTGCCCCCACCTCAAGTGTATGCCCCGTGTCTCCCATGTTCTCCCCACCCCCGCTCATGCTCAATGTCTGCCCTGTTCCCCCCACCCCCCGCTCATGCCCTGTGTATCCCTCATGTTGCCCCCACCCCCGCTCATGCTCCGTGTCTGCCCTGTTCTCCCCACCCCCAGCTCATGCCCCGTGTCTCCCTAGTTCCCCCACCCCCTGCTCATGCCCCGTGTCTCCCTCACGATTCCCCCAACCCCCGCTCAGGCCCCATGTCTCGCCTGTTCGCCACCACCCCCCGCCATACCCCGTGTTCTATCTCTGTTCCCCCCACCCCCGCTCATGCCCTGTGTCTCCTGTGTTCCCCCTCACCCCCCGCTCATGCCCCGTATCTCCCTCCTGTCCCCCCCACACCCTGCTCATGCCCTGTGTCTCCTTCCTGTCCCCCCACCCCCCGCTCATGCCCCGTGTCTCCCTCTAATTCCCCCCACCCCCTGCTCATGCCCTGTGTCTTCCTCCTGTCCCCCTGACCCACCGCTCATGCCCCGTGTCTGACCTGTTCCCCACACCCCCTGCTCATGCCCCGTGTCTCCCCGGTTCACCCCCACCCCCCGCTCATGTCCCGTGTCTCCCCTATTACCCCCAACCCCCTCTCATGCCCTGTGTCTCCCTTTTTCTCCCACCCCCTGCTCATGCCCCGTGTCTCCTCTGTTCCCCCCCACCCCCCACTCATGCCCCGTGTCTCCCTCTTCTTCCCCCCCACCCCCTGCTCATGCCCTGTGTCTTCCTCCTGTCCCCCTGACCCACCGCTCATGCCCCGTGTCTGCCCTGTTCCCCACACCCCCTGCTCATGCCCCGTGTCTCCCCGGTTCACCCCCACCCCCCGCTCATGTCCCGTGTCTCCCCTATTACCCCCAACCCCCACTCATGCCCTGTGTCTCCCTTGTTCCCCCCACCCCCTGCTCATGCCCCATGTCTCCTCTGTTCCCCCCACCCCCCACTCATGCCCCGTGTCTCCCTCTTCTTCCCCCCACCCCCTGCTCATGCCCTGTGTCTTCCTCCTGTCCACCCGACCCCCGCTCATGCCCCGTGTCTGCCCTGTTCCACTCACCCACTTCTCATGCCCCGTGTCTCCCTAGTGTTGCCCCCACCACCGGCTCATGCTCCGTGTGTCCCCTGTTCCCCCAACCCCGCTCATGCCCCATGTCTCACTCTTCTTCCCCCCACCCCCTGCTCATGCCCGTGTCTCCCTCCTGTCCTTCCCCACCCCCAGCTCATGCCCTGTGTCTACCTCTTGTTCCCCAACCGCCCGCTCATGCCTATTGTCTGCCCTTCTCCCCCCACCCCCCTCTCATGCCCCGTGTTTCTCCAGTTCACCCCCACCCCCTGCTCATGCCCCATGGCCCTCCTGTTCCCCCCACCCCCGCTCATGCCCTGTGTCTCCCTTGTTCCCCCCACCCCCTGCTCATTCCCCATGTCTCCTCTGTTCCCACCCACGCCCCGCTCATGCCCAGTGTCTCCCTCTTCTTCCCCCCACCCCCTGCTCATGCCCTGTGTCTCCCTCCTGTCCCCAACGACCCCCCGCTCATGCCCCGTGTCTACCCTGTTCCCCTGACCCCCACTCATGCCCTGTGTCTCCCCTGTTCCCCCCACCCCCCGCTCATGCACTGTGTCTCCTCTGTTCCCCCCCACCCCCCACTCATGCCCCATGTCTCCCTCTTCTTCCCCCCACCCCCTGGTCATGCCCCGTGTCTCCCTCCTGTCCCCCCACCCCCACTCATGCCCCTTGTCTCCCTCGTGTTGCCCCCACCCCTGCTCATGCCAAAATGTCTCCCCTGTTCCCCCCCCCACTCATGCCCTGTGTTCCCTCTGTTACCCCCACCCCCCCGCTCATGCCCCGTGTCTCCCTCTTCCCCCCCACCCATGCTCATGCCCCGTGTCTCCCTCTTGTTCCCCCTACCCCCCGCTCATGCCCCGTGTCTGCCCTGTTTCCCCACCCCCTGCTCATGCCATGTGTCTCCTCTGTTCCCCCCACACCCCGTTCATGCCGTGTCTTCCTCCTGTCCCCCTGACCCACCGCTCATGCCCCGTGTCTGCCCTGTTCCCCGCACCCCCTGCTCATGCCCCGTGTCTCCCTAGTGTTGCCCCCAACCACCGCTCATGTCCCGTGTCTCCCCGGTTCCCCCACCTCCCCGCTCATGCCCCATGTCTCCCTCTTGTTCCCCCCACCCGCTGCTCATGCCCCGTGTCTCCCTCCTGTCCCTCCCCACCCCCAGCTCATGCCCCGTGTCTACCTCTTGTTCCCCCCACCCCCCGCTCATGCCCTGTGTCTCCCTTGTTCCCCCCACCCCCGCTCATGCCCCGTGTCTCCTCTGTTCCCACCCACCCCCTGCTCAGGCCCCGTATCTCCCTCTTCTTCCCCCCACCCCCTGCTCATGCCCTGTGTCTCCCTCCTGTCCCCCACGACCCCCCACTCATGCCCCGTGTCTGCCCTGTTTCCCCCATCCCCGCTCATGCCCCTTGTCTCCCTCGTGTTGCCCCCACCCCCGCTCATGCCAAAATGTCTCCCCTGTTCCACCCATCCCCCACTCATGCCCTGTGTTCCCTCTGTTGCCCCCACCCCCGCTCATGCCCCGTGTCTCCCTCTCCCCCCCCACCACTGCTCATGCCCCGTGTCTCCCTCCTGTCCCTCCCCACCCCCAGCTCATGTCTTGTGTCTACCTCTTGTTCCCCCTACCCCCGCTCATGCCCCGTGTCTGCCCTGTTCCCCCACCCCCTGCTCATGCCGCGTGTCTCCCTCTTCTTCCCCCCACCCCCCGCTCATGCGTCATTTCTGCCCTGTTCCCCCACCCCCCGCTCATGCCCTGTGTCTCCCTTCTGTTGCACCAAACCCCCCACTCATGCCCCGTGTCTGCCCTGTTCCCCCCACCTCCGCTCATGCCCTGTGTCTCCCTCTTCCTCCCCCACCCCCTGCTCATGCCTCATGTCTTCCTCCTGCCCCCCACCCCCGCTCATGCCCCATGTCTCCCTCGTGTTGCACCCACCCCCTCGCTCATGCCCCATGTCTCCCCTGTTCCCCCCACCCCCTACTCATGTCCTGTGTCTCCTCTGTTCCCCCCACCCCCCGCTCATGCCCCGTGTCTCCCTCTTCTTCCCACCCACCCCCTGCTGATGCCCCGTGTCTCCCTCTTGTTCCCCCCACCCCCGCTCATGCCAAAATGTCTCCCCTGTTCCCCCCACCCCCCACTCAACTCATGCCCTGTGTTCCCTCTGTTACCCCCACCCCCCGTTCATGCCCCATGTCTCCCTCTTCCCCCCACCCCTGCTCATGCCCCGTGTCTCCCTCCTGTCCCTACCCACCCCCAGCTCATGCCCCGTGTCTGCCTCTTGTTCCCCCTACCCCCGCTCATGCCCCGTGTCTGCCCTGTTCCCCCACCCCCTGCTCATGCCCTGTGTCTCTTCTGTTCCCCCCACACCCGCTAATGCCCCGTGTCTCCCTCTTCTTCCCCCCACCCCCTGATCATGCCCCGTGTCTCCTCTGTTCCCACCCACCAACCGCTCATGCCCCGTGTATCCCTCTTCTTCCCCCCCACCCCCTGCTCATGCCCTGTGTCTCCCTCCTGTCCCCCACGACCCCCCACTCATGCCCCGTGTCTGCCCTGTTCCCCCCACCCCCCGCTCATGCCCAGTGTCTCCCCTGTTCCCCCAACCCCTGCTCATGCCCCGTGTCTCCCTCTTCTTTCCTCCCACCCCCTGCTCATGCCCTGTGTCTCCCTCCTGTCCCCCACGACCCCCCACTCATGCCCCTTGTCTGCCCTGTTCCCCACACCCCCTGCTCATGCCCAGTGTCTCCCCTGTTCCCCCAACCCCCGCTCATGCCCTGTGTCTCCCCTGTTCCGCCCACCCCCCGCTCATGAGCTGTGTCTCCTCTGTTCCCCCCCCACCCCCTACTCATGCCCCATGTCTCCCTCTTCTTCCCCCCCACCCCCTGGTCATGCCCCGTGTCTCCCTCCTGTCCCCCCACCCCCGCTCATGCCCCTTGTCTCCCTCGTGTTGCCCCCACTCCCGCTCATGCCAAAATGTTTCCCCTGTTCCCCCCACCCCCCACTCATGCCCTGTGTTCCCTCTGTTACCCCCACCACCCGCTCATGCCCCGTGTCTCCTTCTTCCCCCCACCCCTGCTCATGCCCCGTGTCTCCCTCCTGTCCCTCCCCACCCCCAGCTCATGCCTCGTGTCTACCTCTTGTTCCCCCCACCCCCTGCTCATGCCCCGTGTCTGCCCTGTTCCCCCACCCCCTGCTCATGCCCTGTTTCTCCTCTGTTCCCCCCACCCCCCGCTCATGCCCCGTGTCTCCCTCTTCTTTCCTCCAACCCCTGCTCATGCTCTGTGTCTTCCTCCTGTCCCCCCGACCCCCCGCTCATGCCCCGTGTCTGCCCTGTTCCCCCCACCCCTTGCTCATGCCCCGTGTCTCCCTAGTGTTGCCCCAACCACCGCTCATGCCCCGTGTCTCCCCTGTTCCCCCACCCCCCGCTCATGCCCCATGTCTCCCTCTTCTTCCCCCCACCCGCTGCTCATGCCCCGTGTCTCCCTCCTGTCCCTACCCACCCCAGCTCATGCCCCGTGTCTACCTCTTGTTCCCCGCATCCCCCGCTCATGCCCTGTGTCTCCCTTGTCCCCCCCACCCCCAGCTCATGCCCCGTGTCTCCTCTGTTCTCCCCCACCCCTGCTCATGCCCCGTTCTCCCTCTTCTTCCCCCCACCCCCTGCTCATTCCCTCTGTCTTCCTCCTGTCCCCCCGACCACCCGCTCATGGCCCGTGTCTGCCCTGTTCCACCCACTCCCTGCTCATGCCCCGTGTCTTCCTAGTGTTGCTCCCACCCCCTGCTCATGCCCTGTGTATCCCCTGTTCCCCCACCCCCCGCTCATGCCCCATGTCTCCCTCGTCTTCCCCCAACCCCTGCTCATGCCCCGTTTCTCTGCTTCTGTCCCTCTCATGCCCCGTGTCTACCTCTTGTTCCCCCACCGCCCGCTCATGCCCCGTGTCTGCCCTGTTCCCCCCACCCCCCGCTCATGCCCCGTGTTTCCCCAGTTCACCCCACCACCCACTCATGCCCTGTGTCCCTCCTGTTCCCCCACCCTCGCTCATGCCCTGTGTCTCCCTTGTTCCCCCCACCCCCTGCTCATGCCCCATGACTCCTCTGTTCCCCCATCCCCCACTCATGCCCCGTGTCTCCCTCTTCTTCCCCCCACCCCCTGCTCATGCCCTGTGTCTCCCTCCTGTCCAACCAGACCCCCGCTCATGCCCCATGTCTGCCCTGTTCCCCCCACCCCCTGCTCATGCCCCGTGTCTCCCTAGTGTTGCCCCCACCACCCGCTCATGCCCCGTGTCTCCCCTGTTCCCCCTACTCCCGCTCATGCCCCGTGTCTCCCCTGTTCCCCTCACCCCCCGCTCATGCCCCATGTCTCCCCTGCTTCCCCCACTCCCTGTTCATGCCCTGTGTGTGCCCTGTTCCCCCCCACCCCCGGCTCATGCCCCTTGTCTCCCTCGTGTTCCCCCTACCCCCCGCTCATGCCCCGTGTCTCCATCTTTGTTAGGCGGAAACCTGTGCAGTTCCCTCTGGGACCACTGCAAAAGATTTAGGACTACAGATGTTTGGCAGTAAACCCACTTGGTAGCAGTCTGTACCACACAGATTCACTTGGTAGCTGTGGCTGAGCAGTCAGACTTCCCCCAAGAAGAGTTAGGCAGTATGTGGAGTATACAAAATAGGGCAATCTACACAGTAGAACAAGCAGACACAGAACAGAGCTTCGGTGTAAAGATATATAGGTATTTATTTATAACAACACATCTATGGAAAACACTCTGGCACTAATACGGTAAACAACTTCAATTACAATTACTATAAGTAAATCAATCCCCCTAACAATAGTTCGACAAGTCTAGGTTCAAAGGCAAAACTTATTTGCAGACAGAGGTGAATGCTTTAACCTCGATGGCACTCTAGTATTCGTTAGGACGGGAGAGAAAAGGCAGGGTATGAAATCAACTCGGTACCAACACTTTTACGAACAAATGCAAGGCAAGTAAGGCAGGGTCTACTGTAGATCGCAAAGTTCAGAGGCCAGGCCCACTCGGAGAGAGGCAAGGCGAAATGTTCCAAAATGTATCACAGTGGAAATGCACTTCGAGTCTTTGGCGCAAATTGTCACCGAAAGATTGGACCAGTTCAGAACAGAAAGTTAAGAAGGCTTGGAGGCGACCCAATGGAGAAGCGAGGATTAAGACACTAACCGACACAAGGAAAGCCAGGCGGACACGGTACCTTGTATGTGGAGAGACAGCTCCGGCGGGGGCAGTTGTTCCTGGTGGTGGATGCAAGTCGGGGCTTTGCCAAGAGAAGAGATGATCTCGTCGTCGAAGGAAAGTTGAAGATCGTTGCACCACCAGGGAAGAGACCAGCAGCAGAGTGCTCCGTCACAAGGCACCACCTTTTGGTCGCGGTACAGGTGTTAGTGGCTATCCGGTTGCCAGGGTGCTCAGCACGGGAAATTCGACCACTACGTCCTGGAACGAAGAAAAAGCAAAGGGGACTGGTTGTTCCCACCAGTCATGGGAAGAAGACTCTCCAGCCGGGAGATCTCCTCTGTCGTTGGGAAGTGGTGAGTCGGTTCAGCAGGGCTCCACCGGAGGTGTCGTCGTTGCAGGTCGGCTCAGCTTTGCCCTCGTCAGATTCTTAGGTCCTGTGGCGACTTCTGAAGATCCAGTCCCAAAAGCCCTGCTTTTATGCAGAAAACCCCCATTCCTTCGGCCTAGCTGTCAATCAAAACACGCTAAGTAGTGAGCGGGGTGGCTCACCACTTGGGCCAATCACACCAGAGTGCGACTTGAGTTGGCAAGGCAACTCAGTCCAGGGTGCCTAAACCCCCTCCCACACCCCCTGTGGTACCCAGACAGAATGGCACCACTTTGGAGGGCCTCCGTGCAGAAGACTGCCAAAAGTGGAACAAAGGGCTCAACCTTTGGTTTAGGAGTCACAGAGACGAACACAGACGCCATTTTAAAAACCGAGTTCTGGCAGAAAATAGCAACCGATAGATTTATTTAAGATCAATAAACCGGTGGTATGTTAGAGATTAACGAGAAAAAGTATTAACCTCCAAAAATGGGAAGAATCCCATAGGGTTATATTCGGGGTCGAATATAACAAGTAGTTTCCACTGCCACCAGCCAAAACTCGACGAGGGGGGACGGGACAGTGCCCCCTCGAATAACAGACCCAGGAGTAATCCAATTACCCCTACTAGTACGTCCACAATAGGATGATTTGTACTAGTTCTGTTAGTAAATTTAGGACTAGTAAAGCCAATGGTGACTTTACATGCCCTGGGAGACAGTAGTCAGTCCCAGGGTATGGAGTCTATGGTGGGGATCCTCTAGGACGCCCCAGTGTTACGGCACGGAGGGTGCGGTGTAATCACACATAGAAAAACATATGAGACACTATGAAGTAAAAGACCCCATAGCCCATAGAACACATTGACATTCAAAGGAATTACACACATTCATGTCCAAGAGTGGGAGAAAAAGAGTCTCACTCTTGGCAGGATGGAAAAAACAAACTCCAGATATCCAGCAAAGCTGCTGGGGGACTCACAAGGTTAGGAAATTCAGCCTAAACAGAGAATTCTCCCTAACACTCGTGTTCCCACCACCCCAGCACATGCCCTGTGTCTCCCTCGTGTTCCCCCCATCCCCCGCTTATCCCCGGTGTCTCCCTCATGTTCCCCCACCCCCCGCTTATCCCCCGTGGCTCCCTCGTGATCCCCCCACCCCCTCTCATGCCCCGTGTCTCCCTCCTGTCCCCCCACCCCCGCTCATGCCATGTGTCTCCCTCACAATCATCCCACCCCCCACTCATGCCCCGTGTCTCACATGTTCCCCCACCCCCCATCATGCCCAGTGTCTCCCCTGTTCCCCCCATATCCCGCTCATGCCCCGTGTCTCCCTCTTCTCCCCCCCACCCCCTGCTCATGCCCTGTGTCTCCCTCCTGTCCCACCCATCCCCCTTATCCTGTTCCCCCACCCCCTGCACATGCCCTGTGTCTCCCCTGTTCCCCCCACCCCCTGCACTTGCCCCGTGTCTCCACCCTGTTCCCCCCAAACCCGCTCATGCCCTGTGTCTCCTCTGTTACTCCTCAACCCACGCTCATGCCCCATATCTCGCTCCTTTCCACCCCACCCCCTGATCATGCCCCGTGTCTCCCTCGTGTTGTCCCCACCCCACGCTCATGCCCAGTGTCTCCTCTGTTCCACCCACCATCGCTCATGCCCTGTGTCTCCCTTTTCTCCCCCACCCCTTGCTCATGACGCATGTCTCCCTCTTCTTCCCCCCACCCCCTGCTCATGTCCCGTGTCTCCCTCGTGTTATCCCCCACCTCCCACTCATGCCCCGTGTCTACCTCCCATTCCCCCCACCCCCTGCTCATGCCCGTGTCTCCCTCGTGTTGCCCCCACCCCCGATCATGCCCCGTGTCTCCCCTGTTCCCCCCACGCATGCCCTGTGTCTCCTCTGTCCCCCCCGCTCATGCCCCGTGTCTCCATTTTCTTCCCCCACCCCCTGCTCATACCCCATGTCTCCCTTCTTCCCCCCCCCATGTCTCCCTTTGCTTCCCCCCACCCCCTGCTCATGCCCCATGTCTCCCTCCTGCCCACCAACCCCCCGCTCATGCTCTGTGTCTACCTCTTGTTCCCCCCACCCCCCACTCATGCCCTATGTCTGCCCTATTCCCCCCACCGCCCGCTCATGCCCTGCGTCTCCCCTGTTCCCCCACCCCCACTCATGCCCTGTGTCTCCCTCTTCTTCCCCCCACTCCCTGCTCATGCCCCGTGTCTCCCTCCTGTCCTCCCCACTCCCGGTCATGCCCCATGACTGCCCTGTTCCCCCCACCCCCTGCTCATGCCCTGTGTCTCCCCAGTTCCCCCCACCCCCCGCTCATGCCCTGTGTCTCCTCTGTTCTCCCACAACCCACCGCTCATGACCTGTGTCTCCCTCATCTCCCCCCCCACCCCCTGCTCATGCCCCATGTCTCCATCCTGCCCCCCAATCCCCTGCTCATGCCCCGTGTCTACCTCTTGTTCCCCCCACTCCTGCTCACGCCCCAGGTCTCCACTGTTCCCCCCACACCCGCTCATGCCCTGTGTCTCTTCTGTTCCCCCCCACTCATGCCCTGTGTCTCCTTCTTCTTCCCCCCACCCCCTGCTCATGCCCCATGTCTCCCTCCTGCCCCCCCACTCTGCTCATGCCCCGTGTCTGCCCTGTACCCCCCACCCCTGTCATTCCCTGTGTCTACCTCTTGTTCCCCCAAACCCCACTCATTCCCCGTGTCTCCCCTGTTCCCCCAACATCTGCTCATGCCCTGTGTCTCCCCTGTTTCCCTCACCCCCCGCTCATGCCCTGTGTCTGCTCTGTTCCCCCCCGCTCAGGGCCTGTGTCTCCCTCTTCTTCCCCCCCACCCCCTGCTCATGCCCCATGTCTCCCTCCTGTCCCCTGTGATGCTGGAAATGCATCTGAGGGACAGGGCCTCTGAATCCTTGTCCTTTTACTGTTTTTACCGTGTGTTCTGTTATGTTTTCTGCCCCGGAGTCCATGTGGGACTCCTGGCAGTGCAGCTCTCTCTTTTGGTTTGGTGAACAGACCCATGGGATACCCTTATGGCAACCATGGGTAGGGGTACAACCCTGTGCCCCTAGTGTATGTTTTTGGGCACCTGTGGGTGACCCCAGAGCAGGGTATGGGCTGGTGGCAGCTCCGTGCTGAGTTTGACAGGTGCTCCGGGTGTCCTCCATTTTGGGATACCCAGGCCCTGCCATTGGGATCTGTTGATTCCTGATAGGAAACAAGATGGCCCCTCTGGCCTCTTGCTTTCTATTGCCTGTTATCTTGTTTTCCCAAAGTCCTGGGGAGCCCTGTCTCTGTCCCTGCCCCCTGACTGGCTGTTGGGTGGAAGTTCCATATATGGTGTTGTTGTGAAGGTCCAGCTAGACTGAGTGGAGCCTTCCCAGTGACTGTATGTTGTGGGTACCTCCTGTGGGTGGGACCTGGGTGAATGGAGTGTGTGACCAATATACACTTCTTGTTGTGGTTGTCTGGTTTCTGGCATGAGAGACAAAGACTGAGACAGCCCTGCCCGAAACTGGCCTGAATGCAGTGTGTAGTGTTGAATGGCTGGGTACTTGTCCCAATCCACATTTCTTGTTGTGAGTGTCTGGAAGGGAGGAGTGTGGCCTGAATGCACTGTGTGCCTGATTGGCTGACTGACTGCATGAATGCCCTGCAGTATGATTGGCTGCTGAGTGTGTGCCAGCAGCGTGGATGAGAGAGAGGAGAGTATATCTGGGGACCTCTCACCACTGGAAAAGGGGTTCAGAAGGAACCATTGGTTGAGAAGCGACCATTGTGCTCCTAAAGCAGCCAGGGAGCTGAGTCTCCACTCTACGAGTAACTGGAACTGCTGATCCTCGACGTCCAGCTGGAAGAAGAAGACTTGCTGTGGCATTTGCTTCGACCGATCCGAAGGCTGACGAGATCGTCGAGGGCTGACCCGAGAGAGGACCTGGTAAGGCGCCCTCTTCCCGTGCCCCAAGGGACCATCGAGCACCGCTCCATCTTCGCCGAAGCGCCCTGGAAGACAGACCCTCGAAAGGCTGTCGACCCGAGACGGGACCGCTGAGGAGATCGAAGTGAAGCACCCAGACATCGACGCCGTCGACGTCCATTGCCGTCGACCAGGGTTCGCAGGTTTGTGTAACCGCTGGAGGCCCGTCGAAGTTGTGTTGCCCAGCCGTGGGAACCACTTGACGCCGTGCCGCCGACGACCGGAGCCGTCCGCTCCTTTGCCTAAGAACATTCAATCGAAGGACTCTCTCGACCGCATCGTCGACCGCTTATCCTGCCGGAGAAAGTCGAGGCCGACCAACGCGCCGAGGAGAAACCTGCCGGTGGGTTTCCCGCCACCCGACGACCTCAAAGACTCGGACGACTCGACGCCCTTGCTGGGCTTCCGTCTCTACAATCTTTGCGGTCAAGAACTATTGTCACCGAAGTGCCCCGCACACCTCCGCCTTGCAGGACGCCGACGCCCCGACGCCGACGAGCACCGCTCGGACGAAGCTGCTGCCTCTTCGACATCATTCTACCTCGTTTGTCGATGGACGTTCGACGCCCCGTGCCTCCCGCTTGAAAGGGAAGGCATTCAAGAAGGGCCGTCGATTCCCCGTCGCCGAACAGCGAGTTCCTCGACGTTTGTCGACGCCTCTTCGAGGAGCTCGACTCCACCAGGTACATTGGGGGGGTAAAAACTTTATAGGAGAGAATAAGACTTGCAGAGCAATATATGGACTGGGCTTGTGCTATATCTTTATTTACAGGTTGCCCAGGTGTGGGGACCTCCACACAGAACTGTGTCCAGTGGTAGGGGCCAGTATTCTGCCTATTGCTCAACCATCTTATTTCCTCTCCTCTCTCTATTGCTGGTTTCCCTCTATTGGTCTGAGTGACATTGTACAGTATTGTTAATGCACTGTAATGAGATCTAGGGTGGTACCACTTTAGGATTGTATATATTTGCCATTGTAGATTTTGCCGGAGTACAAAGTGAGTTATTATGATAAATGTACATAACCTTAACTATTGATTATATAAAGACTGTGTTCTAACCAATACAGAGTGTGGATATTCCTTTGTGAGGGCTTGGGGGATACACTGTACTTAAGAACCAGCCTGCATCACCTCCTGAGAAGCTAGGCCTTGATTGCTCGACCATTGCTACCGAATAGAGAATCTTGGCTGGGGTCTCCTGTGCCTCTCCTCCACCATATAGGGAGCGGAAGTACAGACACCCCCCGCCGGTCGTTGAGGCCCGTCTCTCACCACTGGTGGCAAGCGGTGGGATGCCTATGGTTTTAAGAATCAGTGTATAACCGTGCCACTTACAAAGGATATTTGCCCTTTATTGAATTAAGGTTTAGTTGTGTACAAGGTAACTGCATTACAAACAATGGAGTCTATTGCGAATGGCAAATTAACTCGGATGAGCTTGGAGGCTCTCCAGAGTGCTTGTGAAGCTAGGGAGTTAGACTTTGTGGATAAGTCTAGGGCTGAGCTGATAGCTGCCCTGGTGGACTACCAGACTGATAGTGAAACTCTTGATGAGGGGGGAATGCAACCAATGAGGACTCTGCCCCTGGGGTTTCTGCTGAATCTGTTTCTGGGAATGCCGCCATTCCTGCTGCCTCTGTTCCAAACTCCAGCAATTCCTTAGAGCTTGAGTTATTAAGGATGAAATTGGCCTTTGAATACCGCAAGTTGGAAATAGATGCTGAGCTTAAGAAAGAGGAGTTGGCTCAACAAGTTGCACTCAAAAATAAGGACCTTGAACTCAAGAGCCAGGACACTGAATGT
Source organism: Ambystoma mexicanum (assembly GCF_040938575.1). Classification (NCBI taxonomy): domain Eukaryota; kingdom Metazoa; phylum Chordata; class Amphibia; order Caudata; family Ambystomatidae; genus Ambystoma; species Ambystoma mexicanum. Next base: position 974,479,183 of record NC_090926.1, read on the forward strand.
CAGAGGATCCAGCTAGAGAAAGCTAGAGTGGAGACTTCAGCTAGAACCAGTGAGAGTGTCAGGTCCCCAGCCACCAAGTTTATGAAAGATTTGGTTGGCGTATTTGTGGAGGGTTCAGATATCCTCCAATGGATTGAAGCGTTTGAAATGGCTTGTGAGATTCATGATGTGGATAAAAGAGATTGGGCGAAGTGTTTGTTAAGCAGAGTGCCTCAAACCGGGTATGACTGTATTCTGAAGCTGAGTGTGGAAGAAAGGGGTCAGTACGAGTGTATGAAATCTGCTTTGATTGCCAAGTTCGGCAAGACACCTACCCAATACCTTAGAAGGTTCAGGGATTTTAAGAAAAAGGAGAATATGTCTTGGGTTGACTGGGTGAGTGCTGCGCACATGAACATGATGGGGTGGATCGATGGATACAAGGTTAAGAATTTTGTTGAATTGTCCCACCTCTTGTTTTTTGAGCATTTCTCTGAAGCCTGTTCACCAGAGCTGCGTCAGTATGTGGCTGACCAGAACATTTTGGACCCCTTTAAACTGGCTAGGTTGGCTGACAAGTGGGTCTCCCACCGGGTGTCCCCTAAGGACTCCAGTGGGAAGGACAAGGACAAAGAGAAGGGGGCCTCTCAGAAAGCTGAGGAGTCCCCCAAGCAGTCACAGTCGGGTAAACCAAAACCTTCCTCTCCTAAGACCCAAAAATCTAGTGGGGATAAGTCATCTGGGGGTGGGAATAAGAGTAGTGGTCCACCTGCTGCAAAGCAGGCTCCCAGTGGTTCCAGTACCGTACCCCGCACTCCTGGCGCTTGTTGGGACTGTGGGGCTCTGGATCAGAAAAGAGGTGACCCCAAGTGTAAAGGTAAGACACTTGGAGTACAGGCTGTCAGCCTGACCTACCCTTACCCCGTGTCGGAGGTGGAGGCCACTGTCCTCCCCTCCTCTGCCGGGATCACCTTTGGTGCTCCGGTGGAGATTTCCTTAGTGTCCCTTGGGGCCTGGGACCAGTACGCGGAAGTACTGGCGACTATCCCACAGAACACCCGTAGATTTTTGAGAAGTGTCCTCTTGAATGGCCAGCCTTCTACTGGTTTGAGAGACACTGGGGCAAGCATGACAGTGGTGGACAGGACCCTGCTCAGGCCAGAGGACTATGAAGGTGCTCCTCTGCAAACCACCAGGTTAGCTGGCGGGCCTCCCAAATTATCACCTGTAGCCTTAGTCACACTCATGATTGGCGACAAGACAGCGAAGCTTCCTGTCCTGGTTCAGGACAATGTCCCTGCTAACATTTTGTTAGGGAATGATCTAGTAGAGTTGGGGTTGATCTCGGATGGTCTTCCCATGACTGCTGCTGCCGTCACTAGATCACAGGTGACACCGGGTCTGGCTGTGGGTCAGATACCCGAGCCAAAGGCGAGGCCTAAGGCAAGAACGAGGAAGACCAAGAAGGCCACCTCTGTGGAGGGAGCACCTTCTCTTCCTGCTGCACCCATTGTGATCCATGCTCCGGACGGGCTGGGTCCAGTGGAAAACCCAAACTCAACTCCTTTGGGAGAAGAGGCAAAAGACTCTCCTGTGGGAGAGGTTCTCAACCCGGAGGATCATCCCGACTTCAATGCTTGTTAGCTGAAGGGGGACACTCCCGGGCAGACTTCTGTAAGGGACAGAGAGAGTGCCACTCTCTCGAGGGACTGAGGAAACAGGCCCTGGCCCAGGCACAAGGAGAGGTGCCTAGGAATTTCCGGATTTATTGGGAGGGTGAGCTCCTTGTTAGTGAGCCCACTAAGCCTGAACCTGGTGCCCGCAAGAGGTTGGTGGTACCCCAGGTTTACAGGCCCTTCCTACTGCAGTTGGCGCATGAGGTGCCCTTGGCTGGTCATCTTGGGACCAAGAAGACTAAGCAGAGGCTCTCTGCCCATTTCTACTGGCCACGGATGGGAGTAGAAGTGGGGTCCCACTGCAGGACCTGCCCAACTTGTCAGTTGTCTGGCAAGACTGGAGGCAGTGTCATTGCCCCACTGCCGCCGTTGCCGGTGGTAGGCACACCATCTGAGAGGGTGGGCATCGACGTCGTCGGTCCCCTTGACCCTCCCTCATGTCTCTTGCTAGCTTCTGGGCAAGAAGAGGATGAGAGTGAGCCCCTTCCTGATTTGCTGCATAGCAACCCTCAGGATGGCTCAGTGGAGGGAGTACATCTCTCTCCAGATTTGACAACAGAGCAACAGAGGGCCTGTAGGGCTTTGCTCCAACAGTACGCCTCTCTGTTTTCACTGAAGCCAGGCCTTACACCGTGGTGTAAGCACGAAATTGACACTGGTGACAGTGTGCCTGTCAAAAGCAGATGCTACCGTATGTCAGATACCGTTAAGAACCACATCCAGGCTGAGGTCGCCAAGATGTTGGATCTGGGTGTTATTGAACCCTCAACCAGTCCCTGGTCCAGTCCAGTGGTCCTTGTCCCCAAGGCAAGTTCCCAGGTGGGTACCAAGGATTGGAGGTTCTGTGTGGACTACCGAGGAGTCAATGCCGTCACCAAGACTGACGCGCACCCATTGCCCAGGGCTGATGAGCTCGTGGACACCATCGGTGCTACCAAGTTTGTGAGCACCTTTGACCTTACTTCAGGCTATTGGCAAATAGCTCTGACGGACCATGCCAAGGAAAAGACGGCCTTCTCAACACCTGAGGGACTCTACCAGTTTAGGGTCATGCCTTTTGGGTTGAAGAATGCCCCTGCCACCTTCCAGAGATTGGTCAACCATGCGCTCAGTGGGCTGGAAGCCTTCTGTGTGGCTTACTTAGACGACATTGCCGTCTACAGTTCCACCTGGGAAGAGCATTTGACACATCTGGATAGGGTGTTGCAGGCCTTGAAAAGGGCTAACCTCACTATCAAGGCCACCAAGTGCCAGATAGCTCAGGGGAAAGTTACCTACCTTGGTCATGAGGTAGGAGGGGGTCAAATCCAACCTCTCACCAGTAAAGTACAGGATGTACAGAACTGGGAGACTCCCACTACTCAAACCCAGGTGAGAGCCTTTTTGGGCCTCACTGGGTACTATCGCAATTTCATGGCAGACTATGGGACCATAGCTGCACCTCTGACAGCTCTAACGTCACCCAAGCAGCCTAGGAAGGTTACTTGGACCGAAGACTGTCAGAGGGCCTTGATGGCTTGAAAGAAAGTCTGTGTAGGGCACCTGTGTTGAGTGCGCCTCACTATAGCCGACCCTTTATCGTCCAGACGGATGCCTGCGACACCGGAATTGGAGCTGTCTTGTCCCAGTTAGATGACAAAGGGAGAGAACACCCTATCATATTCATCAGTAGACAACTCAAGGGTAGAGAACTTAGGTGGGCTACTGTTGAAAAGGAGTGTTTTAGTATAGTTTGGAGCCTTAGGCGTTTTAGGCCCTACCTTACGGGGTCTACCTTCAAGGTCCAAACAGATCATAAGCCCCTGAAGTGGCTTATGCAGATGAAGGGTGAGAACCCGAAATTGCTCAGGTGGTCCATTAGCCTGCAAGGGCTAGACTTCACCATAGAGCACAGACCAGGGAAGAGTCACGATAATGCAGATGGCCTTTCCAGAAGGTATGTTGACCGTCTGGATGAGGGTGTCTATCCCGTGGGAGATTAGACACCCTCCACCTCAGTCTGGGGGGGGCGACTGTGATGCTGGAAATGCATCTGAGGGACAGGGCCTCTGAATCCTTGTCCTTTTACTGTTTTTACCGTGTGTTCTGTTATGTTTTCTGCCCCGGAGTCCATGTGGGACTCCTGGCAGTGCAGCTCTCTCTTTTGGTTTGGTGAACAGACCCATGGGATACCCTTATGGCACCCATGGGTAGGGGTACAACCCTGTGCCCCTAGTGTATGTTTTTGGGCACCTGTGGGTGACCCCAGAGCAGGGTATGGGCTGGTGGCAGCTCCGTGCTGAGTTTGACAGGTGCTCCGGGTGTCCTCCATTTTGGGATACCCAGGCCCTGCCATTGGGATCTGTTGATTCCTGATAGGAAACAAGATGGCCCCTGTGGCCTCTTGCTTTCTATTGCCTGTTATCTTGTTTTCCCGAAGTCCTGGGAAGCCCTATCTCTGTCCTTTCCCCCTGACTGGCTGTTGGGTGGAAGTTCCATATATGGTGTTGTTGTGAAGGCCCAGCTAGACTGACTGGAGCCTTCCCAGTGACTGTATGTTGTGGGTACCTCCTGTGGGTGGGACCTGGGTGAATGGAGTGTGTGACCAATATACACTTCTTGTTGTGGTTGTCTGGTTTCTGGCATGAGAGACAAAGACTGAGACAGCCCTGCCCGAAACTGGCCTGAATGCAGTGTGTAGTGTTGAATGGCTGGGTACTTGTCCCAATCCACATTTCTTGTTGTGAGTGTCTGGAAGGGAGGAGTGTGGCCTGAATGCACTGTGTGCCTGATTGGCTGACTGGCTGCATTAATGCCCTGCAGTATGATTGGCTGCTGAGTGTGTGCCAGCAGCGTGGATGAGAGAGAGGATAGTATATCTGGGGACCTCTCACCACTGGAAAAGGGGTTCAGAAGGAACCATTGATTGAGAAGCGACCATTGTGCTCCTAAAGCAGCCAGGGAGCTGAGTCTCCACTATACGAGTAACTGGAACTCCTGATCCTCGACGTCCAGCTGGAAGAAGAAGACTTGCTGTGGCATTTGCTATGACCGATCCAAAGGCTGACGAGATCGTCGAGGGCTGACCCGAGAGAGGACCTGTTAAGGCGCCCTCTTCCCGTGCTCCGAGGGACCATCGAGCACCGCTCCATCTTCGCCGAAGCGCCCTGGAAGACAGACCCTCGAAAGGCTGTCGACCCGAGACGGGACCGCTGAGGAGATCGAAGTGAAGCACCCGGACATCGACGCCGTCGAAGTCCATTGCCGTCGACCAGGGTTCGCAGGTTTGTGTAACCGCTGGAGGCCCGTCGAAGTTGTGTTGCCCAGCCGTGGGAAGCACTTGACGCCGTGCCGCCGATGACCGGAGCCGTCCGCTCCTTTGCCTAAGAACATTCAATCGAAGGACTCTCTCGACCGCATCGTCGACCGCTTATCCTGCCGGAGAAAGTCGAGGCCGACCAACGCGCCGAGGAGAAACCTGCCGGTGGGTTTCCCGCCATCCGACGACCTCAAAGACTCGGACGACTCGACGCCCTTGCTGGGCTTCCGTCTCTACAATCTTTGCGGTCCAGAACTATTGTCACCGAGGTGCCCCGCACACCTCTGCCTTGCAGGACGCCGACGCCCCGACGCCGACGAGCACCTCTCGGACGAAGCTGCCGCCTCTTCGACATCGTTCTACCTCGTTTGTCGACGGACGTTCGACGCCCCGTGCCTCCCGCTTGAAAGGGAAGGCATTCAAGAAGGGCCGTCGATTCCCCGTCGCCGAACAGCGAGTTCCTCGACGTTTGTCGACGCCTCTTCGAGGAGCTCGACTCCACCAGGTACATTGGGGGGTAAAAACATAATAGGAGAGAATAAGACTTGCAGAGCAATATATGGACTGGGCTTGTGCTATATCTTTATTTACAGGTTGCCCAGATGTGGGGACCTCCACACAGAACTGTGTCCAGTGGTAGGGGCCAGTATTCTGCCTATTGCTCAACCATCTTATTTCCTCTCCTCTCTCTATTGCTGGTTTCCCTCTGTTGGTCTGAGTGACATTGTACAGTATTGTTAATGCACTGTAATGAGATCTAGGGTGGTACCACTTTAGGATTGTATATATTTGCCATTGTAGATTTTGCCGGAGTACAAAGTGAGTTATTATGATAAATGTACATAACCTTAACTATTGATTATATAAAGACTGTGTTCTAACCAATACAGAGTGTGGATATTCCTTTGTGGGGGCTTGGGGGATACACTGTACTTAAGAACCAGCCTGCATCACCTCCTGAGAAGCTAGGCCTTGATTGCTCGACCATTGCTACCGAATAGAGAATCTTGGCTGGGGTCTCCTGTGCCTCTCCTCCACCATATAGGGAGCGGAAGTACAGACACCCCCACCGGTCGTTGAGGCCCATCTCTCACATCCCCCCACCCCCGACTCATGCCCCGTGTCTCCCTCTTGTTCCCCCCACCCGCGCACTTGCTCTGTGTCTGCCCTGTTCCTCCCACCCCCCTCTCATGCCCTGTGTCTCCCTTCTGTTGCACCCCACTCCCCGCTCATGCCCCGTGTCTGCCCTGTTCCCCCCACCCCCTGCTCATGCCCCGTGTCTCCCCTGTTCCCCCTACTCCCCGCTCATGCCCCGTGTCTCCCCTGTTCCCCTCACCCCCCGCTCATGCCCCATGTCTCCCCTGCTTCCCCCACTCCCTGTTCATGCCCTGTGTGTGCCCTGTTCCCCCCCCACCCCTGGCCCATGCCCCGTGTCTCCCTCGTGCTCCCCCCTACCCCCCGCTCATGCCCCGTGTCTCCTTCGTGTTCCCCCCACCCCCTGATCATGCCCTGTGTCTCCCTCATGTTCCCCCCATCTACCACTTATCCCCGGTGTCTCCCTCACGTTCCCCCCACCCTCGCTTATCCCCCGTGGCTCCCTCATGATCCCCCCACCCCCTCTCATGCCCCATGTCTCCCTTCTGTCCCCCCACCCCCCGTTCATGCCCTGTGTCTCCCTCACGATCCTCCCACCCCCCACTCATGGCCCGTGTCTCCCCTGTTCCCCCACCCTCCATCATGTCCAGTGTCTCCCCTGTTCCCCCCCCCGGTCATGCCCCGTGTCTCCCTCTTCTTCCCCCCCACACCCTGCTCATGCCCCGTGTCTCCCTCCTGTCCCGCCCACCCCCGCTTATCCTGTTCCCCCACCCCCCGCACATGCCCTGTGTCTCCCCTGTTCCCCCACCCCCTGCACATGCCCCGTGTCTCCCCTGTTCCCCCCACCCCCCGCTCATGCCCCGTGTCTCCCTCGTGTTGCCCCCACCCCTGCTCATGCACTGTGTCTCCCTCTTCTTCCCCCCCACCCCCGCTCATGCCCTGTGTCTCCCTCCTGTCCACCCACCCTCCGCTCATGCCCCGTGTCTCCCTCACAATTCCCCCACCCCCTGCTCATTCCCCGAGTCTCCCCCCTGTTCACCCCCACCCCCCAGTCATGCTCCGTGTCTCCCACTTGTTCCCCCCACGCCCCGCTCATGCCCTGTGTCTCCTCTGTTACCCCTCACCCCCCGCTCATGCTCCATATCTCCCTCCTTTCCACCCCACCCCCTGCTCATGTCCTGTGTCTCCCTCCTGTCCCCCCACCCCCCGCTCATGCCCTGTGTCTCCTCTGTTCCCCCCACCCCCCACTCATTCCCTGTGTCTCCTCTGTCCCCCCCTGCTCATGCCCCGTGTCTCCATGTTCTTTCCCCCACCCCCTGCTCATAACCATTGTCTCCCTCCGGCCCCCATGTCTCCCTTTTCTCCCCCCACCCCCTGCTCATGCCCCATGTCTCCCTCCTGCCCCCCACCCCCCGCTCATGCCCGTGTCTCCCTTTTCTTCCCCAAACCCCCTGCTCATGCCCCATGTCTCCCTCCTGCCCCCCACCCCCTGCTCATTACCTATGTCTACCTCTTGTTCCCCCCACCCCCGCTCATGCCCCGTGTCTGCCTTGTTCCCCGCCCAGTGCCCGCTCATGCCCCATGTCTCCCCTGTTCCCCCCACCCCCACTCATGCCCTGTGTCTCCCTCTTCTTCCCCCCACTCCCTGCTCATGCCCCGTGTCTCCCTCCTGTCCCCCCACCCCCTGGTCGTGCCGAAAGTCTGCCCTGTTCCCCCCACCCCCTGCTCATGCCCTGTGTCTCCCCAGTTCCCCCCACCCCCCGCTCATGCCCTGTGTATCCTCTGTTCCCCCCCACCCCCCCGCTCAGGACCTGTGTCTCCCTCTTCTTCCCCCCCACACCTGCTCATGCCCCATGTCTCCATCCTGCCTCCCAACCCCCTGCTCATGCCCTGTGTCTACCTCTTGTTCCCACCACCCCCGCTCTCGCCCCAGGTCTCCCCTGTTCCCCTCACCCCCTGCTCATGCCCCATGTCTCTCTCCTGCCCCCACCCCCTCTCATGCCCCGTGTCTGCCCTGTACCCCCCACCCCCCTCATTCCCTGTGCCTACCTCTTGTTCCCCCCACCCCCCGCTCATGCCCCGTGTCTGCCCTGTTCCCCCCACCCCCCGCTCATGCCCCGTGTCTTCCTCGTGCTGCCCCCACTCCCCGCTCATGCCCTGTGTCTCCTCTGTTCCCCCCTCATGCCCCATGTCTCCCTCTCCCCCCACCCCTTCTCATGCCCCGTGTCTCCCTCCTGTCCCCCGACCCCCGCTCATGCCCCGTGTCTCCTCTATTCCCCCACCCCCATCATGCCCAGTGTCTCCCCTGTTCCACCCCGGTCATGCCCTGTGTCTCCCTCCTGTTGCCCCAATCCCCCGCTCATGCCGTGTCTCCCCTGTTCCCCCCACCCCTGCTCATGCCCCGTGTCTCCCTTGTTCCCACCACCCTGTGCTCATGCCCCGTGTCTCCTCTGTTCCCCCCACTCCCTGCTCAGGCCCCGTGTCTCCCTCTTCTTCCCCCCCCACCCCTTGCTCATGCCCTGTGTCTCCCTCCTGTCCCCCCCGACCCCCCGCTCATGCCCCGTGTCTGCCCTGTTCCCTCAACCCCCGCTCATGCCCTGTCTCTCCCCTGTTCCCCCACCCCCCGCTCATGCCCTGTATCTCCTTTGTTACCCCACGCCCTGCTCATGCCCCGTGTCTCCTCTTCTCCCCCCCACCCCCTGCACATGCCCCATGTCTCCCTCCTATCCCCCCACCCCCTGCTCATGCCCCGTGTCTCCCTCTTGTTCCCCCCACCCCCGCTCATGGCACGTGTCTGCCCTGTTCCCCCCACCCCCCGCTCATGCCCCGTGTCTCCCTTGTTCCCCCCACCCTGTGCTCATGCCCCGTGTCTCCTCTGTTCCCCCCACCCCCTGCTCAAGCCCCGTGTCTCCCTCTTCTTCCCCCCCACCCCTTGCTCATGCCCTGTGTCTCCCTCCTGTCCCCCCCGACCCCCCGCTCATGCCCCGTGTCTCCCTCTTCTCCCCCTTCACCCCCTGCACATGCCCCATGTCTCCCTCCTATCCCCCCCACCCCCTGCTCATGCCCCGTGTCTCCCTCTTGTTCCCCCCACCCCCTCTCATGCCCTGTGTCTCCCTTCTGTTGCACCCCACTCCCCGCTCATGCCCCGTGTCTGCCCTGTCCCCCCCCATTCCCTGCTCATGACCCGTGGTTCCCCTCACCCCCCGCTCATGCCCCATGTCTCCCCTCCTTCCCCCACTCCCTGTTCATGCCCTGTGTGTGCTCTGTTCCCCCCCACCACCGGATCATGCCCCGTTTCTCCCTCGTGTTCCCCCCTACCGCCCGCTCATGCCCCATGTCTCCCTCGTGTTCCCGCCCACCCCCCGCTTATCCCCGGTTTCTCCCTCATGTTCCCCCCACCCCCTGCTTATCCCCTGTTGCTCCCTTACGATCCCCCACCCCCTCTCATGCCCCGTGTCTACCTCTTGTTCCCCCCACCCCCCGCTCATGCCCTGTGTATCCTCTGTTCCCCCCCACCCCCCCGCTCAGGACCTGTGTCTCCCTCTTCTTCCCCCCCACACCTGCTCATGCCCCATGTCTCCATCCTGCCTCCCAACCCCCTGCTCATGCCCTGTGTCTACCTCTTGTTCCCACCACCCCCGCTCTCGCCCCAGGTCTCCCCTGTTCCCCCCACCCCCTGCTCATGCCCCATGTCTCTCTCCTGCCCCCACCCCCTCTCATGCCCCGTGTCTGCCCTGTACCCCCCTCATTCCCTGTGCCTACCTCTTGTTCCCCCCACCCCCCCGCTCATGCCCCGTGTCTGCCCTGTTCCCCCCACCCCCCGCTCATGCCCCGTGTCTTCCTCGTGCTGCCCCCACTCCCCGCTCATGCCCTGTGTCTCCTCTGTTCCCACCTCATGCCCCATGTCTCCCTCTCCCCCCACCGCTTCTCATGCCCCGTGTCTCCCTCCTGTCCCCCGACCCCCGCTCATGCCCCGTGTCTCCCCTATTCCCCCACCCCCATCATGCCCAGTGTCTCCCCTGTTCCACCCCGGTCATGCCCTGTGTCTCCCTCCTGTTGCCCCAATCCCCCGCTCATGCCGTGTCTCCCCTGTTCCCCCCACCCCTGCTCATGCCCCGTGTCTCCCTTGTTCCCACCACCCTGTGCTCATGCCCCGTGTCTCCTCTGTTCCCCCCACTCCCTGCTCAGGCCCCGTGTCTCCCTCTTCTTCCCCCCCCACCCCTTGCTCATGCCCTGTGTCTCCCTCCTGTCCCCCCCGACCCCCCGCTCATGCCCCGTGTCTGCCCTGTTCCCTCAACCCCCGCTCATGCCCTGTCTCTCCCCTGTTCCCCCACCCCCCGCTCATGCCCTGTATCTCCTTTGTTACCCCACCCCCCGCTCATGCCCCGTGTCTCCCTCTTCTCCCCCCCACCCCCTGCACATGCCCCATGTCTCCCTCCTATCCCCCACCCCCTGCTCATGCCCCGTGTCTCCCTCTTGTTCCCCCCACCCCCGCTCATGGCACGTGTCTGCCCTGTTCCCCCCACCCCCCGCTCATGCCCCGTGTCTCCCTTGTTCCCCCCACCCTGTGCTCATGCCCCGTGTCTCCTCTGTTCCCCCCACCCCCTGCTCAAGCCCCGTGTCTCCCTCTTCTTCCCCCCCACCCCTTGCTCATGCCCTGTGTCTCCCTCCTGTCCCCCCCGACCCCCCGCTCATGCCCCGTGTCTCCCTCTTCTCCCCCTTCACCCCCTGCACATGCCCCATGTCTCCCTCCTATCCCCCCCACCCCCTGCTCATGCCCCGTGTCTCCCTCTTGTTCCCCCCACCCCCTCTCATGCCCTGTGTCTCCCTTCTGTTGCACCCCACTCCCCGCTCATGCCCCGTGTCTGCCCTGCCCCCCCCATTCCCCGCTCATGACCCGTGGTTCCCCTCACCCCCCGCTCATGCCCCATGTCTCCCCTCCTTCCCCCACTCCCTGTTCATGCCCTGTGTGTGCTCTGTTCCCCCCACCACGGATCATGCCCCGTGTCTCCCTCGTGTTCCCCCCTACCGCCCGCTCATGCCCCATGTCTCCCTCGTGTTCCCGCCCACCCCCAGCTTATCCCCGGTTTCTCCCTCATGTTCCTCCCACCCCCTGCTTATCCCCTGTTGCTCCCTTACGATCCCCCACCCCCTCTCATGCCCCGTGTCTATCTCTTGTTCCCCCACCGCCTGCTCATGCCCTGTGTTTCCCCGGTTCACCCCCACCCCCCGCTCATGCCCCGTGTCTCCCTCGTGTTCCCCCCTACCGCCCGCTCATGCCCATGTCTCCCTCGTGTTCCCGCCCACCCCCCGCTTATCCCCGGTTTCTCCCTCATGTTCCCCCCACCCCCTGCTTATCCCCTGTTGCTCCCTTACGATCCCCCACCCCCTCTCATGCCCCGTGTCTATCTCTTGTTCCCCCCACCGCCTGCTCATGCCCTGTGTTTCCCCGGTTCACCCCCACCCCCGCTCATGCCCCGTGTCTCCCCTGTTAACCCCACCCCCTGCTCATGCCCTGTGTCTCCCTTGTTCCCCCCACCCCCACTCATGCCCCGTTCTCCCTCTTCTTCCCCCCCACCCCCTGCTCATGCCGTGTCTTCCTCCTGTCCCTCTCATGCCCCATGTCTACCTCTTGTTCCCCCCACTGCCCGCTCATGCCCCGTGTCTGCCCTGTTCCCCCCACCCCCCGCTCATGCCCCGTGTCTCCCTTGTTCCCCCCACCCTGTGCTCATGCCCCGTGTCTCCTCTGTTCCCCCACCCCCTGTTCAGGCCCCGTGTCTCCCTCTTCTTCCCCCCCACCCCTTGCTCATGCCCTGTGTCTCCCTCCTGGCCCCCCCGACCCCCGCTCATGCCCCGTGTCTGCCCTGTTCCCCCAACCCCCGCTCATGCCCTGTCTCTCCCCTGTTCCCCCACCCCTCGCTCATGCCCTGTATCTCCTTTGTTACCCCACCCCCCACTCATGCCCCGTGTCTCCCTCTTTCCCCCCCACCCCCTGCACATGCCCCATGTCTCCCTCCTATTCCCCCCCACCCCCCGCTCATGCCCGTGTCTCCCTCTTGTTCCCCCCACCCCCGCTCATGCCCCGTGTCTGCCCTGTTCCTCCCACCCCCCTCTCATGCCCTGTGTATCCCTTCTGTTGCACCCCACTCCCCGCTCATGCCCCGTGTCTGCCCTGTTACCCCCCGCTCATGCCCCATGTCTCCCCTCCTTCCCCCTCTCCCTGTTCATGCCCTGTGTGTGCTCTGTTCCCCCCCACTACTGGCTCATGCCCCGTGTCTCCCTCGTGTTCCCCCCTACCGCCCGTTCATGCCCCGTGTCTCCCTCGTGTTCCCGCCCACCCCCCGCTTATCCCCGGTGTCTCCCTCATGTTCCCCCCACCCCCCGCTTATCCCCCGTGGCTCCCTTATGATCCCCCCACCCCCTCTCATGCCCCGTGTCTACCTCTTGTTCCCCCCACCGCCTGCTCATGCCCCGTGTTTCCCCGGTTCACCCCCACCCCCCGCTCATCCCCCGTGTCTCCCTTTGTTAACCCCACCCCCCGCTCATGCCCTGTGTCTCCCTTGTTCCCCCCACCCCCTGCTCATGCCCAGTTTCTCCTCTGTTCCCCCCCACCCCCCGCTCATGCCCCATTCTCCCTCTTCTTCCCCCCCACCCCCTGCTCATGCCGTGTCTTCCTCCTGTCCCCCGACCCCCCGCTCATGCCCCGTGTCTGCCCTGTTCCACCCACCCGCTGCTCATGCCCTGTGTCTCCCTTGTGTTGCCCCTACCCCCGCTCATGCCCCATGTCTCCCTCTTCTTCCACCCACCCCTGCTCATGCCCCGTGTTCTGCTCCTGTCCCTCTCATGCCCCGTGTCTACCTCTTGTTCCCCCCACCGCCCGCTCATGTCCCGTGTCTGTCCTGTTCCCCCCACCCCCCGCTCATGCCCTGTGTTTCCCCGGTTCACCCCCACCCCCAGCTCATGCCCTGTGTCCCTCCTGTTTCCCCCACCCCCGCTCATGCCCTGTGTCTCCCTTGTTCCCCCACCCCCTGCTCATGCCCCGTGTCTCCGCTGTTCCCCCCAGCCCCCGCTCATGCCCCGTGTCTCCCTCTTCTACCCCCCGACCCCCTGCTCATGCCCTTTCTCTCCCTCCTGTGCCCCACAACCCCCCGCTCATGCCCCGTGTCTGCCCTGTTCCCCCCACCCCCTGCTCATGCCCCGTGTCTCCCTAGTGTTGCCCTCACCCCCGGCTCATGCCCCGTGTCTCCCCTGTTCCCCCAACCCCCGCTCATGCCCTGTGTCTCCCCTGTTTCCCACACCTCCCGCTCATGCCCTCTGTCTCCTCTGTTCTCCCCCAGCCCCCACTCATGCCCCGTGTCTCCCTCTTCTTCCCCCCACCCCATGCACTTGCCCTGTGCTCCCTCCTGTCCCCCCACCCCCCGCTCATGCCCCATGTCTCCCTCTTGTTCCCCCACCCCCGCTAATGCCCTGTGTCTGCCCTGTACCTCCCACCCCCTCTCATGCCCTGTGTCTCCCTTCTGTTGCACCCCACTCCCCGCTCATGCCCCGTGTCTGCCCTGTTCCCCCCACCCCCCGCTCATGCCCCGTGTCTCCCTCGTGTTGCCCACCACCCCCCGCTCATGTCCCGTCTCTGCCCTGTTCCCCCCACCCCCCGGTCATAACCCATGTCTCCTCGGTTCCCCCCACTCATGCCCCGTGTCTCCCCTGTTCCCCTCACCCCCCGCTCATGCCCCATGTCTCCCCTGGTTCCCCCACTCTCTGTTCATGCCCTGTGTGTGCCCGGTTCACCCCCACCCCCCGCTCATGCCCTGTGTCCCTCCTGTTCCCCCCACCCCCGCTCATGCCCTGTGTCTCCCTTGTTCCCCCACCCCCTGCTCATGCCCCGTGTCTCCGCTGTTCCCCCCAGCCTCTGCTCATGCCCCGTGTCTCCCTCTTCTTCCCCCCGACCCCCTGCTCATGCCCTTTGTCTCCCTCCTGTCCCCCCCAACCTCCCGCTCATGCCCCGTGTCTGCCCTGTTCCCCCCACCCCCTGCTCATGCCCCGTGTCTCCCTAGTGTTGCCCTCACCCCCCGCTCATGCCCCGTGTCTCCCCTGTTCCCCCAACCCCCTCTCATGCCCTGTGTCTCCTCTGTTCCCCCCCAGCCCCCACTCATGCCCCGTGTCTCCCTCTTCTTCCCCCCACCCCCTGCTCATGCCCTGTGCTCCCTCCTGTCCTCCCACCCCCCGCTCATGCCCCGTGTCTCCCTCTTGTTCCCCCCCACCCCCGCTCATGCCATCTGTCTGCCCTGTACCTCCCACCCCCCTCTCATGCCCTGTGTCTCCCTTCTGTTGCACCCCACTCCCCGCTCATGCCCCGTGTCTGCCCTGTTCCCCCCCATCCCCCCGCTCATGCCCCGTGTCTCCCTCGTGTTGCCCACCACCCCCCGCTCATGTCCCGTGTCTGCCCTGTTCCCCCCACCCCGGTCATAACCCGTTTCTCCCATGTTCCCCCCATTCATGCCCCGTTTCTCCCCTGTTCCCCTCACCCCCCGCTCATGCCCCATGTCTCCCCTGCTTCCCCCACTCCCTGTTCATGCCCTGTGTGTGCCCTGTTCCCCCCACCCCCCGCTCATGCCCCGTGTCTCCCTCGTGTTGCCCCCACCCCCGCTCATGCCCTGTGTCTCCTCTGTTCCCCTCCACCCCCCGCTCATGCCCCGTGTCTCCCTCCTGTCCCCCCACCCCCTGCTCATGCCCCGTGTCTCCCCTGTTCCCCCCACCCCATGCTCATGCCTCGTGTCTACCTTGTGTTTCCCCCGTCCCCCGCTCATTACCCGTGTCTCCCCTGTTCCCCCACTCATGCCTCGTGTCTCCCTCGTGTTACCCCCCACTCATGCCCTGTGTCTCCCCTGTTCCCCCACCCCCGCTCATGCCCCTGTGTCTCCCTCTTTTTCCCCCACCCCCTGCTCATGCCCTGTGTCTCCCTCTTCTTCCCCCACCCCCTGATCATTCCCCATGTCTCCCTCCTGCTGCCCCCACCCCCTGCTCATGCCCCGTGTCTACCTCTTGTTCCCCCCACCCTGCTCATGCCCAGTGTCTCCCCTGTTCCCCCCACACCCGCTCATGCCCTGTGTCTCCTCTGTTCCCCCACTCATGCCCCGTGTCTCCTTCTTCCCCCCACCCCCTGCTCATGCCCCATGTCTCCCTCCTGCCCCCAGCCCCTCTCATGCCCCGTGTCTGCACTGTACCCCCCACCCCCCTCATTCCCTGTGCCTACCTCTTGTTCCCCCCACCCCAGCTCATGCCCCGTGTCTGCCCTGTTCCCCCCACCCCCCGCTCATGCCCCGTGTCTTCCTCGTGCTGCCCCCACTCCCCGCTCATGCCCTGTGTCTCCTCTGTTCCCCCCTCATGCCCCATGTCTCCCTCTCCCCCCACCCCTTCTCATGCCCCGTGTCTCCCTCCTGTCCCCCGACCCCCGCTCATGCCCCGTGTCTCCGCTATTCCCCCACCCCCATCATGCCCAGTGTCTCCCCTGTTCCACCCCGGTCATGCCCTGTGTCTCCCTCCTGTTGCCCCAATCCCCCGCTCATGCCATGTGTCTCCCCTGTTCCCCCCACCCCTGCTCATGCCCCGTGTCTCCCTTGTTCCCACCACCCTGTGCTCATGCCCCGTGTCTCCTCTGTTCCCCCACTCCCTGCTCAGGCCCCGTGTCTCCCTCTTCTTCCCCCCCCACCCCTTGCTCATGCCCTGCGTCTCCCTCCTGTCCCCCCCGACCCCCCGCTCATGCCCCGTGTCTGCCCTGTTCCCCCAACCCCCGCTCATGCCCTGTCTCTCCCCTGTTCCCCCACCCCCCGCTCATGCCCTGTATCTCCTTTGTTACCCCACCCCCCGCTCATGCCCCGTGTCTCCCTCTTCTCCCCCCCACCCCCTGCCCATGCCCCATGTCTCCCTCCTATCCCCCCCACCCCCTGCTCATGCCCCGTGTCTCCCTCTTGTTCCCCCCACCCCCGCTCATGGCACGTGTCTGCCCTGTTCCCCCCACCCCCCGCTCATGCCCCGTGTCTCCCTTGTTCCCCCCACCCTGTGCTCATGCCCCGTGTCTCCTCTGTTCCCCCCACCCCCTGCTCAGGCCCCGTGTCTCCCTCTTCTTCCCCCCCCACCCCTTGCTCATGCCCTGTGTCTCCCTCCTGTCCCCCCCGACCCCCCGCTCATGCCCCGTGTCTGCCCTGTTCCCCCAACCCCCGCTCATGCCCTGTCTCTCCCCTGTTCCCCCACCCCCCGCTCATGCCCTGTATCTCCTTTGTTACCCCACCCCCCGCTCATGCCCCGTGTCTCCCTCTTCTCCCCCCTCACCCCCTGCACATGCCCCATGTCTCCCTCCTATCCCCCCACCCCCTGCTCATGCCCCGTGTCTCCCTCTTGTTCCCCCCACCCCCTCTCATGCCCTGTGTCTCCCTTCTGTTGCACCCCACTCCCCGCTCATGCCCCGTGTCTGCCCTGTCCCCCCCCATTCCCCGCTCATGACCCGTGGTTCCCCTCACCCCCCGCTCATGCCCCATGTCTCCCCTCCTTCCCCCACTCCCTGTTCATGCCCTGTGTGTGCTCTGTTCCCCCCCACCACCGGATCATGCCCCGTGTCTCCCTCGTGTTCCCCCCTACCGCCCGTTCATGCCCCGTGTCTCCCTCGTGTTCCCGGCCACCCCCCGGTTATCCCCGGTGTCTCCCTCATGTTCCCCCCACCCCCTGCTTATCCCCTCTTGCTCCCTTACGATCCCCCACCCCCTCTCATGCCCCGTGTCTACCTCTTGTTCCCCCCACCGCCTGCTCATGCCCTGTGTTTCCCCGGTTCACCCCCACCCCCTGCTCATGCCCCGTGTCTCCCCTGTTAACCCCACCCCCTGCTCATGCCCTGTGTCTCCCTTGTTCCCCCCACCCCCTGCTCATGCCCCGTTTCTCCTCTGTTCCCCCCCACCCCCCGCTCATGCCCCGTTCTCCCTCTTCTTCCCCCCCACCCCCTGCTCATGCCGTGTCTTCCTCCTGTCCCTCTCATGCCCCATGTCTACCTCTTGTTCCCCCCACTGCCCGCTCATGCCCCGTGTCTGCCCTGTTCCCCCCACCCCCCGCTCATGCCCCGTGTCTCCCTTGTTCCCCCCACCCTGTGCTCATGCCCCGTGTCTCCTCTGTTCCCCCACCCCCTGCTCAGGCCCCGTGTCTCCCTCTTCTCCCCCCCCCACCCCTTGCTCATGCCCTGTGTCTCCCTCCTGTCCCCCCCGACCCCCCGCTCATGCCCCGTGTCTGCCCTGTTCCCCCAACCCCCGCTCATGCCCTGTCTCTCCCCTGTTCCCCCACCCCTCGCTCATGCCCTGTATCTCCTTTGTTACCCCACCCCCCACTCATGCCCCGTGTCTCCCTCTTTCCACCCCACCCCCTGCACATGCCCCATGTCTCCCTCCTATTCCCCCCCACCCCCCGCTCATGCCCGTGTCTCCCTCTTGTTCCCCCCACCCCCGCTCATGCCCCGTGTCTGCCCTGTTCCTCCCACCCCCCTCTCATGCCCTGTGTCTCCCTTCTGTTGCAGCCCACTCCCCGCTCATGCCCCGTGTCTGCCCTGTTACCCCCCACCCCCCACTCATGCCCCATGTCTCCCCTCCTTCCCCCACTCCCTGTTCATGCCCTGTGTGTGCTCTGTTCCCCCCCACTACTGGCTCATGCCCCGTGTCTCCCTCGTGTTCCCCCCTACCGCCCGTTCATGCCCCGTGTTTCCCTCGTGTTCCCGCCCACCCCCGCTTATCCCCGGTGTCTCCCTCATGTTCCCCCCACCCCCCGCTTATCCCCCGTGGCTCCCTTATGATCCCCCCACCCCCTCTCATGCCCCGTGTCTACCTCTTGTTCCCCCACCCCCTGCTCATGCCCCGTGTCTCCGCTGTTCCCCCCAGCCCCCGCTCATGCCCCGTGTCTCCCTCTTCTACCCCCCTACCCCCTGCTCATGCCCTTTGTCTCCCTCCTGTGCCCCACAACCCCCCGCTCATGCCCCGTGTCTGCCCTGTTCCCCCCACCCCCTGCTCATGCCCCGTGTCTCCCTAGTGTTGCCCTCACCCCCCGCTCATGCCCCGTGTCTCCCCTGTTCCCCCAACCCCCGCTCATGCCCTGTGTCTCCCCTGTTTCCCACACCTCCCACTCATGCCCTGTGTCTCCTCTGTTCTCCCCCAGCCCCCACTCATGCCCCGTGTCTCCCTCTTCTTCCCCCCACCCCATGCACTTGCCCTGTGCTCCCTCCTGTCCCCCCACCCCCCGCTCATGCCCCATGTCTCCCTCTTGTTCCCCCACCCCCGCTAATGCCCTGTGTCTGCCCTGTACCTCCCACCCCCTCTCATGCCCTGTGTCTCCCTTCTGTTGCACCCCACTCCCCGCTCATGCCCCGTGTCTGCCCTGTTCCCCCCCACCCCCCCGCTCATGCCCCGTGTCTCCCTCGTGTTGCCCACCACCCCCCGCTCATGTCCCGTCTCTGCCCTGTTCCCCCCACCCCCCGGTCATAACCTGTGTCTCCTCGGTTCCCCCCACTCATGCCCCGTGTCTCCCCTGTTCCCCTCACCCCCCGCTCATGCCCCATGTCTCCCCTGGTTCCCCCACTCTCTGTTCATGCCCTGTGTGTGCCCGGTTCACCCCCACCCCCCGCTCATGCCCTGTGTCCCTCCTGTTCCCCCCACCCCCGCTCATGCCCTGTGTCTCCCTTGTTCCCCCACCCCCTGCTCATGCCCCGTGTCTCCGCTGTTCCCCCAGCCTCTGCTCATGCCCCGTGTCTCCCTCTTCTTCCCCCCGACCCCCTGCTCATGCCCTTTGTCTCCCTCCTGTCCCCCCCAACCTCCCGCTCATGCCCCGTGTCTGCCCTGTTCCCCCCACCCCCTGCTCATGCCCCGTGTCTCCCTAGTGTTGCCCTCACCCCCGCTCATGCCCCGTGTCTCCCCTGTTCCCCCAACCCCCGCTCATGCCCTGTGTCTCCTCTGTTCCCCCCCAGCCCCCACTCATGCCCCGTGTCTCCCTCTTCTTCCCCCCACCCCCTGCTCATGCCCTGTGCTCCCTCCTGTCCTCCCACCCCCCGCTCATGCCCCGTGTATCCCTCTTGTTCCCCCACCCCCGCTCATGCCATCTGTCTGCCCTGTACCTCCCACCCCCTCTCATGCCCTGTGTCTCCCTTCTGTTGCACCCCACTCCCCGCTCATGCCCCGTGTCTGCCCTGTTCCCCCCCACCCCCCCGCTCATGCCCCGTGTCTCCCTCCTGTTGCCCACCACCCCCCGCTCATGTCCCGTGTCTGCCCTGTTCCCCCCACCCCCGGTCATAACCCGTTTCTCCCATGTTCCCCCCATTCATGCCCCGTTTCTCCCCTGTTCCCCTCACCCCCCGCTCATGCCCCATGTCTCCCCTGCTTCCCCCACTCCCTGTTCATGCCCTGTGTGTGCCCTGTTCCCCCCACCCCCCGCTCATGCCCCGTGTCTCCCTCGTGTTTCCCCCACCCCCGCTCATGCCCTGTGTCTCCTCTGTTCCCCTCCACCCCCCGCTCATGCCCCGTGTCTCCCTCCTGTCCCCCCACCCCCTGCTCATGCCCCGTGTCTCCCCTGTTCCCCCCACCCCATGCTCATGCCTCGTGTCTACCTTGTGTTTCCCCCATCCCCCGCTCATTACCCGTTTCTCCCCTGTTCCCCCACTCATGCCTCGTGTCTCCCTCGTGTTACCCCCCACTCATGCCCTGTGTCTCCCCTGTTCCCCCACCCCCGCTCATGCCCTGTGTCTCCCTCTTTTTCCCCCACCCCCTGCTCATGCCCTGTGTCTCCCTCTTCTTCCCCCACCCCCTGATCATTCCCCATGTCTCCCTCCTGCCGCCCCCACCCCCTGCTCATGCACCGTGTCTACCTCTTGTTCCCCCCACCCTGCTCATGCCGTGTCTCCCCTGTTCCCCCCACACCCGCTCATGCCCTGTCTCTCCCCTGTTCCCCCACCCCCCGCTCATGCCCTGTATCTCCTTTGTTACCCCACCCCCCGCTCATGCCCCGTGTCTCCTTCTTCTTCCCCCCACCCCCTGCTCATGCCCCATGTCTCCCTCCTGCCCCCCACCCCGCTCAATACCCGTGTCTGTCCTGTACCCCCCCATCCCCCCTCATTCCCTGTGTCTACCTCTTGTTCCCCCATCCCCCGCTCATGCCCCGTGTCTGTCCTCTACCCCCCACCCTCCCTCATTCCCTGTGTCTACCTCTTTTTCCCCCATCCCCCGCTCATGCCCTGTGTCTGCCCTGTTCCCCCCACCCCCTGCTCATGCCCCGTGGCTCCCTCCTGTCCCCCCCACCCCCGCTCATGCCCCGTGTCTCCCTCGTGTTGCCCCCACCCCTGCTCATGCCCTGTGTCTCCCTTGTGTTTCCCCCACCCCCCGCTCTTGCCCTGCTTCTCCTCTGTTCCCCCCACACCCTGCTCATGCCCTGTGTCTCCCTCTTCTTCCCCTAACCCCTGCTCATGCCCCGTGTCTCCCTCCTGTCCCCCCTGCCCCCCGCTCATGCCCCGTTTCTACCTCTTGTCCCCCCCGCTCATGCCCCGTGTCTGCCCTGTTTCCCCAACCCCCACTCATGCCCCGTGTCTGCCCTGTTCCCCCACCCCCTGCTCATGCCCCGTGTCTCCCCTGATCCCCCCACCCACCGCTCTTTCCTCGTGTCTCCCTCGTGTTTTCCCCCACCCCCCGCTCATGACCCGTGTCTCCCCTGTTCCCCTCACTCATGCCTCATGTCTCCCTTGTGTTACACCCCACTCATGTCCTGTGTCTCCCTCCTGTTCCCCCCACTCATGCCCCGTGTCTCCCTCGTATTACCCCCCCACTCCCCGCTCATGCCCGGTGTCTCCCTCCTGTACCCCCACCCCCTGCTCATGTCCCGTGTCTGCCCTGTTCCCCCCACCCCCGCTCATGCCCCGTGTCTCCCTCGTATTACCCCCACCCACCGCTCATGCCTCGTGTCGCCCTCCTGTTCCCCCCACCCCCCGCTCATGCACCGTGTCTCCTTCCTGTTCCCCCCGCCCCCCCGGACATGTCTCGTGTCTCCCTCCTGTTGCCTCCCACCCCCCACTCATGCCCCGTGTTCTCCCTGTTCCCCCACACCCCCTGCTCATGCCCTGTGTGTGCCCTGTTCCCCCCGCCCCCCACTCATGCCCTGTTGTGTTCTCTTTACACACCCCGCCTTCCCTTTCCATGGTGGCCATCTTGGTAAAAGATTTTTCATCCTACACCGGGACGCCGCAGGCGTCCCGCTTTGGGAAGAGACATGTTTTTTTTTACCACCCGGGGTTCCCACTTTGAGGACTTAAAATGCTAGTGATCTTCATCTATTGAAAAGGATGTTATGGTGACGTTGCACTAATAAAAACCTATGAAATTCAGTAAAAAATAAATGTGTTACAGGGACGTTATGGTTAAGTTGCACTAATAAAAACCTATGAAATTCAATGAAAAAACTTTGTTAAAGGGACGTTATGGTTGCACTAATAAAAACCTATGAAATTCAATGAAAAAACTTTGTTAAATGTTAAAGAGACGTTATGGTTAAGTTGTGCTGCTAAAAACCTATGAAATTCAGTGAAAAACTTTGTTAAAGGGACGTTATGGTTAAATTGCGCTACTAAAAACCTATGAAATTCAGTGAAAAAAACTTTGTTAAAGGGACGTTATGGTTCCAAGTAAAACCGAAAAACCCTTGAAATTCGCCAGTTATGGTAAACTAAGCAACCATAACTCGCGCCACCACCGTGCACTGCTAAGACTAACACCCACAACATCAAAGATGACATCACAAATGTCATTGATGACATCACTGATGACATCACATGTCTGTCTCACTCATTTTTCTTTTGCTGACATATCTAGGCCACGTGGTTTTCTTCAGTAACAGTCAGAAACTAAACATTTTATTTTATTTGTAGACATGTCCTTCAAGTAGGTTCTTACAGTAATTCCCTTAGAGTCCAGTCACATCATATGAAACATACACATAAGGGAAGACACAAACTTGAAAGACAGCAATCCTTTTTGTGCATAAAGATAATCACTAGACTCATGAGCACTTTCTGATAGTTCTGTTGTTTTTTTTATGGCTGTACTTTCCCTGTATATGGTCATATTTGTATACATTGTACTCACACTACTTTCCTTAGGGTCCAATCACATCAAGTCATACATATACATAGGGTTAATAGCAGCTTTGAAACAGAGCTATCATTTATTTGCATGAAAATAATCAGTTAAGTTATTAATTGTTTCTGGTACTACTTGTGATTTTTTGCTAACTTCACTTTCCGTGTATATACCCATATTGGTATGTGTTCTTGTCTCTTTGTGTTTTGTCTACAGTAATGCAATTATGTAATACATTAATTTTATTACCTACTTATTACATATTTCACAGTACACAAACATCTATTAAGAAAGCAATTATCATTTCATTATTCAACATGTTAACATTATGAATATTATACCTTCATCTTGTACGCTGCACACAATGCTATGTTTCTGCATTAGTAGCTTAGTATACTAGATAGAACCCCATAATAGAATGCTATTTATATCAATGCATGGTTCAATGCACTAATTAGGTTATGATATTTATTGCAATGAACCTTGACACTTTTTTCGCAACATTATAATAAGAATCTCTTGTACACATATTTCATGAAAAGTACATACATATGTGATGTCATCAGTGATGTCATCAATGACATTTGTGATGTCATCTTTGATGTTGTGGGTGTTAGTCTTAGCAGTGCACGGTGGTGGCGCGAGTTATGGTTGCTTAGCTTACCATAACTGGGGAATTTCAAGGGTTTTTCGGTTTTACTTGGAACCATAACGTCCCTTTAACAAAGTTTTTTCACTGAATTTCATAGGTTTTTAGTAGCGCAACTTCACTATAACGGCCCTATAACAAAGTTTTTTCACTGAAAAAAAAAAAAAAAAAAAAAAATATATATATATATATATATATATATATATATATATATATATATATATATATATATATATATATATATATATATATACATATTTGTTTTAAATGTCTCATCTCCTTCGGATGAGAAACCTCGCTGGAATAGTGATGGATTCATTTGTATCGTGGATGTCATATTGTTATTTTTTTTTAAAAAAATGGTATGGCTGGAAAGAATATAAAACATATCCTTCAGAGCAGACCTTTTTACCTTGCCTACTATGTCCCTTTTTGAAATGGTAAAACAGTGTTGCTGGCACCACGTGCACCCCCGGGTGGTTTGTGTACTGTTTCTTCTGAGAATTACCCAGCTCCCTTAAAACCCAGTCACCTTTTGTGTCTGAAATCTGAATTATCCTCTAGGTCACACGTTGGCTCATTCAATAGTATGTAGTTGCTCCACCCTGCATTATGTGCTAGATTAGGACTATGGATCGAACCTCACTTCATTAGATGTCCCGCTTCTACAATCTCAGTGGAGGGCCATACAATGTCCTGAGTGGGGTCAGCAGGCACCAGCTTCCTGGAGGGAACAGGCAGGGTTTTAAGAGTGAATAATAAAGGCACATGCATTGGTGGCCTTTAACACCTGATCAATTCATTCTCAGATTCTGCCATAAAACCGTACAAAGCTATAATTAGATGAGCATGGTATTTTATGCTGGCACACGCAATTTCCCCTGCCCAAGTATTAATAGTAGTGCGTGATTTATAAAGCACATTAATCTCTTTGGTATGGCCTCAATGCGCTTCTGTGGGAAACCGAAGTCCAAGGTAGGGGAACGTCTCCTCAGGGTTCAAATGTGTGTGAGTGCATTGGGCCTAAAAAGAAATTGGGAGGGAAGGCTGAGAACCAGTAAAAGTTACCCAAGTGATTCAGGGAAGGCCTCCTCGGGGCATGGCAACTTCTGGGGTTAATGCACAGGGGTTTAGCATGACTGAAATTTCAAGCAAAGCGTAAAGGGTATCCCAACAAACAATGCCTTGAAATCTTTCTTTCAACTTTCGAGATACTTGCCTGGAACTCTTTGCTGAATTATTCCTTTATGTAGTATCCTGCTGACTGTGCCAACTGCCTCAACTGCATCGAATGAGCTGGCTGGCCTGAGAGGAACTGCCGCTATTAATGGGATTAAATGCCAGCGCATCCTCCCCGGTGGAGTGGGTAACCATAGAGCCTCTGAGCTTAGGTCTATATGTATGAGAGCCATACTGCTTGCTACAAGGTCCCAGAGGTCGTTCACCATGAGCGGGCAAGAACATGGGATCATGGGCATAGATAACAGAAGGAGATAACACACACTCTATGAATCCACTCACCAAGCCGCAATCTAGCACCAGGTCTCATCTTCTTCGTCACAGTGGTGTGATATTTCTGTCACTATCTGAAAGGGATGCCTGGCCCCATTGTCCCAGCTTGAGTTTGCGGACTATTCCAAATTAACCTTCAGTCGTTGTTCAGAACCCCAAGTGTCTGATACCTAAAACGTTAACTGCATAACAAAATACAGCCCTTCTTCCCCCCGGCAGAGCTGCAAAGATCCAGAGCTCATCAAAGACTGTTATATTTAATTGTTCTCCATATTAACCCAGCAGTATGACTTATTAATACTGTTATCCCGTCCATAGATTTCTACAAGCTATTAAGCTCAAACACATTAATTGATCTGCTTTGTTGGCTATTAAATATATAGCAGATAGTTGATAATTGTAAATACGTCATGCAGAACGGTGTGAAGGTTCCTCCATCATGTTTTGCTTTGGACCTGGTTGATTAACAGTGCTAATAATTAAAATTGCAGCAGGCATAGTAGATTATTGCAAATAATTACGCATATGCTCAATTTATCAAAGTGACTGCAAATTAAAAATGTACAGGTGAGTAGATAGTTGTTGACAACTGCAACACAAATTCCAAGTATTCCTTTTTACGTTTCTTAGCATGTGCAATCTAGAAAGGAAGGCATGCCTTTTTTCGTAGTGATGTTTTAAACATGTTTTAGTAATAACAATAGCGGGTTTTAGACAAACCATGTAATAACGCCTAACACTGTTTGATCCGTTCTCCTTCATCTGTAACTGCTGGGGCATAGAAACCTCTGGTTCCGAACCTATGTTTACTGTGCTAGTATGTGGGTGCTTATTGTTTTTATTAAAACCTCTATTTGGGCGCCCCTTCATTTGTCACTACTGCTGTACCCTGTGTGTGCTGCAGAGCGTTGCCCTGTCAGGTTTGGCAGCGCCACTGTAGAGGAACACAGGAAGCTAGGAGGCCCAGTGTAGATGGATATCTCGGTCGATGGGAATGCTAACAGTCAGAGAAGAATATGCCTATCCAGTTTGCACAGCACAACTGTCACAGCGCCACCTAGTAGCTACACCTGGAAGTTCCCCTCCTGTTCAGACGCACAGAGTGAATTACTAGAGTATGCATCCATTGTGGAGGAGCAATGCACGTTCATGCAAATGACTGTTCAAAGGGTGTAGATGGGAAATGTAATTGTAAGCAAATGTTAATGTATGCACAGTCAAAAGAAGCCTAGTGTTGCTGAGGAACACTGCAATGTTTAAATGTTTGTCTGGAAAATAGAGAAATATGCAGACAAACACATTTACAATGTATGTAGGTAAAATAGAAAAACAAACTTGGCAAATAACAATGTATCAATGTATCTAGTCACATCTTTGCATCCTGCTGGCTAAGCAAAATTATTTAGAAACATGCTTACACCACCAAAAAATAAAAGTATGTCCAACTACTCAAACTGTTACTTCAAAGAAATGTTATTTAAAGTAGAGGAAGCATCATTGCATTAGAAGTACACATCTGTGTTGGTTATCGTCTGCAGACTGAAAATGTCCTTGGGTATCTGAGTTTGCCCGACTCTTTCACTGGTTCTATGGAAGTCAATGTAAAGAAAAGATAAAAATAGCTGTTGGTGAATGGGCAGGGAAACACAGTTTTGGACTGCATGGGGATTGTATGTTGTTCCTGTCTATGTCCATATTGAAGTAGTGCTATTAAGGTTTTTGTGAACCACTTTCATCTATTATCAAGTGCAATGTCTATTTTCTCTTACATTATCGTACATAATCAAATCAAAAAGCTTGAATTTTGATCCATATGGAATACCTGTCATGATCTAATAGGACAGGGCCATTTTATATATAGTTTTATCGGCCTAACACCATGGGGACGTTTGGGCATCAGAGAAAAACATTGGATTCACATATACTTTTCTTATTCTCAGGGTAATTCTACTTAACATAAAGGATACTGTTGGTTTCTAGTTCAGGCATGATATACGTGGCTACCTGGTTTACAGAATTGGGTTTAGGATTGAAGCTTTTATTTTGTAGATCTGATTAATTGCAATCTGGCAAGAGTTTGAAAGCCCTGGCTTTTTTGATTTTTGTTAAATAATACAATGATGCTGGTAATTCCAACCCTGAAAGGGAAATCTGTTAATCACAAACTCTCTTTCACAAGCTCCATGCCAACAGCTAGTGAGTATTTGTGCCCTGCTGCATCAGCATCCTGATTCAAAGCCCCTGCTCTGCCAGTGGCACAGAGCAGATTCAGATGTCACAGGTGCCAGCTTGACAGCTGCAGTGACAGTCAAGTCTATGCAGTGCGGGGGCTGCATTTAAGATATGCACACATTTACCAACAACTGCATAACTCTGGGAATCCCGTATATGTGGCACACTAAAGTGTACATATAACACATACCAGAGTTAGGGTATGGTTGCCAGCATCTTTCAGAGTTATCCCACCACATTACATATCGTTTAATTTGAAATTCATTTATTTGAGTTGATTCTAAAAATAACCTTTACACAATAGGCATTTATGTAACAGCAATAGACAACATTTTTTCACATAATTCCATTGATTAAAGTATTCATAAAAACTTAAAATATCACACATTTCATAAAATGCGTAACATTCATTTCACGATTATGCAAAAGGGGTTCTGACCAAGAGTGTTAGCAAATACATAGTAGAATTGTTATTAAATTCTCTCTTTCGGACATAAAGTCTGAGGTTTTGAGGTTATACCACGGGTGGCTTGTGTATCTACTTGTGCAACCCCCTGAGATCACTTGCCTCACTAATAACAAAGCCATAAGCACAGTTTTCAGGTCAGTATTTAAACAATAAGTTCAAGATTTATCATTTTTGAATGCGTCATAGTTCTCCAGGATCTCCCCCAACCTTGTCATGTACGTGGGTCCCAATCTAGGACATAATGTCAGCACATGTCAGAGTGTTTCCTTGTGGTTTTGTAGCCTAAACAAATGGCAAATTGAGAAAAGGTAAAACACGTACGCAGAGAAGGCGGAAAAACAGCTATTATGGTATACTGGAAACCCAAAAAAACAATACTATGTAGATTGTTTAGGAGGCAGGAATGCTTAAAATAAAGACACAATTGGATTTTTAAGGGTTGAGGAGGAAGTATTGATGATAGAGACATATTTGTTTTTCAAAGGAAACACAGTCTGTGTTTTTTTTATTACAGGTGGACAGGAGAGACCTGTATACATCAGGAGATTAACAAGGGGGTCCAGGGAGTCCCTCTGCCAGACATTAGTTCTGGTTACGAGAGACTTACCCAGAGTCTTTAGCTCACTATCTTTCACAGAGAAGAAATATCCCAAACATATCAGTCTTTGTTCTGCCATGGGGCAGTCCAGCACCGAAATGCTAGGCAATTCTCCTCAGAACAAGAGTACCAACAGAAACCCCAGACACGTGTTTCGGTCTGGTTAGACCTCATCAGTAGGGTGGATCTGTGCCTCTCTAAGAATAGTGAGCAAGTGGTCCACGTCTGGATTCCCCTAGTAACTTAGGGTGAGACCAAAAGTTACTTAAATATGAAAATTAACAAGGGGGGGTCCTGGGAGTCCCTCTGCCAGACATTAGTCCTGGTTATGAGAGACTTACCCAGAGTCTTTAGCTCACTATCTTTGTTAGCCTTTGTATTGTCATATCTCAGCGGCTGCGCTGCCGATTGGTCAGTTCCACTGGTTACTCAAGATGACCCGATTCTCCGTGATTTTCAAAGGTTTCAAGAAAGCATGGAAAGGTTTGCTTGACACTCTCAGGGGCAGGCTCTGGATGACGAACTTCCATCCCTGCGACAGGGCAATCAGGACCTCCTATCCTATATTGCAACCTTTAATAGACTAATTGTGGAAACGGGATGGCCAGAGGATAAAAGAGTCACGTTGTTTTATCGAGGCCTTCACGGAGAACTTAAAGATGTCTTGGCCCAAGTTGTAAATCCGCCCCAAGAATGCACAGAGTATATAGACTTAGTGGTCCAATTGGATCACAGACTTCAAAACAGAAAAGCAGATCGGTCCAGGTTTGAGACCCGGGTGTTGGTCAAGACCCATGCTAATCCCAAGGGAGTTGATGTCTCTGAGCCTATGCAAATTGGAGGGGTTAAAGGACCCTTAACTCAAAAGGAACGTGAAAGGAGGCGGCAGTTAAAATTATGTCTTTATTGTGGGAATTCTGGACACTTTCTACGAGATTGCCTGGCAAAACCGCCCCGAAAGGCGGTAGGAGCCGCTGATAAAAACCATGAAGACTCTGTTTCGTGAAACGACTCCGCCCGACAAGTGTAGGGGTCCGCTTGCCGAGCTTGAAAACTAACTCTCAGACCTCGCATTTCATTGTGCCAATGGTTCTCGTAGATCCAGAACAGCCTAAGCGGTTGCATGCAATAAAGGCATACATCGATAGTGGGGCTATTGGAAACTATGTGGATCGTGAATTGGTCTCTAGGATTAACCTCCCTCTCCGTCCTAAAACCAGCAAAGATGTCATCACCACAGTCGATGGGACTGAAATTGCCTCTGGACCAGTAACACATTCCACTACTGAGGTGACTCTTATTGGTCCCGACGGCCATCGGGAGGGTGTTGTGTTTGATGTAATCAAGGCTCCACAGTTTCAGGTTATTCTTGGAATCCCTTGGTTAGAGACACATAATCCTCAAATTGATTGGCGAGCTAAGAGAATAACCTTCCCGGATTGTACACAAACCTGCTACCCAGAAAACCTGAAGATTAATCTAGCATCTGTAACCTCTGCCTCCATGCAACTACCTCCGGAATACCAAGACTTTCAGGACGTCTTCCAAAAGGAACAGGCCAACACGTTACCACCTCACAGATCGTACGATTGCCAAATCGATCTGGTGCCCGGTGCACAACCCCCTTGTAGCAGGATTTATGCCCTTACCGAACCTGAGAATCTGCATTTGAGACAATATTTGGATCAATACCTAGCTAATGGTTTTATTCGCCCGTCAAAGTCCCCGGCATCCTCGGCTTTGTTCTTCGTGCCCAAAAAAGAAGGCGACCTTAGAACTTGTATCGATTACTGTGCATTGAACCAGATAACGGTTAAAAAACGTTATCCTCTGCCTCTGATCCCTGAACTCCTTGACCAGGTGAAGGACGCTTGCATATACACCAAATTAGATCTTCGGGGGGCTTATCATCTGTTACAAGTTAAAGAAGGCGACGAATGGAAAACTGCCTTCCGTACTAAATACGGATTATTCCAGTACCAGGTGATGCCTTTCGTATTGTGTAACGCGCCGGATGCCTTCCAATACTTCATGAATGATGTCCTTCGGGAACTCATCGATGTTTGTGTTGTCGTATATATCAATGACATTCTGGTGTACTCCTCTTCGGAATCTGATCACAGAAAACACGTCAGGGCAGTACTTGAAAAACTGCGCCAACACAAACTATTTGCTAAATTGGAGAAATGTGTTTTCCATTTCACAGAAGTCGAGTTTCTAGGTTTCATCCTGACACCCAAAGGAGTCCGAATGGACTCAAGAAAAGTGGATGCCATCCTCAAATGGCCATCACCTAGCTCTGTAAAAGGGGTTCAAAGCATGCTCGCTTTGCTAATTTCTATCGCAGTTTTATCCCGGAATTTTCATGCGTGGTACAACCCATTACTGCACTCTTGAGGAAAAATAAACGTTTTGAATGGTCTGAAAAAGCCGAGCAGGCCTTTCAGGATTTAAAAGCTAAGTTTACCTCCGCACCTATACTGAAACACCCGCGTCCAGATCTCCCTTATGTCGTCGAGACTGACGCATCCAGCCAAGCCATGGGAGCTGTCCTGTCCCAAAGAGATCCCGAAACCAACCAACTGCATCCCGTAGCATTTTGGTCCAGAAAATTCTCGGCACCCGAGGTTAATTATGCAATCACGGACAAAGAACTGTTAGCCATTAAGTCCGCTTTTAAAGCCTGGCGGCATTATCTGCTTGGCGCTCGACATACCATCACAGTGATCACTGATCACCGGAATTTACAGTATTTGAAAACCGCCAAGGCTCAGTCATCACGGCAGCTCCGATGGGCTTTGTTTTTCGCTGAATTTGATTTCGTGATTACCTATCGACCTGGCTGTAAGAATGGCAAAGCAGACGCCTTATCCCGAATTGGAATGGGAGAATCTGATACAAACTCAGAACCAGTACCAATAATTCCCGAACAGAGGATTCTAGGCATGACTTCGTTACAGACGCTTGAAGACATTCAAGCCAGAGTGAAACAACTCCTGGACCCTACAACCTTACAGGATTGGATACAAAAGGGATCAGACTTTACCATAGATAATGGTTTACCTTATTTCCAAGGACGCTTATTCCTGCCACATAAGGAATTACACGAACTAGTTATTTCCGGTTATCATGATACATTAATAGAGGGACACCCCGGTATTGCCAAGACAGAGGAAAAGGTGAAACGACAATTTTGGTGGCCCTCTTGGCGAAAAGATGTTAAATCTTTTGTGATGTCCTGTGGTGTTTGCGCCCAAAATAAAAGTCAAAAGAAAAGACCAGCCGGTCTCCTTCAACCTCTAGACATACCACCAGCACCCTGGCACACCCTATCAATGGATTTTATTACGGACCTCCGTCCTTGTTCGGGGTACAATACTATTCTGGTAATTGTGGATTTGTTTTCGAAAATGGCCCACTTTATTCCTTTGAAAGGTTTACCTTCAGCTTCTGTCCAAACCAAAGAATTCCTCGAAAATATTGTTCGGCTACATGGATTCCCATCTATACTAATCTCTGACCGGGGAAGCCAATTCATTTCCCACTTCTGGCACAAATGTTGTCAAATGGCGCAGATCGACGTAAGATTATCGACCAGTCACCACCCTCAGACCGATGGTCAGACCGAGAGGAAAAATCAGACCCTTGAACAGTACTTACGGTGTATGTTACAGCAATCTGAAAGCAACTGGAAAGACATTGTTTGGATAGCCGAATACGCATATAATAATTCGGTACACTCTGGAACTGGTCACAGTCCTTTTTATACTTTTTTTTTGCATCACCCTTGAACCTCAAACCTTGACTAACCTCAGAACCTCGGAATGCCTGCCGTAGAACATCTGCATTCTACAATTACCCAAGCCTTCAAAGAGGCAACTACGCATTTACAACAAGCCAAGAGAAAATACAAGGAGAATGCTGATCTACATCGGAGTGAAGCACCTCCTTATCAGATTGGGGATCAAGTGTGGTTAGCTACCAGACATTTGCCACTCAAAGGGCCTCGAACTTTTAACCCAAAATATCTGGGACCTCATTCTATTACGGCAATAATTAACCCAGTGGCTGTTAAACTTGATTTACCAGCTAGTATGCGAATTCACCCTGTTTTTCATGTGTCACTTTTGAAACCAGTGGTACCCGGAACCCGACTACTCAAACCTCCAGAACCTATTCTAATAGATGGGGAGCCCGAATTCGAAGTGAAGAACATTTTAGACTCAAAAATGTTTAGGTCAAAACTGTTCTACCTAATTGATTGGAAGGGGTACGGACCTCAGGAGAGGTCGTGGGAACCCAGCGACCATGTGCATGCACCTCGATTAGTCAGGAAATTCCACCGACTCTTCCCAGACACACAAAAACCCCGGAGGGAACAACCTTGGGAGGGGCATTGGGGGGGAGTGCTGTCATGATGCCCGCTCCCGGGGAGCCGGTTCAAGCCCTGCGTCCCCGAAAGCGGACATCCAGTCCCCAAGGAAGGACCCAGCAACCCCATATAGGGGCCCTTTGGACAGTGTCCTGGCACCTATGGCGCCAGGCTCATAAAAGACATCAGTCCTGGCGCCATAGGCGCCAGGCTCATTATGGGAGTGCTTGGGTGCACTTACCTGATGCAGACCATGCTGCAGGATCCCGGCCTCCTTGAGGCCTGAAAGGAACTACTTTACCTGTGGGACTAATTTACCATCCGGGCGTGGTCGGGGAAGGATACATACCTGATTGGAGGAAGGATACATACCTGGAACTTCTTCCAAGGCTATTTAAACCCCACCTGAACAGCCACACGTGTTTCGCGTTGTTCTGCATCTAGCAGCTGGACGCTCACCGTGTCTGCTCCTGCATCCTGACTTCTGCCATGCCTGCCAGCATCCTGGATCACCTGCAAAGCAAGAGAAGAAGAGAACAGAAGAAGGAAAAGTCCTTACCTGCTAAATCCGCATCCCGGAGACATCTCGCCAACAGTCCTGAAAAGGAAGACTTTAATTTAAAAGCTCATCGCGTCGATCGCTGCAGCGCCGCATTCCACTCACCTTTACAGGGCGCCTCCATGTTCAGCAGCGATCATCCGGATTTGCATTCACGCCCCAGCGCCTAGGGAGAAAAAGACCAGAACAAAAGGTGAGAGAGAGAAGGGAAAAAGGAAAGCTAAATCTCCATGTTAAGACTTACCTGTCATTCCCTCTTCATTTCGGGTCCGCGCCGCATCCTGGCATTTCCGGACCCCGGCCCCTAAGGGGAAAAAAAGACATCAGCATTAATGAGCGACTGAAAAGACATTAACAAAAAACGCTCATTAAAGACTTACCTGATTTCTACAAGGATTTCACCTCTCATCTCGGGTCGGTGCCTGTTCCCCGGCATTCCGTACCCCGGCCCCTATGGGGAAAAAGACACTAGCATTAGTAAATTAATGCATGGACACAAGGGGAACCTCTTATCAAAAAACTTACCTGGAAGCCAAGCAAGTTTGGTTCTCACCAATCTGAAAATCCAGTGAAGTAACTGGATACCAACGCGCCCCTGCATCAGAAGCAGGATGGAGAGCTCGTCCTTCCAGACCCTAAGGTGAGACGCTACGAGAAATCACAGAAGGGTTTCGAGGAGGGTGAGAGGGGAAAGTGGGAGGCCGATTGCATTACCCCGCAGACAGTTAATCCCCTATTTTCGCCCACAGAAGGATACTTCTGCGAGCCAGACAACCCAGATTTGGGGGCCCGGTCCAGTCCGTCTTCCGAACCCTGCGCATCACCTTAGAAGAGGTCACAGCAGCGCGAACAAGGCCAGCGCCTCCGTGGGAGTCAGGTGAGCATAACATTGCACCAGCCTTAACCAAAGTGATAAACTCATCTTTCCGCGATCAAATTGTGCCTAATAGTATAAAAAGGTTAACAGTCACCCGCCTTGTTAAAAAAACTAATCTAGACCAAAGGGACTGAAACAACCTAAGGCCCATAACCAATTGCAACTTTATACTTAAAATAATGGATAAGATTGCCACCAAACAGCTCCAAGAACACGTAGAAAGCTCAGACCTCCTCCACCACCAACAGTCTGGCTTTCGACCAGCGCATAGCACAGAAACAGCTATGCTGGATCTACAGACCAAGACGCTCAACATCATTGATCAGGGGAAAGCTGGCTTGCTCGTTCACTTGGTCCTGAGCGCTGCTTTCGACCTATTAGATCACAACCTACTCAAGACAGCGCTAAAAAAAACAGCAAACTGGTCAGATGAAGCAATAAACTGGATCATGTCTTTCCTAAAAAACAGAACATATAGAGTTCATTGGGGAAATCTATTCTCAATAGAAAAAGAAATCACCTGTGGAGTCCCACAAGGTGCCAGCATGTCCCTACTCCTGTTTGACCTCTACCTTAGGTTTCTATGCACAGTCCTCGACAACATCAACACGTTCTTTACCAATTACGCTGATGACACTCAGCTGGTAATTGAACTAAGTGGAGACCATCAAAAGGACAACAAAAAGCTAAGCCTAGTTCACAACGCGGTAGAGCAATGGATGGACCAAAATTGGATGTGCCTAAACTGCAACAAAACAGAGCTTATGGTCTTTGGCTCCAATCTTGTCAGATCTAAGCTCCATCCTGCATACAACACCTTCACCATCAAAAACACCCAAATTAAGGTCCTAAACAAGGTTAAACCCTTGGGGATGATGCTAGAAGCATCCCTGGGATCAGATGCCCAAACCCTTTACATTAAAAAAACGTGCTCATACCACCTGCGCCTACTAAAAGCCATAAAACCCTACTTATCTGAGGAAAATAGCACCATGGTCGCAAGAGCTACCATGTTATCTCGCCTAGACTATGGCAATGCCCTAATTCTAGGAGCTAATAAAAACTGCTACCACAGCTACCAAGTTCTGCAAAACAATGCAGTGAGAATCATTAAGCAAAAAACCAGGAATCAGCACATCAGCGAAGCCAGGAAGGAACTTCACTGGCTGGAAATTGAAGAGCGAGTCCAATTTAAATCCCTCACGCATAGATGTATTTTTGGCAAAGCCCCTGCATACCTGAAAACTAAAATCCTTCCATACAAACCTACGAGAGAGCTAAGATCAGCCGAACAAGGTCTGATAGTGGTAGCTCCCTTCAGACTTAAAAACGGGGCAGGTAAATCCTTCCCTATAACTGCAGCAGGCCTTTGCAACAACCTCCTGGCCAGTTAAGGATGGAAGCCAATAACCAACGCTTTCGCAAACAACTGAAAACCCACATCTACAAGTAATACATATACTACAACCTGCCCACCTACCTATGCAGCCCTAATGTCTCGTGCTACGTGTTTTATTGTCTTACTTTTTGTCTTTGTGTTCTTGTCTCTGCGCCCCGAAGCTCGAGAGCTACCGGCGCAATACAAATAAATAAATGAATAAATAAATAAATAAATACATAAATAGGAGGTAGACCCCACCCCCCATCAAATTGAATGTAGATAACTTGTCAGGTTGATCAATAGTTCCAGTAGTGTGAAAATCTGAATGATAGTGCTTAAAAGGCCAAACAAGCACATTATAGAGCAACAAAATACGCAAGGGCATGTTGGGTAGTATACATTTATCATAGATATTGAAAATCTAGGCTGAAAAGTGAACAGGAAAGAAATTCGTATTAAAAACAGATTGGTCAGTCATTTTGTAATTTGGTATCCCATTTTGATTGGGACAAGGTCAGGCAGATCGTAAGATGGTTGCTGGATTTCAAAATATTTGAATTTTACAAAATCATGATGCTATAATTAATTCATTTGCTCATAGCAGGTCATTAAAGGTTCATTGGAGAAGGACATATCTAGACATTTTATTCAGATGTCTTGGCAGTAATTTTGTCATTGACGAGCCATGGGCAGTCAGGTACTGTTTAAGGGAAGTTGCAATTAGAACAAGCAGCTGTTGAGTTCAGGGGCAGTTCACACAGTTGAAGCCCATATTTAGATTTCTTTGACAGGAAGGCATGGTGTTGCCTGCCAAAGGAACCTCGAGAAGTCTGTCAAGATTGTTCTTTCTTTAGACATCAAGGGATTAATATTACAGGTCAAGAGCATCTCACACAAATGTAATTAGTTTGCAATCATAGTTATGACACAGGGACCTGATGAGTAGCAGTCAAGGCAACCAACCCTGGACTAGAGAAGGTTTTGTCTTTAGTTATCAGATCCAATTAAAATGTGTTGTATATTAAATGATTACATTAAATCAGCCTTGAACCTGTATGTAAGGATCTAATGCTAAGAGAGCGCTCGAAGTGCTGCTGGTGTTATGCTGTTTGCTGTTTTGATTCCTGTGTCCTGAGAAGTATTAAAATATGCCTTTGAAATACAGCCTGAGTCTTGGTGTCCAGTCTGCCTTCCCTTATCCAGGGGTGCCTGAATTCCAGCGAGGTTGTTTGGCCCTTCTCTTCACTGGCACAACTGGTGCTGCCTAGTCCTAATCCCTAGTTCACAAAGGGACATGATACTACTAGAGAGGTCCTAATGCTACTGATGTATCTTCTGCAGTTGTACCAGGTTCAGTGATTATAGTTTTACCTACAGGTTTAGAACCACAACCTGAGCTAAAGGACATGTTAGTCTCAGGCCTGCCAGAGCTAAGTGACTTGTCTTTAGCTGGAGGTCCCTCCCAGGCTGTCTTTTGCCAGGTGAAACGTGTCTGTCTGACTCTGGCAGATTGACATGAGCAGGCAGAGAAATAGGCTCAGGGGTAAGCCCTTGGGGTGTTCAAGCTGTACTGGGAGAATGGTCTCCTGTACTCTGAGGTCATGAATCCCGTGGCAGGGACCAACCAGAGGGTGGATGGTGCATCAATGCCACAAGAGATCCCTACAGGACTTGGCTCATGACTTTCCTTGGCAGGTCACTTAGGAGTGGCCAAGGCAGCTTACAGGTAGTCCACCAGATGTTACAGCCCCAGATGGGCATACAAATAAAGGAGTTCCTAAGGTCCTGTCAGACTACCAAGCATCTGGTAACTCCAGCACAGCAACACAACACAGTAATTCCACTAACAGTGGTTGAGCAGCCTTTCGCGGAAATTGCCATGGATGTTGTGGGTCCTTTGGATCCTCTGACCTCCTCAGGAAACCAGCCCATTTTGTTCATGGTGACCAGGCCACTTGGTACCCAGAGACTCTACCCCAGAGAAGCATACAAGCCCCAGTGGTGGCAAACGCTTTGATAGGGATATTCTTTCAAGTGGGATTTCCCAAAGACGTCATTTCAGACAGGGGATCAAACTTCATATCCACATTTATGAAGGAAATGTGGGATAATTCTGGAGTTATCTACAAGTTATCTGCACTCTTTCACCCACAGACCAATGGACTTGTTGATCAATGACAGTCGTGATAGGTGGCTTGGGAGAGCACCTGAGGCAAAAATTGTATATATGTGATGCCTTCTGTTTGACTACAGAGAGGTACCAAAGAGTAGTTTAGGGTTCAGTTCATTTGAGCTCCTGTCTGACCATACTGTGAGGGGGTCATCTAGGCCTGGTGCAGGAAGTATCTTAGGGCAATACCCAAACTCCTTCCCACAACATTCTGCATTATGTGTGTGGGATGGGATCAAAGATGATACAGAGAACAAAGCACTCAAGCCAGCCAGGAGCTCATGAAGCACTTACATGACCAAAAGGCCACAGCGACAGAGTACAATCAATTACAGATGGTCTGGATTATGGAGCTGTCAAACACAGTGCACTTTGTGGACTGGGTCCCATTTGGTGCTTTAGATGTTCAGTGAGTTTAACTACCTCATTGACAGAAAGACCCTAAAAAGGCACGTTGGGTGTTTCATGTCAACCGGGTAAAGCCTCATTATAGCCTGAATGACTTGGTGATGGCTCTCATGATAGACAGTGAGGCTCAGTAGGGCACAGACCCCCTCCCAGACTTGCTACACACAGAGTCCACCAATGGGTTTCTAGAGAGCGAGAGTTCAAATCTCCCCAGACCTTAATGAACAGCAAGTGTGGGGCTTCCTGCAGCTGGTGGGACAGCACATGAATCTGTTCTCACTGAACACTGGCAAAAATGTTATGTACATTAATGATGTTGGCCCTGGAGACAGTATACTGGTAAAGAACAGAATTGACTGGATGTCCGACAAGGTAAAGGACACCATCAAGGAGGAGGTCTCCAAGTTGATGGACTTGAGGGTGTTTTTTAGCCTTCCCACGGTCCGTGAGCTAGCCCACTGGTACCTAAGAAGTCCAGTAGTGGGAAAACTGAAGTCTGATTTTGAGTGTACTACAGGGGGCTAGATTCTGCTCCCAAGTTAGATGCACACCCCATACAGATGAGCTGATTGACTAGTTAGGTGCTGGCAAATTCATGAGTACCTTCAACCTCACGACATACTATTGGCAGGTTTGGCTAATGGACACAGCAAATCAGAGGTCAGCATTCTTCACATCAGAGGGACACTATCAGTTTGCTGTGATGAAGTTTGGCTTAATGAATTACCCTGTCACATTTCATAGGATGAACAATCAGGACCTACCTGGGTTAGAGGACTTCAGCGTCTCCTCACTGAATACTATTGACCTTTCATCAATAGGTATGGGAATCTTGCATTCACTTGAATAATGTAACTTCTAAGAAGACGCCAACGAAGGTCACTTGGGCCTCTGTCTGCCAAGACTCCTTCCAGAGCTTCCTTGGCAGCTTGTGCCTGGCCCCATTTCTGAAGATCCTGGATTATTTCTGAAGATCCTGTTCATCATACAGACAGACACTTGTGAGTTTGGAATTGGTGCAGTGTTCATGCAGCCTAACTCCGAAGGGTTAGAACAACCTTGTGCATATTTTAGCAGGTGCTTGACCAAGCAAGAGTGCAACTTGGCCTCAATTGAAAAGGAGGCTTTTGTGGACATGCGGTTGGTTCGTAAGATGAAACTCTGCATATGTGGATTTCATTTTGCCATCCAAATGGCCCACAGACCTCTGCGCTGGCTTATGGCTATGCAGGGTGAGAATCCTAAGTTGTTGCGCTGGGCCATATCCCTACAGGGAGTGGACATGGACATCCAGAATAAACCTGGGGTTCAACACTCTAACACAGATAGCCTCAGTAGATACTTCTGCCTTGAGAATTAAGCCAGGCACTAAAGAAGGGTGACTCTTAAACCTTTTGGCTGGAGTGTGTGTGATCAATTGACATCTGGCAAGGGTGTGAAAGCCTTGGCTTTTCTGATGTTTATTAAATAATAAAATGATGTGGGTAATTCCATCTTTGAAAGGGAAATCGGCTAATCAGAGTCCCATTTTACAAGCTCCATGCCAGAAAGCCAATTGTGTACTTGTGCCCTGCTGCATCAGTATGCTGATTTGCAGCACTTGCTCTACCAGTGGTACAGAGCAGGTTCAGAGCTCACAGGTGTCTTCTTGACAGCTTAAGTGACAGCCAAGTCTCTGCAGCGCAGGGGCTGCATTTAAAATATACACCCTTGTTCCAAAAACAGCATAACTCTGGGGATCCTGTCCTGGTGGCACACTAAACTGTAAATATAAGCCATACCTGATTTAGGGTGGGTGGCCAGGATCTCGCAGAGTTATCCCAGCCACATCAACCATGTGAGCCCAGTTCAGCTGTGGAAGGATTCAGTGGATTCCTCCTAGACAGGACTGTAGACTTGAAGGTTTGTTTCTCTTTGTTCCTTTGTAAGGGCAAGTAACGTCTTTTCCCCCATGACAATCACTCCACAG
This sequence comes from Ambystoma mexicanum, assembly GCF_040938575.1. Lineage (NCBI taxonomy): Eukaryota > Metazoa > Chordata > Amphibia > Caudata > Ambystomatidae > Ambystoma > Ambystoma mexicanum. Next base: position 974,518,569 of record NC_090926.1, read on the forward strand.
CGCACTGGCCTGGGAACAGAAAACAAGAGGCACACCCAATCACAGAGAGCCAGGCCTCCCACCAAGGGGCTGGATGTTTACAGGTATGTGATCCTACTAGGAAAGAAATGGGTGGGGTTAGTGTAGCCAGAGAGGGCTCTTTGCAGTTTTGAGAGGGCTCTGCTATCTCGATTCTCTCTGCCTCCCTTTCTCTTTCCTGTCCCTTCCACTTCCTCTGGAGCAAAACACTTTGGGTGTGACATCATAAGGGCAAAGTCCACACATATGAAGAGCAGGGATTGGACACCCTAAAGCAGGATAGCTTTAGTCCAATCACCAGGGGAACTTTTCCTGTAAAAGGAGGGATTTTGTCACAGAGTGAGGCCGTAAGGTGTGGTTGAGGCTATGAATAAATTCCCTCAAGACGTATATGTTTTCACAAACATTAACAAAGGTTGTATCACTTTAGAAGTGAATTTGCTTGCCAAAGACAAACCTCTCCAAAAGGCACTCAATAATCACACATTGTATCTTGCTGCCGCTCTTTGAAGAGATCTAGCAAATATGGATGTCCTTGTTCCCACACCCCTCTGTTCCCCAATGGCATTGTCCCACCCCCAAGTCACCTGCGTATGGCATGGACCCTTCCGCAAGGCTGCTGCCCTCAGATTATATCTGTCCGTTCCTGAACACTTTTCTCAGCGGCATCCACTCGTTCCAGAACCCCCGCCCCCAATGGAATGTGTATGTGCCAGTTACAGGGGTGCTTCGAGTAGGTGGTAGTAGAGGAACAGCAATGTTCATTGGCAATAAAGGTTTTCCTGATGTAATGTGGCGCTTTTGTTTTCTGTTCCTTGAAGGATGAACGCAATTGGGCAAGCACGGCATGGAAGGACGCACTTGGCCCACGTGCCGTAAAATGTGCACCCGTGTGATAAGGTTTGGGAGCTGAGTGGCAAACCCCTGTCGGGCGGGCGGTACAACAATGACCTCTGGCAACATGGCCTTCGGCGCCAGGCCTAACAGACTTCCAATTAGGCGACTTACGGCCAGTTGCCACAGGCTGATGCTCCAGGAGACCTTAGGAGCCCACATCTCACCCATGTATGACCACAGAATCATTAGCTTACACTTGATACACGGACTTGTTTCTTAAAAGATTCTGTCCTGTCAACCAGTGCCACCATGGAAAACACCAGATGCGTGTGTTGATGAAAATTGGATGTGACACCTTTCGAGTTACGGAATTAACGAGATGCACTTATCCACCTCCAGTAGCTTCTGACTTGACGGTTCCCACATCACTCTATTAGGATTCAGGAAACAGTGGCAAGGGGTCTCGGGCAGGGGCAGACGAGCATTCTACAAAATCATAATGCATAGAGGCTACATAGGGTGTATAGTGTTGATATTGTGCTTTATACTAGAGTGTGCCTATTGCTAAGCACTCCAAATGAGAACGGAGTGCCCAGAAGCTGCCAAAATAGCAGAAGTTGTGTTATATAAGAAGATTGCACATTACATGAAGTTATGAGAATTTGGCCAGAATCACTCAATTTGGAAACGTCAGGGAGTACTCTTCTTCCACTGCCATCCATTTGAATAAACACTACACCAACCGGCTAATGAGCGCAATGTCGTCCAGCGCCAAGCGGGCTTGCTTTGGCTCCTAGGCGTCCACACGTGCCACCCGCTCACAGGCAGCCGGGAGCTGTCTGGGCTCCGGGGCTGGTGATCGATAAGACTGTTCGTCTGCCAGGTTTGATGTTCCCTCTCCAGATGCAATCAAGGCCCGGGAGACGGCGCTGGCAGCCGGTGCGTCGAGCGAAAGTGCAGCCGCACGTTCAATCACGGAACAGATGGTGCGCTGATAGACTGCGCAAGGAAGCAAGCTTTTCTAATAACAGCCTTCCTCCCTCTCCCCCTGCTCCCGCCGCCGCTTGTCTTCCAGCCATCACAGTCGTAACTCCTTTCATTACAATAGATTTCACACTGTACTGCAGTAGCACACCGAGGAAGACATGGCGTCGCGCTGCAACTGAGCTTCTGATGTATACTCTATTCTATGATAAAGTCGCCTCCACGGCATGCTGTGCACCGGTCTCCGTGTCACGTGTGACCCCTTGGGACCTGCGCCCGCTCAACAGTCATTGGAGTGATAAAAGCCTGCTTTACTGCAAGACAGTGAGTTACCACAGTAGACGTATAACTTAGATATCAGCTTATGCACCTTCGCTCGCCCTAAAGAGCTCACTCTCCCTTCTCCAGTAGGTCTGTGAACCACCTGGCCACCATGTCCGAGCTCAAGTAGGGCCACTTAGCCATTGCCCCTCTGCTTTCTACCAGTCCCTAGCACTGCCTCACTCAAACCACCTGTCTGCATAAGCACCCAGACCATAAGTAACATCGAGCCCGCTCCCAAACATTAAGCCTGCAAACGTCAGCACCGTAAAGCCTCTAACATGCCTACACCACAATCCTTTACAAAATGAGAAGCCCACCACATGACGGGAGGCCCAACAAGCCTAGTTCACCCTTCACGTCAGCAGTTTTGAACGCATGTCAAATAAGAAAATGAGTGGGCTTTGTAAAGTGAATACCATGGAAGTTGTCAGTTTAATAATACATGAAAAAAGAACTTCTGCCTGAAATGTGCAAGGAGGATTGTATCTAACAAGCACAGAATCAGAGTTGGCCATTTCCGCTAGCAAGCACAAAATTCAGGGCTTTAAGTGCACCAGGGCTAGCCAGGGGTCAGCCTCGCAGTCTCCAATATTGACATTGAGCCATGGCTCTGCCAAGGATCTCGAATGGACATCCCAGACCAGATTTATTCCCTGCAGTAATGCAAATAACAATGCATATCAATACGGCTTTCTGATAGCTCTACTCTCCACACTGAATCTGTTGGTTGCCTCCATGACCATCAATCTTGCTTCAGAGCTGCGAGAGAAATGGAAACTGCTCTCCTCAACACCCGTGAAGATCTTCTCTCTTACCTTGGTTCCAGCTTTCCTTCTGTCCTCATCCTCCTTGACCATTCCTCTATTTTCAACACGGTCAACCATGGCATCCTTATCAATCGACTCTGGAATGGGTGACCTCCTTCCTCTTGGACTGCTCCTCCCAGGTCCAACTTGGTCCCTTTCTGTCCGCCACCACTCTCTCTACCTGTAGCATTCCCCAGGGCTCTATCCTCTCATCCTGGTTTTTCAACCTCTACTTAGCCCCGTTGGCCCACCCAATCTCTACCTTCTTGTTTAACTTTCAGTGTTATGCTGGTGACACTCAGCTTTCCTTCAGGCTCCCCTCAGCCTACACTCCTCTCTCGCACATTCCTGACTATCTATCCGCAATTCAGGATTGGTGCACATCCAATGATTTCTGCTTTAATGCCAGTAAAACAGAGATAGGTATAATTGGGACCTCTGCTTTCCCTCTCTCACTCTGGCCGCCCACCTTGGGCCCTTTTCCTTCACCTCCCTGCATGGCAAAAAACCTTTTTGTCATCTTTCACGCGACTCTCTCTTTCTCTCCGCACATCTCGGACGTCGCCAAGAAGTGTGACTACCAGCTGCACCTCATCAAAGGGACTCTTCCCTTTCTAACATTCTCCAGAGTCCTGGTTCTCACTAGGCTGGACAACTGCAACAGCCTCTTTCTCAATCTTCCTTGCTCTACTCTCTGCCCTCTGCAACTAATCCAGAACAGGACTGCAAGATGTATTCTTGGCCTCAAGCCCAGGGACTGTATCTCTCCATCCCTGACATCTCTCCACTGGCTCCTGGTGGCTGCAAGGATCAAGTTCAAGACCCTTTGCATTGTCCATAAGGCTTTCTGGGGCCACAGCCCACATTACATCCAAAGCTCTCTTCCAAAATGAATTCATTTTTTAGCCCTTCCCTCAGCTAACCAGTGGTCGAAGTGGGCGGGAGCGGTCAGGAGAGGTGCTCCTATACTTCTTTTAAATATGTTTTACCGTTCCTATACATTTATTTTAAAAAGGAAACTGTTCCGGAACGGTTTCGTTTTAAAATAAAAGTGTAGGAAGAAGTTGAAACTTGCACTTTCAGTGCACTGCACTGGATGTGCTCTTAAATAGCAAGTGCATGGGTTTAGGGGTTTGTATTGTGCATTGGAGGGGGTGTGGCATTGGGTTTTGTCGGGAGAGGTGCAGGCCAGTAGGGAACAAAGTTCCAATACTTCTTTTCGTACACGTTGACCACTGCAGCTAACTCCAACTATCTAAGTGTTCGACACTTCTCCAGGCAGAGAGTGGGGAGTAGATCCCTCTCCTCTGCAGGTGCCGCCTCTGGAATGGCCTCTTTGCCCCTCTCAAACTTGAGCCATCCTACCGGAAGTCCCGGAAGCAGTTCAAATCTTTACTCTTCTCTGTTTTTTCTCACTCCCTCCCCTGCTGACCTACCGGACCTACCTGTCTGCTGTACCGACTGGTTGCTTGGCTACCCTCAGAGTCTCACTGGGTACTAGGCTGTTTCTTGATCAGTCACTCTTGCACTGCCTCGGGACCTACCATGCAGTTAGGGGCTGTAACTGTAACCGTACAGTCCCTTGTTCTCCTTGAACTACACAGAGTCATGCTGCCCGGGCTGCACTTACTCAGAGCATTGCTGCCCTGTTTTCCCCTCCACTCTCCCTTGCACTTCCCCCTTTCCGTTCCCCTTGCACTTCTCGTTCTCTCACTTGCATAATCTGAATCACACAAGGCCCTTTATGTTTGTTTGTCTTGTCCTCCCTCTGTCTTCCCTCCCTTGTCTTATCATGCCTAGAAACACTTGTGTACAGGCAGGTTATAAATGACTTATCATATCACATCGTATCATAGATCATAGCATAAATTAAAGAAATGTGCTTGGTTTCAAACACTAAATGTAAATTGCACCAGAATACATTGCTTTATTTGAATTTTTACAGCACACTGCACGCTCACACCAGGCAGAATACAGCCTGCTAGGGAAAAAGGGCCAAGACACTACCACCATAACTGCATCATTGAACTAACTTGAACTGTACTCACAATTTACCAAAAATACATTGTCAAATCTTGCCTGCTTAGTTACTGCATCGCCCACCAAAGCTGGAATTATCTGCTAACCACCTTCTCACCCGCTGGCCCCTTTCCCGCTGGCTGGCCTGCACACTAGCCTAACTCTACTACACTATGTATGTAACAGGCATACACACAGTCCTATTAAGGACCATTCTCCACCTGATCTTCATGACTAGTCACACAAGCCCACATACCTCACCAGCCTTCGACGCAGTAGTACCACTACCCAACAACAGGACTCCTGCTCACTCACTAACTCCCAATGCCCATAGGCAAAACCTACCCAAAACTGCCAGTCCATGCATCTCCCCCTCCAGAAACCTCAGACTCTGCGCTAGGCTACCCAAATTGTTCGAACCCCTCGCCAGGTCCACGCTCCCTACTAAAACAAGAAACATTAGGAAACCATGTCCACAAGCCAAACCTACCAATTCTTCCCCTAGGACCCCTCATTTCTCTCACACACCCTCACCTAAGAACCTCCAACTGAAAAAAACTGTTAATGCTCCTCCAAAGTACAAACACAATAATCAAGCCTCATTAAAATCACCTACTGCGACCAATATCCCACACATCAGAGGTGCCCTAATAAATGCCTGTTCCATAATAACCCACGCCACAGAAATAGCAGACCTCTTACAGCTAGAAACATTGGACTTCCTAGCCATCACTGAATAATGGCTCCACTCTGCAGCAGGTCCCACCCTCATGCTAGCAATCCCAGAGGACTACACAATACTCAGAGTGGATAGAACCAAAACCCGAGATAGAGGCCTCACCATAATTGCCAAAACTAATCTAGCCATGAGACTCGCCCCATCACACAAATCTGAATCCTGTGAATCCCTCACAGCCAAATTACCTATTGCTGATAACCAAACTCTCACTATCCATCTTCATTACAGACCCCCCCCAGTTCCCTGGGTTCATTCGAGGAGGACCTAACTACCATCCTCTCAGATAATTTAAAAAACACATCCCAAAGCCCTCTTCTAGGTGACTTCAACCAAGGGTTCAAAGACCTTAAAGACCAGCATTCCGCACAAATCGCTGGCACCCTGGCAGAACTAGATATCAATCAACAAGTGACCCTTCGTACCCATAACAAGGGGAGAACTCTTGATTGGGTGGCTGACTATAACTGCGATGCCTCCATTACATCAATTTCTCCTCAGCCATGGTCTGACCACCACCTCCTAACATTCTCACTCGAGGCCCTATCTCCGACTCCCCCTAACAACTCTCTGGACCCCGCCATTCCTACTAGGAACAAAAGAAATATTACGACCGAAAAACTTGTGTCCCTCTTATTCTACCCACCCTGAACTCACTAACAGAATCCACTGATCACCTTACCCTTGTAGATGAATATAACAAAATAATGACCTCAGCACTAGACTCCATTGTCCACTATAACTAAGAAAGAGCAAACCCAAAAGGCATCTAACACATGGTTCTCCCCTAACCTGAAATCACTTATACTTGAAAAATGAAAAAGTGAAACGATATGGAGACAATCACCCTCAGATCAGCAAGATCATCCTTAGTAATACAACCTCCCTCTACAAGAAAGAAATTCTTCTAGCCAAGCAAGACTCCTACAACCAGAGAATCTCTCAAGTATAAAAGAACTGTTCAAAATCCTTAAAGAATTGGAAACTCCCATCCCAGTCCCAGACACTTGTGTGAAGGATACAAATTGGTGCACCAGTATCCACAATGCTGTCTCCAATAAAGTAGCATCCCTCCGGGTGAAGCTTGCCAATAAAAAAGAAATCCTTCACCTCTCAACCCCTGTAACCAGCACATCCTCGCACACATAAAAACCCACACATAAACCTTGACACGGCTTTAGCTTTTCTAAAGTATCCACCTTAGATGTCTAAAAAGTCATACTTACCATCAAACCGTCGAACTGCCAAGGCGATCCATGCCCATCCCAAATCATCAAAGACGCAGCCAGAGACCTATCACCTTTTATCTCGAAGCTTATTAACTCCTCCTTTTCTACAAGTACCATCCCCAGTATCCTCAAAGAGTCTTGCGTTCTCCCACTACTTAAAAAGCAATCATTGGATCCTTCTATATCAACTAATTACAGACCCATCACCATAGTCCCCTTCCTGCTCAAAATCTTAGACAGCATACCTACAAAGACAGCAATACTTAGAACAAAACCACTTCTTGGGAGTCCGCCAGTCTGGCTTCAGAACATGACACGGGACTGAGACAGCACTGATAGACATTAAGGCACACATTGACACACTTAGAGACAATGGTAAAGCCGCTCTACTACTACTCCTCAACCTATCAGCAGTGTTTAATTTAGTAGACCATAACATCCTCTGCAACCACTTGGATTCAGCCTCTCACTTCTCACAAGAAGCGATAGGCTGGATACAATATTTCCTAAACAACAGGGCCATGCACATCGTCTCAACTTCAGCATCTGCCGACCCCAACCCTACTACCTGCAAGATGCCCCAGGGATCATGTGCCTCCCCTACCCTGTACAACATATTCACAAAGCCCCTTTTCAATGATCTTGATGCTCTTGGTATCACCTACACCAACTATGCAGATGATACCCAGATCTTCATACCACTGATGGGAAATTATGACAAGGATTTGGCCTTGGTGAATAGGGTGTAGCTCATCATCCAGACATGGATGATCTCTCATGGTCTATGCCTGAATGATGTCAAGACTGAGTTTATAATCCTTGGCACCACCCCCAATATCAACAAACTTGACCACATTACGCAAGCTTTATCATAGATGGGAAAACCATCAAAGTAGCCAAAGAAGTTAAAACTTTAGGCTTTTACCTAGACGCCACCCTCTCCTTCAACAGAGAGGTCCTCTCCATGGCCTCCTCTACTGCTTAAACATGTAAACTAATTAGAGCGCCCAAGCCCTTCTTCTCTACCAACAGCTGCACCACCCTGGCAAGAGTTCAAATTTTGTCAAAACTGAATAATTGTAATTCCCCATACCTTGGGACCAACACAAACAGATTTTACAAAAAAAATGCTCTCAGAGCAGCACTGAGTATCCCTAAAAAGATATTTCTGACATGAGGAGATCTTAAAACTGGCTCACCACAATGGGCAAAATCTCACAAAAAGTAGTTTCACTTACAAACAAGTGCCTTAATAATGTCACCCCACGATACCTCATAGACAGATTCAAGAGACATTCCTCCAACCGCCCTGCAAGAACTGCCAATTCCAACCTGCTCATGGTGCCCAGATTCAAACGATCCAAAACCGGAGGAAGTAGATTAACGGTGAAAGCCGCCCAACTATGGAACTCCCTTCCTCCCGCCTTAAGGGTAGATCAAACATGCCCACACTTCAGGCACAATTTCATTCACTGGATCAAGGAAAACAACCACCAACACACAGTCTGCCCCTTACCAATGCCACTATACCTCCCTATTTGCATCTTATCTGCCTGTACGTACTCTCATTCTTATCATGCGTCCTAATCTTTTACCATCTGCCCCTATTAACTTAGCTACCTTAAGCTACCTTACTCTATGTGTATATATTTGTTTATACTTTGTATTTTTGTATTCTGTATTTTGTATATATATATATATATATACAGAACTGTACAGCAATGTAAACGAAGCTGAAAATCTCCTTATTGCTTTCTGCACCCTAATACCCTCGGCTCTGGCGTTTATTATAAATAATAAAGCAAACCAACAAACAAGCAAGTATAACCAGTATTTATGTCTTACAAAATAGAAATGCATCAGCAAAGAACTCTGCTGCCACAGAACGTCCAGAGCTCCGTAAGTATGTGCAGCACATTATAAGCACAAATAAAGCCACTAATGGTGTAATTATATACAGTACAATTCTACAATACCAATTTGAAGGGTTCTAAATCTGTAGGGCCTGCTCCATATGGGATGCTAGGCCATTGGCCCATCTTCATCTGTCCATTTCTGACCACATGGGTGCGGCTGGGCTCATCATCCCAGGTGAAGTTGGCCCAACAATTTATTGGTTACTAACAAAAACAATGTTATTCTATCTTTTTAACAGTGCACCTGGCAGATATTGAGCTTGGGGGGAGAACTGAGGTCATACTAACTCATGTGCTCCACTCCTTTCCCAGACAGAGAGCAACTCCTCCACCTTTATTTTGGGCTATAATTTGTTGCCACCCTGCACCTCACTGCACAAATTACGTGACCCCTTTGTGAAGGTGCGATAGCCTTACCTACTGATCGTAGTGATCGATCGAGGGATGTAAAAGTTTTATGGTTGGTGGTCTGAGTTTGGATGATCAGGTGGCATGCATGGGTCTCAGGATGAAAGCATTGCAAAGCTGTGTTTCACATGTGGGGATTGTTGTGGGAAGGAGGGCCTTGCTATCTGTCCTGTGTGATGGTACTGGCAGGCGGCGCTCTGCTCCCTTCTCATGACCTTGCATGGTGCAGTCTTTCCAGGGCGCGGGGCCCTATGACGTACTTAGAACAATGGAGGATTCATGAACTCTGTGAGACCTGGCCATGGTGGGGGTGGTGTTCACGCTCATGCAAGGGGCCTTATACTAACACACAAAATGTATGCCATGCTTGGGCCTAAATTCTAAGATATGTGCTGCTCACCTAGATGGCATTCACACCCACATCTACCACATAACTTGCACATCATTCACTAAGGTGATCGTGTACCCTCCTGTATGTGTACACCCTGCCCCCTGCTCCCTGGATGCAGTGGTCGAAGTGTACGAAAAGAAGTAATGGAACTATGTTCCCTACTGGCCTGCACAGCTCCCCGCAGACCCCACAGCCACGCCCCCTACCATGCACAATAAAAAACCCAAAACACACGTGCCTGCTGTTTAAGGGAACATCCTGTGCAGTGCACTGGAAGTGCAAGTTTGAACTTCTTCCTACACTTTTATTTTAAAACGAAACCATTCCGGAACAGTTTCTTTTTAAAATAAAAGAATAGGAACGATCAAACTTAATTAGAAGAAGTAGAGGAGCACCGCTCCCGATCGCTCCCACCCACTTCGACCACTGGCTGGATGTGCTCTCTTAGCATTTATTTATCATTCCGTATCAACCCAGGGGGTGGGAAGACCATCTCCCCTTCCCAACACAAATTAAAGAATTGTCATTAGAATTATTTTAATTTGTAAGAATCATTGATTTCTTTCAAAAGAACTGTGGCATTGCAAAGTCTGCTGTGATTTGGTGCTCTATTTTATATTTGAATATATATATTTTGGTCACTATTTTTACACACAATTGTATTTTAATACATCTTTGAAAGTAAAATGGACTCTTTTTAATTGCGCATATGAAAACTTGATTTTCTCTGCAGGATCACTCCTTAAGTTACATATGCCTGCCTCTTTTAAAGGGTTATTATCTATTTGGGAAGTGAAGCTGCAAATGGCCCTTTTTAGCAGCTGCACCCAAATATTGCATCATGATGTGTTAGATGCCCTGCTCGATTTCTTATCTCACTTAACCCTTTAAGTGCCATGGGTATTTCTCCCCAGTGCCAGGGCCTTTTTTGGTGATTTTGGTATGTGGCCATTCAATGGCTTGTAACTTTTTTGTTACATGAGATATCTTGGCCAAATTTGGCTCCTATTTTTCCCACATTTAGGCGGTCGTAACGCCACCCAGGAATCCCAGGTTTCTGTAGGGGGGTGAGAGAAAATAAGGAAAAAGTGTGAATATTTTGGGTTTTTTCAAAAAATGCCAATAAAATGATGTACAAAGAAGCCTGTGGTTTTTTCCTTGTAAGAGCTGGGAACAAATGGTTTGCTGTGCTGAGTTCCCCAATGTGTTGGCTTTCAGGAACAGGTTGAGTGGAAATGGAAAAAAAAATATTTTGATGTGGTTATCAACCATTTTGTGAGAGGTAGGCGATTTTTGCCATTTTTGCCAATTGGACATGCATGGACGGAATGGAAGAAAAGGGCAGGAAAGCCAAATTAGAGGACAGAAAGGCATATATTTCTGAAAAGTAGACAAAATTCCAAGTTTAGGAAGGGGTGATTTGCATAGGTCAGGCAACAACTAGGTAGGGGAAACTGCCATCGAATGGGGGAAAAGCGGGAAAATGACTGAAAAAAAGGTATGTGTTGGACATGGTTGGCTTGGTACGGCAATGGCTTCTATGAATTTTGAGAAAAGCAATGCTCCGCTACATTCCCCCGACTCTTGCAGTTAGGAGAGAATACCATTTTTGTAGTGTTTTTATAAAACAAGCAATACCACAAGCCAAACACTGAGCCATGGTACACAGGAGTTTTATGCTCACGGCCTGACCAGACGCACTTAGCATGTGTAAATTGGGAAAACCAATGTAGTGAGGAACGGCAGCCATACATTTTTTGAAAGAGCACAGGCAGACCTTTTCAAGGGTAGGTGACTTGTGCAGGTTACAAAAGTGTATGGTGGCTAAAGCAGGGACTAAATGTAGGTCACATTTGGGAAAAGAAAGGGTTGTGAGACAAAGGGCACCAGCAAATGGGTCAAAACGTTATGAAAACCACACAAACACAACACATGGCCTACCGTCACGTGTTCCCACAGGTGTCCCGATGAAAACGGTACCTCACATGTGTGGGTGCACCTACCTGGCCGCCAAGGGGAAAGCCTAAAACACAAGTAACCCCAAGTCTGTTTTCAGAGGGAAATCTCAGACATTCTGCCGACCGGCACAATGTACAGATATGGCCCTCGGGTGTCCAAGCCACTGAGGAAAACAGGGAACCCCATGCATTTCCGAAAATAGGACACCTGTGGGAATACACAGAGGTATGATTTGCGCACATCGCCCCAGAATTTATTACCCAGATAGCCCCGCAAAGTCCGAAATGTCGGGAAAAAAACGCCTTTTCCGCATATTTCGCTCAACGCACCCATCGAAACATGCCCCCAACAACACATGGCCTACCGTCACGCGTTCCCACAGCTGTCCCGATGAAAAAGGTACCTCACATGTGTGGATGCACCTACCTGGCTGGCAAGGGGCAAGCCGAAAACGCAAGCAACCCCCAGTCTGTTTGCAGAGGGGAATCTCAGCCATTCTGCCGACCGGCACAAAATACAGATATGGGCCTCGGGTGTCCAAGCCACCGAGGAAAAAGGGGAACCCCATGCATTTCCGAAAAGAGGACACCCGTGGGAATCCGCAGTGGTATGATTTGCGCTCATCGCCCCAGAATTTATTACCCAGACAGCCCTGCAAAGTCCGAAATGTGGGGAAAAAACGCTTTTTCCGCACATTTCGCTCGACGCACCCATGGAAACATGCCCCCAACAACACATGGCCCACTGTCCCTCGTTCCCACAGGTGTCCCGATGAAAACGGTAGCTCACATGTGTGGGTGCACCTACCAGGCTGGCAAGGGGCAAGCCGAAAACGCAAGCAACCCCCAGTCTGTTTGCAGAGGGGAAACTCAGCCATTCTGCCGACCGGCACAACATACAGATATGGGCCTCGGGTGTCCAAGCCACCGAGGAAAACCGGGAACCCCATGCATTTCCGAAAAGAGGACACCCGTGGGAATCCGCAGAGGTATGATTTGCGCTCATCGCCCCAGAATTTATTACCCAGACAGCCCCGCAAAGTCCGAAATGTGGGGAAAAAAATGCTTTTTCCGCACATTTCGCTCGATGCACCCATCGAAACACGCCCCCAACAAAACATGGCCTACCGTCACACGTTCCCACAGGTGTCCCGATGAAAACGGTACCTCACATGTGTGGGTGCACCTACCTGGCCGCCAAGGGGAAAGCCTAAAACACTGCTATCCCCCCGAAAGGGTTTGGGGAGGCAACCGACAGATTTAGGCCTGGGGTGCTTCAGCCACCAAGAAAAACAGGAACCCCCATGCATTTCCAAAAACAAGACACCCGTGGGAATCCGCAGAGGTATGATTTGCGCACATCGGCCCAGAATTTATTACCCAGACAGCCCTGCAAAGTCCGAAATGTGGGGAAAAAACGCTTTTTCCGCACATTTCACTCGACGCACCCATGGAAACACGCCCCCAACAACATATGGTCTACCGTCACGCGTTCCCACAGGTGTCCCTATGAAAACGGTACCTCACATGTGTGGGTGCACCTACCAAGCCGCCAAGGGGAAAGCCTAAAACACAAGTAACCCCAAGTCTGTTTTCAGAGGGAAATCTCAGACATTATACCGACCGGCACAACGTACAGATATGGGCCTCGGGTGTCCAAGCCACCAACGAAAACAGGGAACCCCATGCATTTCCGAAAAGAGGACACCCGTGGGAATCCGCAGAGGTATGATTTGCGCACATCGGCCCAGATTTTATTACCCAGACACCCCTGCAAAGTCCGAAATTTGGGGAAAAAAATGCATTTTCCGCTTATTTCGCTTGACGCACCCATCGAAACCCACCCCCAACAACACATGGACTACCGTCACGCGTTTCCACAGGTGTCCCGATGAAAACGGTACCTCACATGTGTGGGTGCACCTACCTGGCCGCCAAGGGGAAAGCCTAAAACACAAGTAACCCCAAGTCTGTTTTCAGAGGGAAATCTCAGACATTCTGCCGACCGGCACAACGTACAGATACGGGCCTCGGGTGTCCAAGCCACCGAGGAAAACAGGGTACCCCATGCATTTCCGAAAAGAGGACACCCGTGGGAATCCGCAGAGGTATGATTTGCGCACATCGCCCCAGAATTTTTTACCCAGACACCCCTGCAAAGTCCGAAATTTGGGGAAAAAAACGCATTTTCCGCACATTTTGCTTGACGCACCCATCGAAACACGCCCCAACAACACATGGCCTACTGTCACACGTTCCCACAGGTGTCCCGATGAAAACGGTACCTCACATGTGTGGGTGCACCTACCTGGCCGCCAAGGGGAAAGCCTAAAACACAAGTAACCCCACGTCTGTTTTCAGAGCGAAATCTCAGACATTCTGCCGACAGGCACAACGTACAGATATGGGCCTCGGGTGTCGAAGCCACCGAGGAAAACAGGGAACCCCATGCATTTCCGAAAAGAGGACACCCGTGGGAATCCGCAGAGGTATGATTTGCGCACATCGGCCCAGATTTTATTACCCAGACACCCCTGCAAAGTCAGAAATTTGGGGAAAAAAATGCATTTTGCGCACATTTCGCTTGACGCACCCATCGAAACACGCCCCCAACAACACATGGCCTACCGTCACACGTTCCCACAGGTGTCCCGATGAAAACGGTACCTCACATGTGTGGGTGCACCTACCTGGCCGCCAAGGGGAAAGCCTAAAACACAAGTAACCCCAAGTCTGTTTTCAGAGCGAAATCTCAGACATTCTGCCGACCGGCACAACGTACAGATATGGCCCTCGGGTGTCCAAGCCACCGAGGAAAACAGGGACCCTATGCATTTCCGAAAAGAGGACACCCGTGGGAATACACAGAGGTATGATTTGCGCACATCGCCCCAGAATTTATTACCCAGATAGCCCCGCAAAGTCCGAAATGTCGGGAAAAAACGCATTTTCCGCACATTTCGCCCAATGCACCCATTGAAACATCCCCCCAACAACACATGGCCTACCGTCACGCATTCCCACAGGTGTCCCGATGAAAACGGTACCTCACATCTGTGGGTGCACCTACCTGGCTGGCAAGGGACAAGCCGAAAACGCAAGCAACCCCCAGTCTGTTTGCAGAGGGGAATCTCAGCCATTCTGCCGACCGGCACAAAATACAGATATGGGCCTCGGGTGTCCAAGCCACCAAGGAAAACAGGGAACCCCATGCATTTCCGAAAAGAGGACACCCGTGGGAATCCGCAGAGGTATGATTTGCGCACATCGCCCCAGAATTTATTACCCAGACAGCACCGCAAAGTCCAAAATGTGGGGAAAAAAAACGCTTTTTCCGCACATTTCGCTCGACGCACCCATCGAAACACGCCCCAAACAACACATGGCCTACCGTCCCGCATTCCCACAGGTGTCCCGATGAAAACGGTACCTCACATGTGTGGGTGCACCTACCTGGCCACCAAGGGGAAAGCCTAAAACACTGCTAGCCGCCCCAAAGGGTTTGGGGAGGCAACCGACAGATTTAGGCCTGGGGTGCTTCAGTCACCAAGAAAAACAGGAACCCCCATGCATTTCCGAAAAGAGGACACCCGTGGGAATCCGCAGAGGTATGATTTGCGCACATCGGCCCAGAATTTATTACCCAGACTGCCCTGCAAAGTCCAAAATGTGGGGAAAAAACGCTTTTTCCGCACATTTAGCTCGACGCACCCATGGAAACACGCCCCCAACAATACATGGCCTACCGTCCCGCGTTCCCACAGGTGTCCCGATGAAAACGGTAGCTCACATGTGTGGGTGCACCTACCTGGCTGGCAAGGGGCAAGCCGAAAACGCAAGCAACCCCCAGTCTGTTTGCAGAGGGGAATCTCAGCCATTCTGCCGACCGGCACAACATACAGATATGGGCCCCGGGTGTCCAAGCCACCAAGGAAAACAGGGAACCCCATGCATTTCCAAAAAGAGGTCACCCGTGGGAATCCGCAGAGGTATGATTTGCGCACATCGCCCCAGAATTTATTACCCAGACAGCCCGCAAAGTCCGAAATGTGGGGAAAAAAAAGCTTTTTCCGCACATTTCGCTCGACGCACCCATCGAAACATGCCCCCAACAACACATGGCCTACTGTCACACGTTCCCACAGGGGTCCTGATGAAAACGGTACCTCACATGTGTGGGTGCACCTACCTGGCCGCCAAGGGCAAA
Source organism: Ambystoma mexicanum (assembly GCF_040938575.1). Classification (NCBI taxonomy): domain Eukaryota; kingdom Metazoa; phylum Chordata; class Amphibia; order Caudata; family Ambystomatidae; genus Ambystoma; species Ambystoma mexicanum. The sequence continues at coordinate 974,534,402 of NC_090926.1, forward strand.
GCCTAAAACACTGCTATCCCCCAAAGGGTTTGGGGAGGCAACCGACAGATTTAGGCCTGGGGTGCTTCAGCCACCAAGAAAAACAGGAACCCCCATGCATTTCCGAAAAGAGGACACCCGTGGGAATCCGCAGAGGTATGATTTGCGCACATCGGCCCAGAATTAATTACCCAGACAGCCCTGCAAAGTCCGAAATGTGGGGAAAAAACGCTTTTTCCGCACATTTCTCTCGACGCACCCATGGAAACACACCCCCAACAACACATGGCCTACCGTCACGCGCTCCCATAGGTGTCCCGATGAAAACGGTACCTCACATGTGTGGGTGCACCTACCTGGCCGCCAAGGGGAAGCCTAAAACACAAGTAACCCCAAGTCTGTTTTCATAGGGAAATCTCAGACATTCTGCCGACCGGCACAACGTACAGATATGGGCCTCGGGTGTCCAAGCCACTGAGGAAAACAGGGACCCCATGCATTTCCGAAAAGAGGACACCCGTGGGAATCCGCAGAGGTATGATTTGCGCACATCGGCCCAGATTTTATTACCCAGACACCCCTGCAAAGTCCGAAATTTGGGGAAAAAAACGCATTTTCCGCAAATTTTGCTTGACGCACCCATCGAAACACGCCCCAACAACACATGACCTACCGTCACACGTTCCTACAGGTGTCCCGATGAAAACGGTACCTCACATGTGTGGGTGCACCTACCTGGCCGCCAAGGGGAAAGCCTAAAACACAAGTAACCCCAAGTCTGTTTTCAGAGGGAAATCTCAGACATTCTGCCGACCGGCACAACGTACAGATATGGGCCTCGGGTGTCCAAGCCACCAACGAAAACAGGGAACCCCATGCATTTCCGAAAAGAGGACACCCATGGAAATCCGCAGAGGTATGATTTGTGCACATCGCCCCAGAATTTTTTACCCAGACACCCCTGCAAAGTCCAAAATTTGGGGAAAAAACGCATTTTCCACACATTTCGCTTGACGCACCCATCGAAACACACCCCCAACAACACATGGCCTACCGTCATGCGTTCCCACAGGTGTCCCGATGAAAACAGTACCTCACATGTGTGGGTGCACCTACCTGGCCGCCAAGGGGAAAGCCTAAAACACAAGTAACCCCAAGTCTGTTTTCAGCGGGAAATCTCAGACATTCTGCCGACCGGCACAACGTACAGATATGGGCCTCGGGTGTCCAAGCCACCAACGAAAACAGGGAACCCCATGCATTTCCGAAAAGAGGACACCCGTGGAAATCCGCAGAGGTATGATTTGTGCACATCGCCCCAGAATTTTTTACCCAGACACCCCTGCAAAGTCCGAAATTTGGGGAAAAAACGCATTTTCCACACATTTCGCTTGACGCACCCATCGAAACACACCCCCAACAACACATGGCCTACCGTCATGCGTTCCCACAGGTGTCCCGATGAAAACAGTACCTCACATGTGTGGGTGCACCTACCTGGCCGCCAAGGGGAAAGCCTAAAACACAAGTAACCCCAAGTCTGTTTTCAGCGGGAAATCTCAGACATTCTGCCGACCGGCACAACGTACAGATATGGGCCTCGGGTGTCCAAGCCACCGAGGAAAACAGGGAACCCCATGCATTTCCAAAAAGTGGACACCTGTGGGAATCCGCAGAGGTATGATTTGCGCACATCGGCCCAGATTTTATTACCCAGACACCGCTGCAAAGTCCGAAATGTGGGGAAAAAAACGCTTTTTCCGCACATTTCGCTCGACGCACCCATTGAAACACGCCCCCAACAACACATGGCCGAGGAAAACAGGAAACCCCATGCATTTGCGAAAAGAGGACACAAGTGGGAATCCGCAGAGGTATGATTTGCGCACATCGCCCCAGAATTTATTACCCAGACACCCCCGCAAAGTCCGAAATGTGCCCTGGACTTTGCGGGGCTGTCTGGGTAATAAAATCTGGGGCGATGTGCGCAAATCATACCTCTGCGGATTCCCACCGGTGTCCTCTTTTCGGAAATGCATGGGGTTCCCCGTTTTCCTTGGTGGCTTGGACACCCGAGGCCCATATCTGTACGTTGTGCCGGTCGGCAGAATGTCTGAGATTTCGCTCTGAAAACAGACGTGGGGGTTACTTGTGTTTTAGGCTTTCCCCTTGGCGGCCAGGTAGGTGCACCCACACATGTGAGGTACCGTTTTCATCGGGACACCTGTGGGAACATGAGAAGGTATGACATCTGCTGTTGGCGACGTGTTTCGGTGAGTGGACACAGAGATATGTCTCTGAAATTGGCCGGAAATGAAGACAATTCTCAGACATTTCGCTTTGGCCACCCACCGAAACACACCGCCAACAACACGTGGCCTACCTTCCCGTGTCCCCACACGTGTCCCGATGAAAACGGTACCTCACATGTGTGGGTGCACCTACCGGGGCGCAAAAGGAAAAGGGTAATCGACTGGGAACCCCAAGCCATTCGCCACTGCCCATTTTGTTCATGTGGGCAACCTACAGATTTGGGCCTAGGGTGTCGCAGCCAGTAAGGGAAACAGGGAACCCCATGCATTTCCCAAAAGAGGACACCCGTGGGAATCCACAGAGGTCTGCCTTGTGCAAATTGCCCCAGTTTTTATTAGCCACAATCCCCGACAAATTGTGATATTTGGTGGGGAAAAAACACAATGTTCACTTTGTCTGGTGTTCTGGGTAAAAACTTCTGGGCCGCTTCGTGCAAGTCAGACCTTTGTGCATTCCCACGGGTGTCCTCTTTTGGGAAATGCATGGGGTTCCCTGTTTTCCTTGCTGGCTTCGACACCCTAGGCCCAAATCTGTAGGTTGCCCACATGAACAAATTGTGCTGTGGCGAAAGGCTTGGGGTTACTAGCAGGTTACCCCTTTCCTTTTGCGCCCCCGGTAGGTGCACCCACACATGTGAGGTACCATTTTCGTCGGGACACCTGTGGGAACGCGAGAAGGTATGACATCTGTTGGTGGCGATGTGTTTCGGTGAGTGCTCACAGGGAAATGTATCTGAAATTGGCTGGAAATGCAGACAATTCTCAGATATTTCCCTCTGGCCACTCACCGAAACACACCGCCAACAACACGTGGCCTACCTTCCCGCATCGCCACACGTGTCCCAATGAGAGGCTGACCTCTTGTGTGCAGGTGTGGTACCTGAGTGACAATGGGTACATCTTTTGTATAGTAACTTCGCTGTAGTGCGCTTAGGAAACAGTAAAGTACTGGTAGTAAGCCATTTCACATGCACCTTTCCTCACACTTCCCATACATACCAGACACAATGCAGTTAGACACGCAAGGTGGGATTTAGCACAAGGACAAACCTCCTTGTGTAGCACAAGAAGGTTTGTCCTTGTGAGCAGTGATGCCACGACAAGGCACCCACCGGATCACTGGCCATTCGTATCCCTTTCGTGTCTGCAGTCAGTTGGCATCCATTTCAGCAGTTGAACTTCTACCAAATCACTAGCACCAGAGCAAGTGTATCTACACATGAGCATATCTACACACTTATACCACGTGGACATGTGTGTACAATGCAACTGTGTCTCTAGCAATATCTTAACTATCATTTGGCATCAATTTCATAGCAACTGTGTCTGCATGCAAACTTTATGTGCCGGCAATCACATGTGGACAGTGATAGCAAGTGCATACTGGCTCACTTCGCTACCCTTCCCTACAGGCGCTATCTTCCACACCAGCTTTGAGTATGCCCATAGCAACTATGGGCAAACATTCTTATGTTCCACCGTACCCACACAAAACAGCCATCCTGCAACATGACAATCATTTCGGCAGTGCTGGAAAAGTCCATTCACAGAAATTGCATCTGCATGTTCTTTGTATCTTTACCTAATTGACACACCAAACATATCCAATTCATTCCTACAGAAGACGTGTCACTTACACCACATATAACATTACTCGCAGTAAAACAATAAACAAGGCAGGATCTTATGAGGTACGCAAGACACCGCTGCCATATAGTTGGTGTCCAAGTACCACTTTCATGACACTTAGACCTCAAGGGAGGGAGCCAAAGTGGCGTGTATTATTTTGAAAAGACACCCCTTGAGTGGAGGGAACCTGAATGGTGTTCTGGTCTTCCACAACGCACGGCTTGAGTAGAGGGAGCGGGACTGGCCTTTCTTTGCTTGCCAAACCTTAGGTGGAAGGAGCCAGATTTGGGTTCCTGGCCAAAGTACGCCGGAAGCGGTTGGGGTTTTCCAGACGTTTTTTTTTGTAAGGCAATCCCGAACAGGAGCAAGCTGCACTCCCATAGGGGAGTGACCCAGAGTGCTCCACCCTTCTTCTCCATGGCCCGCCTCAACTAGAGGCGGTGGAGTGGCATTCCTTTCCACGATGCGCCTGCTTTGGAAGAAACAAGCATTGCGTTACTTTGCAAGGCACACCACGCGCAGAGGGAGCTAGACTGCCTTTTCCTTATGAGGCAGACCTGAAGTGAAAGGTACCGGGGGTGATGTCTCTTTCCCAGGCAGGCCTCACGTGGAGGGGGCAGGACTAGCATTGCATGCCAAAGCACGCCAAAGGGGAGTAAAGCAGAGTGCTGTCCCCACCTACTCCAAGGCACACCTCAAGTGGAGGGAGCTAGAGTGGCATTTCTTTCCAAGATGTGCCTGCTTTGGAAGAAACAAGCATTGCGTTACTTTGCAAGGCACACCACGCGCAGAGGGAGCTAGACTGCCTTTTCCTTATGAGGCAGACCTGAAGTGAAAGGTACCGGGGGTGATGTCTCTTTCCCAGGCAGGCCTCAAGTGGAGGGGGCAGGACTAGCATTGCTTGCCAAAGCATGCCAAAGGGGAGTAAAGCAGAGTGCTGTCCCCACCTACTCCATGGCACACCTCAAGTGGAGGGAGCTAGAGTGGCATTTCTTTCCAAGATGTGCCTGCTTTGGAAGAAACAAGCATTGCGTTACTTTGCAAGGCACACCACGCGCAGAGGGAGCTAGACTGCCTTTTCCTTATGAAGCGGACCTGAAGTGAAAGGTACCGGGGGTTATGTCTCTTTCCCAGGCAGGCCTCAAGTGGAGGGGGCAGGACTAGCATTGCTTGCCAAAGCACGCCAAAGGGGAGTAAAGCAGAGTGCTGTCCCCACCTACTCCACGGCACACCTCAAGTGGAGGAAGCTAGAGTGGCATTTCTTTCCAAGATGTGCCTGCTTTGGAAGAAACAAGCATTGCCTTACTTTGCAAGGCACACCACGCGCAGAGGGAGCTAGACTGCCTTTTCCTTATGAAGCGGACCTGAAGTGAAAGGTACCGGGGGTTATGTCTCTTTCCCAGGCAGGCCTCAAGTGGAGGGGGCAGGACTAGCATTGCTTGCCAAAGCACGCCAAAGGGGAGTAAAGCAGAGTGCTGTCCCCACCTACTCCACGGCACACCTCAAGTGGAGGAAGCTAGAGTGGCATTTCTTTCCAAGATGTGCCTGCTTTGGAAGTAACAAGCATTGCCTTACTTTGCAAGGCACACCACGCGCAGAGGGAGCTAGACTGCCTTTTCCTTATGAGGCAGACCTGAAGTGAAAGGTACCGGGGGTGATGTCTCTTTCCCAGGCAGGCCTCAAGTGGAGGGGGCAGGACTAGCATTGCTTGCCAAAGCACGCCAAAGGGGAGTAAAGCAGAGTGCTGTCCCCATCTACTCCAAGGCACACCTCAAGTGGAGGGAGCTAGAGTGGCATTTCTTTCCAAGATGTGTCTGCTTTGGAAGAAACAAGCATTGCGTTACTTTGCAAGGCACACCACGCGCAGAGGGAGCTAGACTGCCTTTTCCTTATGAGGCAGACCTGAAGTGAAAGGTACCGGGGGTGATGTCTCTTTCCCAGGCAGGCCTCAAGTGGAGGGAGCAGGACTAGCATTGCTTGCCAAAGCACGCCAAAGGGGAAAGACCCGCATGGCACAACTCAAGTACAGGGACTCATAATGATTACTATTTCGCAGGCACTCCTCCAATGGAAGGAGCCTGATTAGCGTTCCTTTGCAAGTCACGCTTTGAGCTGAGGGATCTAAACTGATGTACATTTTCTTGGCAGGCCTCAAGGGAAAGCTACGGCTGTGGTTGCCTTTCCAAGGCAGGCCTCAAGTGGAGGAAGCAGGACTAGCAATGCTCGTGAATGCACGCTAAATCAAGGGAAGTGAGTTGACATCCTGTTGCATTTTCATTGAAGGTACACCTCCAGGGCAGGGTGCAAGAGTGCCATTCCTTTACAAGACATGCACGATTTCAGTGGCTAAGGGTCCCTTTCAAGGAATGATGGGCATTTTCGGAAATCAGTCGATCTCCCAATAATTTTCCTTTGTATGATACAAAAGGAAACAAGGCTGAAAGCAGAGGGCAGGCTGGGAAGGTCATTGGGGACAGTACACCCGAGTATCCTTCCTCTTTCCTTGTTTTGTACACACCTTACATTTTCAGTACGGTTGTGCCTTCGTGGCAGTGGGAGGAACATAATCACCAAAGTTTCGCTCTTGCAATCTGGCCACATCTTCGACCTCTGGAAAGGAGGGAATTTGTACATGAACATTAGCCAGAGATTGAACAATTTCTAATTCAAAATCCAAAAAGGAGAGCTTGTTTTCTGGCTTAGCTGCACGGTACACCACATAAGCAGTGTACGTTGCCATATGCACAATGTGTGTGGCTAACTTTTTGTACCAGAAACGCGACTTGCGTTCAGCGTGGTATGACTCAAGCACTTGGTCATTTTTGTCTACTCCACCCATGTACTTGTTGTAATCCAGAATGCAATTGGGCTTCAACACTTGCTGAGTCTGCCTGCGCAGAGGGACAGCTGAAGTACTTTCATCATGAATAGTACTTAGCATGTACACATCCCTTTTGTCGCAGAATTTCACTGCTAACAATTCATCCTGCCGCAATGCCATACATTGTCCCTTGGCCAACTTCTTACACACAAGTTGTCTGGGGAAGCCTTTGCGGTTACTGCGGATTGTACCGCATGCCAGTGTGCCCACATTGAACAATTCCTTGAACAGTGGAATTCCAGTGTAGAAATTGTCTACATACAAATGATGTCCCTTGTGGAGCCATGGTGTGAGAAGATCCCAAACAATCTTCTCACTTGTCCCTAAATGGGCTGGGCAGCCCGGAGGGTTTAGGGTAGAGTCTTTACCGGTGTAGACTCTCATGCTGCTGACATACCCAGTGGTACTTTCACACAACATGTACATTTTAATCCCATATCGTGATCTCTTGCTAGGAATGTATTGCCTGAATACAAGGCGACCTTTGAACAACACCAACGATTCATCAATGGATATGTTCTGGCTAGGAACATACACCTCTGCAAATCGGTGAGTGAAGTGGTCCAGAAATGGCTTCAGTTTGAACAGCCTATCAAAGTTTGGGTCCGTTTTGGGTAATGTTGCCGAGTTGTCATTGAAGTGCAACATAGGGTGCAGTGCTTGAAAGCGATTTCTGCTCATTGTAGCTGAAAAAAACGGGCAATAAAGTGGTGCTACAGTAGACCAGTATATTGCGACAGACGGCTTGTGTCCAATTCCCATGAGCAAAATGAGACCCCAAAACTGTCTCATTTCAACATCGTTTGTGGGTACCCATGCTTGTGCTCTGGAGTGGGGTTTCAGAGTGCGACCCCTAACCTCATGAACTGTGCAGCGTATACATTGGTTTGCTGAACCACATCTGCAAAGAACCCATCATCAACAAAAAGGTTGAAAAAATCAATAGGCTGAAACCCTTCTGTATTCACTGTGCACCCTGATATACCAGTGAAAGGGGGCACAACAGGCTGAGCCATTGCTGGAGGCACCCAGAGCGACTCTTGAGGCATGTCAGGAACTGCCACATTGTGTGGCCGTCTTGCAAGTCCCCTCCCCCTTACAGATCCCCTGCGTGTGGGAAGTGTGCGAAAAGGTGGACGCACTCTTCCTTCCTCTTCATCATCAGATGATGACGATGATGAGTGGGAGGAGGGACTTTCGTCAATGGCCATCTCACTTCCCCAATCACTTCCCTCCTGCCCCTCAGAAGCACTATCTGTTTCAGAATGCATGTACACATCTGCGCCTTGCTCTGAGCCAGACTCCATCACTGCAGCTAATGCCTCCGCACCAGACATTGATCGCCGAGAAGCCATGAGTACCTTTGCTATGGAACCCTTCACTGCCCAAAGACCAGATGAAGACTGAAACAATAAGTATGTGTGCTTCTGAAAGTATGGAACGTAGCACAGTAAGTGGTATTCATTGCCACAAACCTACTCCACACAAGTACACCAAAAGGTCCAGACTTTGCTCACAAACTGTAGCAGCCCTCTGCAATATGACGTACTCCCTGCACGCTACAATAAACGAGTAGTACTTTGCAAACACTCACGTGAAATGCTAAGGACCAGCTGACTGCTTTCCTACAAGTGTGTTGACAGCTACAACACACCTGCACCTAAAAGAAAGAGAACAAAAAATCTATGGACAATGTACTATTCCGCTAAACTGTACAGAAATACAAGTGTGGGGACGAGGATTTCAGCCACACTACCTATTCAGAAACAGCCAACATGCTTTGCACCATGCCCTCCTGCATGGGACGCTTGTGGATGGGAAATCGAGGTGAGAAGGAACCATTCAACGTATTAGTGATTGGGTGAGTTGAAAAGCCATAGGCAATGAAGAAGCAGAAAGGGAAGATAAATAAAGTATACGGCTGGCCCTTCTGGGCAACTGCTGGCACACTTGACAAAAACACCTGCTCATTCACATAGGGGTGTCTATTGTAAGGGGAAAGCTCACAAGGACAAAATTATTGCAAGGCCAAGCAAATTGATGTAGGCTGAAGCAAGTAGTGATGGGTACCTAAGAAATAAGTAGCAGAAACATACTGAATGCTTTGACATGCCTTGAATGCAAACAATTGCTAGAAAGTGGAAGTCTCACTGCCAACATACTTACTACCATTTTTATTCACTTTTCACATCTTCCAGTGCGTCCATCAGTCACTGGGCAAACCCCCCCTAAAATAGCGTCTGGGCAAAATCCATTATGTTTCCAATGAACAGCTCCATGCCTGTTTTGGAAAGGTGCACCCCATCTCTGTGAAACATCACAGCACCTTTGATATTGCCATGGTGAATGGTCCGTATTCTGGTGTTGCCCTCTGTCAGTCTAGTGAATTCACCATTCAGTTTCCACACCGAGCGGTTGATGGCCCTTCTATTCCCTTGAGTTCTCCAATCCATCCTGGGAATCATCTGGGACCAGGCCACCACAGTGTTTGGAAACCTCTGTGCAATCCATTCAAGGTCTGCCATGAGCTGCTCCCGTACCCCCTTCCGTCCCACAGACGCAAAATCATTCCCTCCCAGGTGAACCACTATAAGGTCAGGGGGGGGGCTATCCTTTTGCTTGGGCAGCGATGATGGCTCCTCGGAGCTGGTGAAGGCGCATCCCACCCACCCCAAACCAATGCACTGCAAGGCCATCCCTTCCAGACCCAGATGTAGGTGGCCCTCGGAAAAGTCGTGCAGCCCTTTGGATATAAGAGTGGCCGAAAATCCACACAACCCTCATCCTCACTAGAAAATGGAAACAGGAAAACCCCCATGATTATGGCTACACATACATTTTACCAAATTACACAACAATTGCGGCAATACATGACTCTTGTAACAATCCCAGACACACACTTCACCCATTCGGAAACCACCTCTCATTTGAGATAACAGTAGGTCGACACATAATTGCCACATTATTTTCAGGGGAAAGAGGTGAAGAAGATAGTATGTCACCTTGTGCCAATAACACAGTTGTGCTGGCGCAATTGTAATCAGTAAAAGTTGTCTGCTCCTGTGGCCCTACCGCCTGCCCAGCACGGTGATATGGTGACTTGCACATGCTACATCGTTACACTTTGGCAGGGTGACTAGTCTCACAGAGGATATGAAGTCCACAGGAAGTGTGCTTTGTACGCTCTCTGAATATAGGTACCCTGACAGAATGTGCCACATTTACCTCAAATGGGTGCACCTTCAGACACTTTCAATGTGAGTGTTTCGGCCACAGCTCCAGGACCACTGGTGAACTTGGGGGCACTTCACTACCAAGGAAGGGAGGTGGCCAAGGTCACACCCATCACCCACCACTACCCTACATCGCTTCCTGGTCAACACTACAGCTTTCCTCTCCTGGAAGGGATTGGACCCTGCCAGGGCACCCTGCACCCACTGCTGAATTTGGAGGACAAAATATCCACCTGGGGGACGGACGCCCAAGGTCAATGACACCCCCCTCTCTAGCTACCCTGTGTTACAGTTTTTCCCCCTGCAAAAGGAAGGGGACCCTGACAGGGCACACTGGGACCACTGCTGGAATTGGACCACAGAAATGGTGAACTTTGCAGTGAAAGGAATGAGCTCTGTAACAAGTGTGCATAGCATGCTCAGAAAAAATGACCATCTATATAACTACTGGAATTTCTTTTTTTTAATTTGCTGCTACTTATGTCGGCCAAACCTTTCCTTCTGCAAAGAAGCTGCCTTACTCAATGCAAGGCACACCCATCACTGGCCCCCGACCCTCCCCACTACCCTTTCCCACCCTTATCACTGACAATGCAGCCACAATTCCTTCCACCGCAGTAACCCTCCACCCCCACATTACCAAGTAATAAATGTTGTACTTACATAAGTCAGCAATAGCTTTTCAGTAGCCGCAACTGCAAAGGAAACATAAAAGAATTACATTCAATGCTTTGCCTACCAATAACACATCCAAACTGTCTGGCAACTATCTGTACATTTTTCACTTCCTTCCACCAGTTCCATGACACTTCTCAGTCATCTACCACTACGGAAGGCTAGACTGCACACGGATTGGAAATGGAAATAGGACAAGTGGGCATATGGCATCCTGCAGAAAAAAAATAAAAATGAATAAATCCCGGAAATCTGGCACCAAACCATCACTGTTTGGAAACATCTGTGCTATCCATTCCAGTTCCTCCATTAGCAGCTCATGTATCCCTTTCCCTCCCATAGACGCTAAATCTTTTCCTCCCAGGTGCACCGCTGTAGGGTAGGGGGGTTGCATCTCCTTTTGCATGGACATCGCTGATGGCTCCTCTGAGCTGGTGAAAGCACTTCGCCCTAACCCCAAACCAATGCACCAGGAGGGCATCCCTTTGAGAGCCAGATGTGGTTGGCCCTCGGAAAATCGTGCAGCCCTTTGGGTGAAAGAGTAGGCAATTATCTACACAACCCTCATCGTCACTATGATATGGAAACAAGTGAACCCCCATGAATATGCCTATACATACAGTTTACTAACTAGCTGAATGATTGCGTGAACACATGGCTCTTGTAACAATCCCAGACACACACTTCACCCATTCGGACATGCACCTCTCTTGTGAATTTACAGTAGGTCATTACGTAATTGGCACTTGTGTTTTAGGGGAAGGAGGTGGGAAAGAGGTGAAGAAGACAGTATGTCACCTTGTGCCAATAACACAGTTGTGCTGGGGCAATTGTAATCAGTAAAGGTTGTCTGCTCCTGTGGCCCACCGCCTGCACTGCACGGTGGTAAGGTGACTTCCACATGCTACACCATTACACTTTGGCAGGATGACTAGTCTGACAGAGGATATGACCTGTGCAGCAAGGGTGCTTTGTAACCTCTCCGAATATAGTTACTCTGACAGAATGTGCCCCATTCATTACACATGCATGCAAATTTGGACACTTTGATTGTGAGAAATTGGGTCGCAGCTCCTAAAGTACTGGTGAACTTGGGGCCATTCGACTACCAAGGCAGAGAGGCAGCCAAGGTCACACACATCAACCACCACCACCCTACATCTCTGCCTGGCCAGCACTGCAGCTTTCCTCTCTAGGACGGGATGGGGACCGTGCCGGGGCACCCTGCACCCACTGCTGCTTTTGAGGGACAAAATATCCATCTGGGAGATGGACGCCCAAGGCCAATGACTTCACCCCCCCACCCCTCCTGCCCCTCTAGCTACCCTGCGTTACAGCTTTTCCCCCTGCAAAAGGATGGCAAGCCTGGCGGGGCTCACTGGGACGACTGCTGGAAAAGGACCACAGAAATGGTGATTGTTGCAGTAAAAGTAGTGTTCTCTGTATCAAGTACGCGTACCATGCTCAGAACAAAATGACCATCTGCATTACTACCGGCAACATTTTTGAAAAGGAGCTGCTACCTATGTCGGCCAATTTTTCCTTCTGCAAAGCAGCCACCTTCCTCAATGCAAGGCACTCCCATCACTGGCCCCCGAACCGCCCTACTACCCTTTCTCACCCATACCACTGACACTGCAGCCACAGTTTCTCCCACTACAGTAACCCTCCACCCGCACATTACCAAGTAATATATGTGGTACTTACATAAGTCAGCAAAAGCTTTTCAGTAGCCGCAACTGCAACGGAAACATAAAAGAATTACATTCAGTGCTTTGCCTACCAATAACACATCCAAACTGTCTGCCATATATCTGTACATTTTTCAGCTCCTTCCACCACATACATGAAACTTCTCAGTCATCTACCTCCACAGAAGGCTGGACTGCACAGTGATAGCAAACTGGCATAAGACCAATGGGTGTATGGCAACCCCCAGCACACAAAAAAAACATTGCACAGATGGCTAAGTGGCAAACTTCCCTCCCAGGGAAACAGCACTGTTCAGCTGCACTGGGGGGCGTTTTGTCCGCAACCCGGGCAAGTGTGTTCCTGGCCACCCCAAACCTCCCCAGAGCACCCACTTCCTTCACAACAGAACACTACAGGCCCTGTTCACCCCATCCCAATAGCAATGTGCCCTCCACCCACTATAAAATTTTGGAATAAGCAACATTTCATACGTACATAACAAGGGAGAAGCTTGAACTGCTCAAGACCTGTAAAGGGAATAACAATACATATATTATCTGTGTCAGCCCACCCAAATACCAGACCATCCATATTGGTCCCCCCTGTTGCATTGGCCTGTACGTTTTGGGCACCCCGGCGCCAGACTGGCACACCAATGTGCCCCTCTACGCCAAGGCAGGTATAGTAAACGAAGAACCCAATTCAAAATGGCAGGCTGCCCTTTTGCGGGGGCGGAGGGGCCCCCTACACCGCTGTGGAATTTTCGAACGTGAAGGGGGTTGCACCTCTCCACCACCACCCCAATTGGAGGGGCGGCCCATCTGATGTAGCCCTCCCAAGGGGCAGATAAGGGGGGAGGCTGTCCTGCACTCCTCCCTGGGCTCAGGCGTCCGTTCCTAGGAGCAGATATCTGGTCCCAGGGAGGGCTGCATGACATGGCACTAACTCCATTGTGGGCGGGGGGGGCTTAATGCCCCATTCCTTTTGAAACTTTCCCAACCCTTTGGGGTGCCTCACCGCCCCCCCTAAAAAACGTTCCAACATTTTCACTTTTTTCCTTTGGTAACTCAACTCCCCTTTGTGCACAGGGGCACATTGGTGTGCCAATCTGGCGCCGGAGTGCCCAAACCTTACTGCCCCATCTATTGGGGGTCCTGCCCCACCTTTCGGGGTGCCCCCCCCACCCCCAATGGCTGGGGGACACACCTCATGCAGGCCTCCCTGGGCCTCCTCCAAACGGCTGCGTGAGGTACACCCCACCTCCATTTGGGGTGAGGGGGGAGAGGGCCACCCCAAAAGTGGGGCAGGACCCCCAATAGATGGGGCAGTAGGGTTTGGGGACCCTGGGGGCAGATAGCCACACTAATGTGGCCATCTGCACCAAGCGAAGTTGGGTAAACAAAAAACAAAATACAAATTCATAGGCTTCTTTTTAGGGGGGGCTGAGGGCCACCCTAAATTGGCAGCGAATGATGTACCGCAACGGGGGGTGGCCCTCAACCCCCCCCCACCCCAAATGGAGGGCCCCACCTCATGCACCCACCCTGGGGGCAGATAGGGGGGGGGCCCACCTCATGCATCCCTCCCTGGGGTCAGATGCCCCTTCCTAGGAGCAGATATCTGCCCCAGGGAGGGTTGCATGAGGTGGGGCCCTCCATTTGGGGTGGGGGGGGGTTGAGGGCCACCCCCCGTTGTGGTTGTGCACATGCCCACCACCATCTTTCCCACTCTACCTGGAAAACTCTGCGGCTTCATTCTCACGCCGCAGCCGGAGGTACTTGCAACTGATAATAAATGTAACACATCACTCTTCCTCTGAGATCACTGTCCTGCATGTGAACCAGCATGAGCTAAGCACATAGGTCGTTCAACTCCACAAACGTGTCATTGCCCCCGCACCCTCGCCAGTGGAAACTTACTGCCAGACCACTGACCACACCATGATGCCCACCCAACAGATTCCCAACTAACATTAGACCCCTGCTACAGTATATCGTTGTCTACCACTAACAAAATGTCACATACCAGAGATTCCTATGAACACAGACCCTCACTTCAACTGGTGCATTATGGTGGTCAAGACCCTTAATTTAGGGCCTTTATAAACCAATGTTATTGATAGTATAGATACACGTGTGAAGTTTATGGAGACATGATAAGTTGTTCAAAGACTTCGAACGATTAATATTTAGTGCATGCGTTATTGAGAATATATTATGTTAGGTTAGCTAGTGACCACCCTGCTTCACAGCGACCTGACCTTCACCCATTCGGAACACAGATGTCTGATGTCCATCCTCCCGCCAACCAAGCAGCCAACCCGGAGGAAGAGATGCCACCCACACCATGGGCACCATATGGACTGTCCAATCCGGGACCAACGTAGTATCCTATGTTAGTTGCGTCATTTGCCCTTAAAATGTATTGTAACATTAATTTTGGTCAGAGCGCTCACAGAGGCAACAGAGATCTTTGAATGCCAGTTACTTATATAAACCTTGCCTTGAACTCTTGCAGCCTGCTCTCTATGCCTCATTCCCCGTCTGGGGTGTGTCAGTTTTATCCTTTTGCATGAGAAAGAGGGGGAGGGCACAAACGTTTGGTGACCTCCTTCGACGTGATTTGGAGAGGTGCCTTGAGGCCCGCACCGTGCGGCGAGATCCGGGACGCCCCCCAACAAAATCATCGTCTCCGCGGCCTACTACCCTGTGCGCACTACAAGAAAGGGTCAAGGGTTCCCAGTTGACGAATACCCAACTGAAAAAGCTGGTCGCCGAGGCGGGCCACGGCTTGGTTGGGGTGCGGATCTGACTGGGGTCAGACCGTGAACGGTGACCCTCGGATTACCTGACTGAACACGTGAGTGCCGGTTGCGAAAGTTCCCAAGGAAATTTAAGGGGGAAAATAAGGGAACAGGGGAACAGGAGTTGTGGGTTAAACCCAAGAGTAGGGGATGTGTGAGTGATGTTGAGGCTTTTCTGATCTATCCTTTATATGGCCATTAGGTTTTGTGAGAAGTACAGATAAGAGAAGAGGTATCCTAGCCCGAACGGGGTAGAAGGCAGAGCCGTGTAGCATTGTCTCGTCCAGTGCAGATAAATAAGTGAATATCAAGAGAAAATAGTAGGGGTCTCGTACATTGAGTAGACTCCGAGTAGTTATTTAGAATATTCCTTTTCCGTGTGAGCAAGAACTCTTGGGAAAGAGTAAGAGGGTGTAAGAGGTGGGGAGTGAATGAGAAGAGTAGCCAGTGGGGGAGGATAAACAGAGTTCAGTAACGGGAACAAGGGAGAGATAAAAGCTCACAGGTAGTGCATGTTATGTGTTCTATGTCTTTTTTGTTCGTTATTTTCGCTTATGTCAAAATGTTGTAAGTGATTTGTTGGTAAGGGGTTAGAAATACGAAAGTGAACTGTTGAAGGTGAAAATGCAATGGTGCAAAGGTAACGTTGAATATTGATGCATAATAACTGTCAGTAATTGAGAAACGCATAATATATTGCTTACCTATAAAAAGAACGGTGGTTGAAGGGAGTGATTAGAGAGAGGATCAAGTGCAAGCGCACACACAAAGCGCAGGGAGAAACATCATCATGGGGGGAATAACACCATTAGCTCACATTTTCCAACATCTCCCACTATATGGTGACAGGATACAGAAGTACCACGATCAATGGGTAACGGAGATAAAAGGGGACAGCGTGACACCAATTTGGCCAGAGGGAGGGTCGTTTGACAAAAGGGTGTTAGATTTAGTATCCACACATTTATTGGCAAAATATAAGGGAAAACAGTTGCAGTATAGAAGAGAGGTATTGGACCTGTGGCGAATGTTTGAGGAAATTACCCCTACAGCAGAGGTAAATACAGAAAAAACAATAGAAAGATAGAAAACACCGGGAGAGGTAAGTGGAATACCAAAGGATGAATGCACAATGACCACAGTTGAGAATGATACAACCAAAATATACCCCTTAGTAACAAGACCAGCAGTAGGATACAGCGAGCCTCTGTATGTAGCAGCGTGCCCCACCCCCACACCCCTGAGTGGAGCGGTAGCCACGGCGCCACTGCCAAATGACAAAGGAGGCCTTTATTTCCCAAAAAGTGCGCCCTCTGTAAATTTAGCGCAATTAACCGGAGATTTAGATCACCAGTTAGCGCATTCACAAATGGAAATGACACGGCTAAGAGCACTGTGTGACAGGGGCCAAATGCTACCGGGGGGAGGGGAAGTACCACCATTGTCCGTAGCAGATCTCATCCCCCCGTTAAGGGTAACAGGGGAATCAGCACCAGCCACACCAGGACCAGTGCAGTCCGTATTGTCTCAGGGAACACCCACATCACAGGGCCGAGAGAAAGAATGGCGATCGGGAGAATTCCTGTTCCATCTGAATGATAAACCAGTGAGAATCATACGTCCAGCCACCCCAGGATGTCAGCGAGGGGAAGAACAAGAGGAGAATGGCAAGCAAGAACAAGAAATAGAGGAGGTGTTGAGTGATCTAGCTGAATACGAGGATGGAGTGGCAGCTGTAGGATCCCCACTGCCACATCATTTCGATGACTTAGATCCACAATCACCCCCACGATGGAAGGGCAGATTAAGGCAGCAAGTAGGGAATATGCTGGCAAGTAAGGCAAAGAAAGGGACGGTAAGTAAGACAGAAAAGAAGCATAAGTTGCAGATGCCATTGATACACAAGGGAGCAGGTAGATCTCACCATATCTTGTGGGCCCAGATGGACAAAAACAACCTGTTGAAACTCCTCCCCCCACTTGCGGGAGGGGCAGGGAAATGGATAGATGAATTCGAGAAGAAAACGGCAGGAATACTGTTAGCGATAGGTTATGTAAAAAGTTTGCTAGTGTCCGCCATCGGTGATTAAGCAGATGCTGTGTGGGAAAAGGCGGGGTTCCCAGGAGTAACAATGAGCTGTGACCGCCACGATGGATCACCCTTCAACAATAATGTTCGAGCACAAGTATGGGACGCATTGCGGCGCACATTTCCAGATATTCCAGATTTACATTTGGTAATGCAATGTACAATGGAGGAGAACAAGGATCCTACACAGTTCATACTGCGGGTGCAAGACTTGTGGAGAAATGAAACTGGTATGGCGTGCAACCAATCCACCGCCTTGTTCTATTTTATAATCAAGAAAGGGCTCCAGAAGGAGGTACAGAAGGCCTTGGACAAGATAGCTTGGAAAGAAGCCAAGGGTTGGCCTGAAATTCAGAGCATAATTGTGCACCACTGTAGGAGGATCAAAGAGAGAGAAAAGGAGATAGCACAAATAAGGCTGGCAGACGAAGCGAAACTTGTACAGAATAAATTAGTGAAGGTCACCGCTATAAATGCCAGCGTAACAACAGATAGAGAGAACGAGGGGGATGAAAGTGCGGGAAGCAGGCCAGTCGGAATAGTACCACTTTGGGCAGCAGGAGAACAAGGACCTTGGAACGGAGAGGTGCAACACAGAGAACCACAGTGGCAAGAAAGGCCGGCAAGAGGACTAGGTGGGTACCGTGGCCAGAGAGGGGGGTTTGGAGGGATGGGGAATAGAGGATTTGGTGGCCAAGGGATGAGAGGAGGAAAGCAAGGGTCATGTTGGAACTGTGTGAGATGGGGACACTATTCAAGAGATTGCAGAATGCGGCCCTCAGGGTATTTCCAAGGGCAACCACCCGTGGACAATGAACAGGTATGGGGATGCCCACACCCAGGTAGCCCCTATGGATTACCAATGGGAGGGGGAAGACCACAAGACCAGTGTTATAATGAACCCCAAATGCAGCAAAGACAACCACCCTCACAACCACATCACAGTGCATCACAGCACAAGACAAGACAAAACACTGTAGGAAACACCAGTAGCAACAGTTTCGCAACAGCTGTACATGGTGCACCTGCTCTATTCTGTGGCACAACAGTAGTTGGAGATAATGTTTTTCAGTGCCTGGACAAGAAAGGTACACAGATTAGGACAGCCCACAGGGAGCACTTGCATGTCCAGTCCTATCCACCACCCTACGTGCAGGAGAAGAACCACTAGTGGGGGCAGAGATAGAAAATAAGCAGTTTATCTTAATGGTAGACTCAGGAGTGGAAGAATCATGTCTTATGGAAGGGCTGTTTCCGCTCTCAGGCAGGAATTTAGAAACGCAGGGGTTCTCTGGGGCTATTTTAAAAGTTCCTCACACCAATGATCTTGATATAACTGTAGGGGGGAAAACAGCGTGCGCACCCTTACTGTACCACGAGGATGCGCCAATCAACTTGCTGGGTAGAGATTTGCTGAGTAAATTGAACATGACCCTTTTGTTTACCGAGCGGGGAATAGTGTGTTCCACCCCAGGAGTATGCAAGGTCGAGCAATGTTAATGATTAGCACGATGATGAATGAAGGAGGATGATGAATGATGAATGAACAAAGGAGGACACCATCAGACTTTATATTCCGCCCAATTGTGAATACAGACGTCGTGCCAGGCACTATAATGTCCATAGACATTGGGGAAGTTCAGGTATCAAGTAAACGTATTGTGGGCATAGGCTTGGACACACATGTATTCGAGTGGAGAACTGTGTTATGCATAGATCCAAACATAATGCTAAAAGATCTAACTGATGAAGAACTATTCACTGACAACGAAGATGATGGAGAGTTAATGATGGAAATAAGCATACCGTGTGATATTATGATCCAGTACAGAGAGTTACACAACCCACTTATGGCCAGTGTTAATGCCCCACCAACAATAATTGAGGAAGACATGGCAAAAGTAGCACCAGAAATTTGGACTACAGGCCCACATGATGTAGGGTTATTACATGAAGTAACACCAATAAAGATAAAACTCAAACCAGGTGCCATACCACCAAGAGTGAAACAATACCCAATATCCAGAAAAGCAGAGGAAGGAAGTAGGGAGGCAATAAATGCACTCCTGAACCAAGGTATAATAGTGCCATCAAACTCCCCATGTAACACAGCCATCTTTCCAATTAAAAAAGCAAAAGGAGGGGCGTGGAGGATGATCCAAGATCTCCGCCCACTTAATGACATCATTCAAAAAGAATTCCCGCCAGTGCCCAACCCGGCATCAGTACTGTGTAGTATACCCAAAGAATCTACATGTTTTACTGTGGTTGACATGAAGAATGCCTTCTTCTCCATACAAGTTGCCCAGGATCGCAGTACCTCACAGCATTCACACTGGGAAATAACAGATATGAGCATCGCAGACTCTCACAGGGATATTGCGAAAGCCCAAGTATTTTTAACAGAGTATTACGAGAGGACATTGGAAATATAGATGTAGAGAGCACCATTATGCAATACGTAGACGATTTACTCGTCTGTAGCAAAACAGAAGAAAAGTGTAGAGAAGACTCTATAACACTGTTAAACGTGTTAGCTACCAAAGGATACAAGGTTGATAAAGGGAAACGTCAATATTGCCTTGCTGAAGTTGTATACCTCAGACAGTTAATATTAAAAGATGGAAAAGCAAATACTCCCTGACAGGGCAGCTGCTATACGTAACATAATAATACCAAAGACAGTGAAGGACATGCAGACATTTCTTGGCATATGTAACTATTGCCAAGCATGGATCCTTGATTATGCAGCATACACACGCTCATTATTGCAAGCATTAAAAGAAGCGCAATAAAGTAGAGCCCCAATAAAATGGACACATGACATGATGGCTCAGTACTTCAGACTGAAAGACCTTATCGCTGAGCCTCCAGTCCTCGCGAACCCAGATTATGAGAGGGAATTTTTCCCGTACTCACACTGCAATGGAACACTGATGATGGCAGTGTTGACACAGAAAACATCATTAGGCCACAAGCCACTGGCTTACTACAGCGGATCACTGGATGCAGTGATGCAGGGCCACTTCGCCTGCGAACAGGCCCCCACAGCCACGGCCTTCGCCATTGAAAAAAGTGCCACAATTGTAATGGGATGTTCAGTAACATTGTATGCAGAGCATTCATTATTTGGTATTCTTGAGCGGTCAAAATCAACACTGACAACACAGAGGGCAACCGCATATGAGATAATAATTTCAAGCCCCAACATGCATGTTGTCAGGTGTAAAACAGTAAACCCAGCAACATTCATTACAGAGCCATGTCCTATGGAGGATATGCAGGAACACGACTCCGCAACCTAGTGATGATATTCCCAAGGTGAGTGAAAACGCCCTGAAGGAAGGAGATATATACTTCATAGACGGTTCAGCGTCAATAAACCTAGAAACAGGAGAGAAGCATGTAGGGATGGCAGTAGTACAAATGGAGGAAGACAGCTATGAAACTATTGTCCAAAAGCATCTCCCGTCCCATTAATCAGTACAAGCGGCTGAACTAACTGCATTAATTGAAGCATTACGTACAGCCAAAGGATGCACAGTGACTATATACTCAGATTCAGCATATGCAACTACCACCGTCCATTCAGGACTATCACGCTGGCGTAGAAGAGGGTTCAGACAAGTAGATGGCTCACCAGTACAGCACGCCACACTATTGAATGAATGAATAGAGGCATTAGCAGAGCCATCGGTAGTGGTAGTGGTGAAATGCCAAGCCCATACCAACAACACAGATGCAATCTCATTGGGAAAAGCGGCAGCCGACGCAGCAGTGAAGGAGGCCTTGTATTTCAATATAGCACCAGCAACTGAGAGCATTGTTAAAACTGCCACCGTAGAACCACTAGAAGAAGCCTATAGTAACACGCCCATGACACAGCTAATAGATTTACAGAGGAGAACACCATTAGGGGAACAAGAATTATGGAGCAAGCAGGGATGTAAACAATCGGCTACAGACCTCATTTGGAGGCAGGAGACAACCGGGAAGGTAGTGATGTCAGTAGAATTACGAGAACTAGCATCCCAACAGGTGCACTTTCCAGCCCATGTAGCGAAACAACACATCACCGCAGAAATTCAAGAACATTGGTTTGTCCTCAACTCACAGGAACATTTGTCAAAATTGATCATAGACTGTACAACATGTCAAATATAGAATTCAGGGATGACATTGAGGACATTGCGAGGTACTTTGCCACGATCGGCAGGCCCTTCAGAGAACTCCACATAGATTATGCAGATATGGGAGAGAGATGTAATGGGGCAAGATATATAATTGTGGTAGTATGTCCTTTCTCAGGGTGGGTGGAGGCGGGTCCATGCCCCCACCCAGATGCGAAGTGTGCGGCTAAGTTTCTGGTGCGAGAAGTGTTTTCCAGTGGGGAATATGTGATGTGATACGGTCGGACAATGTCACGCACTTTGTGAATGACCTCTTCAAAGAAGTAACATCACTCTTAGGGGTGAAGCACAAACTGTGTTCCATTTATCATCCGATGGCTAATGGAGTAGTGGAAAAGATCAACGGTCTGCTCAAGAGTAAACTATCGATATTGTGTAATACACTAAAGAAAAACTGGGTGTATTGCTTACCCCTAGCACTGTTCCAACTAAGAAGGCACCCATGCAAGGATCACCATTTGAGCCCCCATGAAATTGTGACTGGGAGGTGAATACACACACCACTCTCCCCGATTAGGAGAGCATCAGATGCACACAGGGCTGCCACAGTGCTGGGGGAAGAATTTAAGGAATACTTGACTCAGCTAATGCGCGCAGTACGCGCGACAAATAGCACTGCCTTTTACTGAAAATGTGGCAACTGATACTACCATGCCAGCTACAGATACTCCAACTGGGCCGCTGATGGCAGGAGCACAGGTATATTTGAGGAGTTCTGTCAGGCGTTGGAATTCACCAAGGTTTCATGGCCCATATGAAGTGATTTACAGTACGCCCACTGCAGTGAAAGTAAAGGGACTGACATGTTGGGTGCACCTCTCAGATGTGAGGAGGGCACACGGGAATGTGCAAGTGTTACTACAAGTGAGGTTGGGAAGCAATGACAACCTGATCAAATGAAACAAGGAACTTGTGAGGAGCAAAAACAATGATGTGCCTTCTGATTTGCCTTGCCCTACTTCTCTATCTTTCTCCTTTTCACTCTCCTTTCATCACTATATCTTTCCTGCGCTATAAAAATGCACAGTAAAAAAGAGAATATAAGTGAAGCGAATAACAGGAAAACGTATAACTACAGAAACCATAAACGAAACAATGAGTAAACATAATGTGTAAATATATAAACAATGTACATATTCAGGTGACTTAACAAATTTGTATCGTCCCTCCAGGTGACAAAATGGCCCAGCGAAGTGCACTCGCAGAGAACACATTAATGTTACATAGCAATAGGGATTGCATTAGGGCTAATACGTTTAGCAATGTTGAATGTGTTTTGAAATGCGCTGCTGTTTTGCTTTCTGTGATGTTGTGGTATTACACTCTCTTATCTCTGGTTAATGACATGCATAAAGGGGGGAGCGGGGCTAAGATGATACGAGAAGGGTCAAACCTAATATGGACTGGAGTAAAGACAATATGGGGGGAAACATATATCATTGGTATTAACGATACAAATATAACACAAAATTCAGAACACGCTCCTGCTGATCCAACAATTGTCTCCTTGTCACATCCTGGCATAAATATGAGTAATGATTTTGAATTAAATGAATATGATGGCGACTATTATTGTCTGAGTAACTTAGCCAACACAAGTATGCATGCACAGACAACCATAGAACCTACCTCATATTAAACTGCTGCTACTAACGAGTATTCACATGCCATATTCAACAGCAATGATACTGCCTGGGCTGGAATGTTCCCAATACATTATCAAAAAGTGAGAAGTTATAAGGAGGGAGGGAAAAGGAGAGAAAAAGGGGGGCGGGAAGGAAAAGATACGGCATTTATCATGACCTGGGATTAGATGAAATAGAAGACCCCCGTCAGCCTGATCAATCTAACAAATTTATTTATTTATTTTATTTTAATGTGATATAGTTTTATAAACAAAAACTTTACACATAATTCACCATAAAAAACTAGTTACACAATTTAACATAATTTACACATAAAACATAATATACACATAAAATTACATTCTTATTCAATTTCAAAATTGCAACTTACTCCCAATCTAATCAGAATCATATACACCGCTAAGACTAATCTGATGATTTATTTCCTTGCTATTTCAGAGGTGGATTGTTCTTTAAGTTTTACTTTGACCGTATTCCATACTCTGTAAAGGGCCAGATGAAGACTTACATTCAAGGTATTGATACACATATACCAGAAATCTTTTGATTTAATGTGATCTAAATTATGCACATACTTACTATAATGCTTCATATAAATGGTACTCAATCTGGGGCATAACATGAGGACATGTCTTGCCGTTTCGATGGCAGTTTTATTCATACATATCCTACAGAAGCGCTCTGATTTGGGAATAGCCCTTTCAGGGCCAAGGACATTTAGGACAGGAAGATGATTAATACGTAACAATAATAGGAAACGTCTCAAGTTATCTGAAGGGCATAAGTTCAAGTATCCTTGTGCCTTTCTATAGGTGTAAAGTATATGGGATATAAACCCATAGCTGTGTAGGCTTTCAAGATGTTTGAAATTATTTTGCCAATCCCAGATTCTTAAACGCTCTCCCATTTGATATTTCAAATATTCAAAGTTCTCACTCCAATTGGGGATCCACTCAATCATCTCAAATAATAGTGTCATATCTCTTACATACTTAATCTGCTTATTCCCAATTATCTCTTCTTTCATTGTCAGCAGGAGAGGATTGCTAGTACTCATATGCATCTTAATATAGAGTTCAGCTCTTTTCTTTAAGACGAGAGCTTTTAAGGAAGGTAACCCCAATTCTAGCCTTAGTATCGCCATTGGTATTCCTTGTGGGAGACCCAATAGCCTACGCCAAAACTTACCCTCCAATACCTGGAGCCATTCAAGATTAAGCTGGATCAGAGCTTCCAGTCCGTAAGTAACCATAGGCACCAAGCATTGAATGTAAAGTTGGCGTGCTGCCCAAATGGAGTAACCACTCTGCTTGTAAGAGAACTGTGAAATCATAGCAGTTAATTGAGCCGCCTTTATTTCGCGATTTTGTATACAAGAATAAAGATTCCCTCTAGAGTCAAATTCCACTCCTAGATATTTATAGGAATGTGTATATTGGATTTCCAAGCCTCTGATCATCATTCTCGGGTGGCTCACCTTACCATGACTATAAAGAATCAGTTCTGTTTTCATATGATTTATTATAAGTTCATTCTCCTCCGCATATTTCCAGAGCCTCTCAGCCGAGCGAGTAATCCCACTGAACGTGTGGTCAAATATCACCACATCGTCCGCGTAAGCCATGATTAAGCAATGCTGGGTACCTATTTTGGGGGGGCAGTTATATACCTCACGTAAATATTCCGGAATGTCAGAGACAAATAGATTATACAGGATAGGTGCCATTACACACCCCTGTTTCACCCCTCTGATTTGCCTTATCACTCTAGTTGTAGCCCCGCTACCATCTAGCTGCAGCTGTACTGAGGTATCTTGATGCAGGAGCTGTAGATAGTAAAGCAGTCCTTCGGGGCATGCCATTCCCCTTAATTTCCTCCACAGTTTCTCTCTATTGACAGTGTCAAAAGCTGCCTTAAAATCAATATATAGAGCATACAGCGGAGGGTTATTCGGAGAGAGAGCTTTATCTCTGAGACTATTCATAATCAACAGATTATGAGTAGTGGAATATCCCGTTCTAAATCCGCTTTGGAAGCGGTCCAAGATTCCCATCTTTTCTGCCCAAGTTTGTAGTTTCTGCAGAAGCAAAGAGGCAAATAATTTGCCCGAACAATCCAGCATGGAAAGCAGACGATAATTACCAGGATCCGTTCTGTTACCCCTTTTGAATACCGGTACAAGTATTGCTTTTTGCCAGGTTTCCGGGATTCTCCCCTCAATTAATACCTTTTCAAAAAGTATTTTTAGGAGATTGGCCCAGAAAACCGGGTTACTCTTCATGAGTATATTAGAGAGGCCATTCGGTCCTGGTGCACGGGAAGCTTTAAGTTTAGTGATTTTATCTATAAGTTCTTCCAGATGTACCGGGAAGGGCTTGGGGATATATATGGTTGTGCCAAAAACCTCCGCCCTATCATCTACTGTCCCGTTACGTTTCTCAAGAAAATTGACCCATTCTTCAGCGTCAATCGGATTTGTTTGAGGAGTTTCCCTGCTTCCCCTTGCCTCCCCCAGTAATGCCCAAATGTTGCGGGAATTTCTTGAGCAAATAGTTCTCACGGTTTTTTGCCAGCGTGCTAATTTTTTTGATCTTTTCCAGTATTTTAACCATGCCCTATACTGATTTTTAATCTTTTTAGTTTCAATGTGTAGATTAATCAGGGATTGTGTATTGGCCCTGATTCTGCGTATCTCCTTTCTTAATAGACGTTTAGCATCTCTTATTACTTTATCATAGGTCTCAATCGGGCCCTGTTCTCTAATAACCAATGATGATTTTTTAGTTGCGTATTTGCCTGTAGAATTGTAAATCCACCCTTCAAGGTCCTCCATAGATAGATTAGTAAACATGATGTGATAGTCATTGTTCCAATCACCATAGTCCTGACTTGCTCTAAGTATGTTTTTCTCGGACCATATTATTCGTGAACTAGCATGATTAACAAGCAGGCTTCCTGTCGCTATTGTAGGGGGGGGATTTAATACCACTATTCAGGGTTAGGCTGAGA
This sequence comes from Ambystoma mexicanum, assembly GCF_040938575.1. Lineage (NCBI taxonomy): Eukaryota > Metazoa > Chordata > Amphibia > Caudata > Ambystomatidae > Ambystoma > Ambystoma mexicanum. The sequence goes on from NC_090926.1 coordinate 974,560,539, forward strand.
CCATTATGATCACTCCAATCATTGTCTACTATTCTCATGTCTTTAACTAAGGATGCTACCTCAGCACTGATAAAGCAGTAGTCAAGCGTACGACACTTCACACCCACTCCCCAAGTATAGTGTCCCGGGTAGTCACTGATAGTTCGTCCATTTAGACATTCCAGATCCCAGCTCCTCATAAAACATAACCACTTCTCCCCTTCTTTATCATTACAGTCATGCTGCATAATGGAATGCGGGTACAGGGACTTGTTATTAGACGTGCCTCCTTCTCCTTTCATAAGGCAATTAAAGTCACCTGCAATAATGATAAGGTTACTTTTACATTCATTTTTCCACGCACTCAACAGATCATGCAACCTGTCTTGAATTTGGTCACTGGCTGAGGCATCATAAGGATTATAGAGATTGATCAACAGTAACTTGGCCCAATTATCCTTAAATAATATAACTACTTCCACTGCTTTGATATTATCCCCCATTTCAGTGAATATTTCTCTGGAAGTTATTGATTTCCTTATCCCAATCATCAGTCCCCCATATGGTCTACCCATTTGCCCTTTTTTGGCAAGAGTATGATACAACTTATAGCCATCTATTACAATCGGTGCAGTTAGCCAAGTTTCTTGCAACATGAAAAAGAAGTGATTTGTAATAAAAGTTAATGACCCATTAGTCGCCGTAAAATGTTTAAAACCCCTGGTGTTCCATGATAATACTGAACAAGTTCAGGGTTTGTTTAGAGCCCGGGGTAGCACCTCTGCAAGCCATTTAAGAGTGTTCTGAATATCACTCATTTGAACTTGTTTCCCAACAATTGGCAGGGAATTGGTTTCACCATTGATTTGGACAGATTGCATTTTATCATTAATCAATGGATCTATATCGTGAGGGTTAACATCTACACCCAACCCTACTTGCATCAGATAGTCTTTATGTTTTCGAATCAGCTGAGCTGAGGCCAATACCGTACAATGTAATGCCGTCACATTCGGGTTAGTAGTGTGTAGAGTTTTCCAAGCATAGCCGTTCGTGGTAGCCATTTGCCACTAAGTTTCTGATTCAGATTCTTCACAATACAGATCTTATTTCTTTCACATTTCTCTTCTTTCATTGGCACCGAGGCTTCCTTCTCCGGGCTCACACTTTCATAGATACTATTAACACTATTCCTTTGCAGAGTAGAGAATTGATTATCCATAATATCTTGATTATCAGTAAGAATAGAATCTTGACTTGTGTTGCTCACCGTCGATACATCTTTGGGTTGCTCTGGCAATATCCAACTGGTAAGTGTTTCCGGGCCCTTCTTTAGTAGATTTTTCCTTTTCTGGGCCCTTCTTTTTGCTTTTCTTGATTTTTACTGCGGCTTAGCAGTATTAGGTAAGGGTGAAGCCACCATCACTGGCACATTCCTTAGTGCAGCTCTCCTCGCAATTCTGCGCTGTTTTTTAGTCAAGTGGGTATTTTCTTCCTTTATAGGAGACACAGTCCCCTCAATGTTCGTGTCAATAGCCGATAATTCCGGCTCCTTTATTTCTTCGGGCTGCTCTTCATGAGCGAAGTCAATGCCCGAGCCAGGTAAGTTCAGCTGCAGAACAGTATTAGCATGTATTTTCCCACAGAGTTTTAATAGTATTTTTAGCGCAAATTGCAATGAAGACATTGACGCCTGCAACTCTGCAATAGCTTCGGAGTTCAATTGTGAAGATTCATTTGATCGATCTTCGTTATGTCTCCTGGATTCTTCAAGATCGATCAATAAATTAGGTGATTCAGAGAGTCGGCCCTTACCCGAAATCTCTGATGAAGCATTTATTGATTTTAACACTTGTGCTTCTACTATAGGATTTACAGCTCTCTGGGTAGTCTCGGTCTCAATACTCCCCACCCTGCCAGTCAGCGGGGGGGGCATTGATTTATGTATAGAGAGACATAGATCGAGTAATGAATTGTTGTCAATATCATCAAAATGTGTCATCTCCAGGGAACGACTTCCATTATGTACTATCGACGATGTCTCCTCAGTATGTTCACAGCTACGTACACATGGGATTTTTCCAAATAAAGCAGGAATCGTTCCTCTAGTATTAACTGGAGCTTCCAAATTATTCCCCCCCGATAAATTGGTGGCGAGCATATTTATATTGTCGGTCTTGCCTTTCCTCAGATTATAAGAAGATTTAACAGCGCGTGTTTTTGGAGGCATATTATCTCCAGAAAAATAAATGCAGGAGATTTTATTTATTTATGTCCAAATAATAAGTCACTCCTTACAGACTCCCACAGCTCCCAGAGGTAAAATACGCAGTTGCTGCGCAGGCAGACTCAACCCTTTACCTATCGCCTCCCTGTCGTCCACAGGAAGTCCAACGGTCGATTTCCAGCATCAACCAGTAGGTCTGTGGACAAGAAACGACCTCCACGGGTTCAGACCGAAGCCGACTAGTGCTGTTTTGCTGCGGTTTTCCCCAGCCTTACCCCTCGCTCTCTCCAGGTACTGGACTGCTGCCCAGCACTGTACGTGCAGGCCTGCCCTCCCGCGGCTTCAGAGGGGCTTGCGGGGGGCTCTCAAGGAACTCACCGTAATTCACAAACACCCTCTGTCATCCGCGGTACGCTTCACCATGTGATAGCTGCTCCCGGCGGGCCGCACACAGCCCCGACGCCTCCCGGCACGTCTCCGGGATCGCCGCCAAACTAGTTCGCTCTCCGCTCCCGCACACACCACTCCAGGCCGACACAGCCCCGAATCGCCGAGTTGCCGGGACGCTGTAGCAGTCACTGGGCGGTCTCTTCCGTTAGAGGAGCGCACCTTCTTCCGCGTCACTGTCAAGCCGCACTGAGACCGGAACGAAAGGGTTTCAGCCGCTTCCGACAGTCATGTATCAGAACACACATCACATCTAACACAATCTAACAAATGGTATTCAGACATAAGTGCTACAGCAAAGCAAGTAACAAATGAAAGCTGCTATGCCTGTTCACTCATACTGCATGCATCAGGGACACCCAAAATGTTGGTACCACAGGAAGTGCCCTTGTCGGAGACTCAATGTTTGATTCACTTAGTTCTGTGTAGGATAAAAAGCACCTTCCAGGCACACACAGTCAGCCTAGAAAGACTGGAAAATGAGAGAACATGCACGAGCCGGCGTCAAGGAATAATTTGCATCAGAGAGCCATTTCTTGTCATAAAAGTAACGAGGTATGCAGAGAACAAATGGCACGATGAAACCATCGAGTGCAAAGCAGAAGCACTCCGTGGACTATCTGAGGACAACTTCCAATGGATAAAGGAAGTGTGTGCCCCTATTTGGTCGCAAGACGTCACTAAGCTAACATGGATAACAGCACTGGAAAAGCCTATAAAAATACAGAAAGAAGTACAGCACAAACTATGCTTCCATGGGGAAGGGAAAGTGAACATGGGGGAGGCAAGGAAATGCAACAAGACAGTGATGATACCTGATATGAAGAAAAGCACTGCGGCACTCATGGACATGTACTGGATTTGTGGCAAACAAGCCTACCTGCATCTCCCTGCATCTTGGAAAGGTACTTACACCTTAGCCACCCTCCATACGGCCCTGATGGTAATACCAGAAAGCCATATCCAAGGAGCAGCAGGAGAATCGGCTGGCAAATCGTCTGCAGGACAATCGGCTGACCCATCGACAGCGCCCATACAAGTAAAGACAGAACCTCCAGTTTATGAACTGTTGTCAGAACCCGAGTTGAAAACAAAGTTATCACGAAGTAAAAGATCATCCAACTATATTTTGTTTGAATCATCAAAACTCCTTGCTGAGATCCCACAAAAGTACAAGCTCTTCTCATCCACAGAGACATTTTTTACATCGCTCCTAGCGCCAGGGCTCCAAGAAAGAGCAAATGCCAAATGGTTACAAATAGTGCGCTGGGAGCTAATCCAACTGGCCAACGACACTGAAGAAGGATTCAACGTTATAAAAATAGAGCTCCGTGCCTTGCGCCAAATGGCAATGCAAAACTGATATGTTCTAGATCTCCTCACGGCGATGGACGGTGGTGTTTGCTGAAAAATCAGGGGGGGGGGGTGTGTTGCACATTCATGCCATCTGAAGATGCAGATAACGAGACACTCTCACATTTGATAACAGCAGTTCACAACTTAGGAGAGAGGATGAGAACAGAGGGCGGAGCAGAAGAAAGCACATGGTTTGACAACATGTTCAGCTGGATACCATCATGGGTAAATGTGATGATGAAAATATTAATTCCTGTCATCATCTTTGTGTTACTGTTCTTCTGCGTATGCCAATTAGGACTCTGGTGTTGCACAAAAAGTATGCCTACCCCAACTATGATGAGGGTAACAATGGGCTGACCGACAACGATAGCAACTATGATAAATGCACAAATACAAATAGGGGAACATAACACTCCAAAATACAGGATGACTGCCATCTATAGGCAATATGGGGACAGGGTTGATAATTTATACCACACCACCATCAAGGAACCAGGAGAATTGCAGTGGTATAAAGAGGTGTGGGTAGACCTGGATGGGGATGGTGGGATATACCTAACATGCACTCCAGATGAATATGCAAGAAGAGGTAATAGTTTGAGAAGTGTATGCAGAGCATGGATGCCGATAAAAGGTACCACAGCCTGGGAAGAAGCAGTTGCTGAAGCTGAGTACTACCGAAGGGAGAATGAAAGAAAACAAGTGTAATAATTTGTTACTTTAGATGTAACGAAAGGGGGGAATGTGTGGGAGAGAGGGGCCATCAGGCCCCCCCACATCCTTTATTTCTCAGTACAAAACTCGGACAAAGTGCCTCCAGTAGTGGATTCGCTGCTTGCCCCTATGCAATGTCGACTTTGGTTAACATTTGCGTAGATGGGACCACTGAGCAGGACACAGGGCATCAATTTTTGTACCCCCTTCGACTCTATCTTGGTGACTAGGCCTCACTGCAAAAGTACAAAACGCTTCTCTTCCCTTTCTCGCAACGGCCAGACGCGCAGGGCACATGGCCCCCACCATCTTTCCTGGAAAACTCTGCGGCTCCATTGTCACACCACAGCCAGAGGTACTTGCAACAGATAATAAATGTAACACATCACTCTTCCTCTGAGATCACTGTCCTGCATGTGAACCAGCATGAGCTAAGCACATAGCTCGTTCATCTCCACAAACGTATCCTTGCCCCCGCACCCTCGCCAGTGGAAACTTACTGCCATTGTGACCCTGTGCCGCTGCAAGTTATTCCTTTCATGTGCCAGACCACTGACTACGCCATGATGCCCACCCAACAGATTCCCAACTAACATTAGACCCCTGCTGTAGTATATCGTTGTCTACCACTAACAAAATGTCACATACCAGAGATTCTTATGAACACAGACCCTCACTTCAACTGGTGTATTATGGTGGTCAAGACCCTTAACCTAGGGAGTTCCTAATCTGATGTTATTGATAGTATAGATACACGTGTGAAGTTTATAGAGACATGATAAGTTGTTCAAAGACTTCGAACGATTATTATTTAGTGCATGCATTTTTGAGACTATATTATGTTAGCTTAGCTAGTGACCACCCTGCTTCCCAGCGACATGACCTTCACCCATTCGGAACACAGATGCCTGACGTCCATCCTCCTGCCAACCAAGCAGCCAACCCGGAGGAAGAAATGCCACCCACACCATGGGCACCAAATGGACTGTCCAATCCGGGACCAAAGTAGTATACTATGTTAGTTGTGTCATTTGCCCTATAAAATGTATTGTAACATTAATTTTGGTCAGAGCGCTCTCAGAGGCAAAAGAGGTCTTTGAATGCCAGTTACTTATATAAACCTTGCCTTGAACGCTCGCAGCCTTCTCTCTTTGTCTCATTCCCCGTCTGGGGTTTGTCAGTTTTATTCTTCTGCATGAGAAAGACGGGGAGGGCACAAACATCCCTCACAGCATAAAACACCCATTCCCAAAAACAGGTTGCAATTAGTAGCACCCACAAACATACCACAGCCTCCATCACCCCTATCCACTGCCATTCACAAAGTATTGTGTCACTACAAACCTAACCACAACATTTTCACAACATTGGCCCTACTTCAGCAAATCTGCACACAGCACAGTAAAGAACCCATAGAAGCTGCACTTCAACCATACCCTCTGCCATACTGCCCGTATGCACACACTGCACCAGGTGTCCACACTGCTCGGCTTTTCATAGCACCATCTCCAATCACACATCCAAAACGTTACCATGTTCTACCAGTGTCCTCACCTGCAAAACCAAACATACAGACCTTCCAGCTCACTTCTGCTGCTATATGGCATCTGAAATGTACTCCACAACCATTCTTTACAGGTCACCACACTCTACCAGATACACAGTGAAAATTACATTAGTGGCGTGGGTTTCCTCAAGTCCTAGGCACTTCAATGCATGGCCTACGACCTTTGGCCATGCACCCAATAGGCTAGGCCTTGAACACAGGCACTGTAACGTAATGCCACCATGCATGTGACCATATCACCAACTACGCCAATCCACATACACACCATTGCCACCAGCACTCCACCCGAACCTGCACACGCATCCAACAATCACATACTGAACCTCTGCATTGCACCTATTGACGAAAACAGGTTGCTATCAGCAGAATCCACAAACATACCACAGCCTCCACAACCCCTAACCACACCCATTCACAAATTATTGTGTCACTACCAACTTACCCACAACATTTTCACAACATTGGCCCTACATCAACAAATCAGCACACATCATTGTAACCTAGCACATTTAAGGTGCACTTCTACCATATCCTCTTACATACTGACAGTATGTAAACCCAGCACCCAGTGCCCAAACTGCATGACTTTTCACCTCACCATCGCCAAGTACACATCACAAACTTTACCATATTGTAACAGTGTCCTCACCTGCAAAACAAAACATGCACAAATGGCAGCTCACTTCTGCTGCTCTATTGCACCCAATAGGCTAGGCCTTGAAAACACGCACTGCAACATAATGGCACCATGCATTTAACCATATCACCAACTACGCCAATCCACATACACACCACTGCCACTGGCACTCCTACCCAACATGCATCCACCAATCACATACTGAACCTCTTCGTTGCACCCATTCATGAAACAGGTCACTACCTGCAGAATCATCAAACATTTATTTATTTATGTATTTAAAATTTAATCACAGTATGTTTTAATAGATAAACAACAATCACCAATGGGGTGAATGAACACTGAGTAATAACTTTAGTACACGAGGAGTAAGTAATGAGCAAAACAATTGCAGCACAGAAAATAATACTCTTGTGTTGGTTCAGATCAGATAGCACTGTGGTTAGCAGTTCCCCCTGCAACACCTCCCAACCCCCCAATAGGCAATGTAAAGAGATGGGAGGGGAGAGCAGGGTTTCAGGATTGGCACCAATCAAACAGAATACCAGTCCCACTTCCCCCCAGCAAACACAAGAATTGACTGTTCGGCTGTTAGAATGGCTTTTAAAATTGTCTTAGACTTGACTGGGCAATAACACCAAATGTGATCGAAAACACTTAAATTGCACTAAATTCTTATGGGAGCCACTTTAAAAAGTTGCACACAAACACAAGCAATGATTTATCCAAAGAAAACATTTGAAATCTTAAAATCCAAGTTGGAAGCACTTTAGAGCTATTTTGCACATGTAAAATCTTTCAAATCTTTAAATTTGTGGCAACTTTTCATTGTGCGATATTCGTGATAATGGGAGAATCGTACATATCTATGGATAGCTATGGATGTTGGCTGCTAGTAGGAGTTGAAATGTTGTTTCTATCACAAAAACTGAGGGAGTTACAGAGGTTTTAGTGAAGGCCATTTTTACGAGATAGATGCAAGAATGGAAAACATGAATGCACTTTGAATTGACAGATAGGGTTTCATATGCTATATTAAAGAGTACCAAAAAGTAGAATGCCACACAGGAAGGTCATTCACGGCCGCTCATAACAGTTCAGGTGTGATACTCTGCTTTCTGTTGGGTTTGGGAAATACTTTCTTAATCAATCAATACGAAGTCAGGGTTTAGAAACACATATGAGAGAAGAGTTCATGCAAAGATAGTTCTAACAATACTGGTTCTAAATGAAAGATAGGATGGATTTAAGATAGGGACAAGAATATGCAAAGTACATCCACTTTGGGACACAATTTTTCCTATTTATACTCACTGGATAAGATTTTAAATGGACCGTCAGCTCTGGTCAGGATTGGGTCTGGTCTAGGAAAAACAGCACATCAGGCATGGGACTGGATCCTCTAGGCCAGTCGCCGGATTGGCACAGGATCTGCTCTCCTGGTCTGTGGGTATTTGGATCAGCTGGATGGCGAGTTCCTCAGGCAAGACTAGTGGTGGCAAGCCAGAGAATTTCTGGACACTGGTTCAAAATTGATTGATTGATTGTTTGATTGATTTATTTATAGAGCGCTTTACACCAAGGCGCTGTACAATGGAGCAACAAGATACAAAATAACAACAACAAAACTTAACAATGGGAGCAAAAGTTACATCTTGATTCATTCAACAAAACAGTGCAAAGAGCAATTAACTGATGGGGGAGGGGAGTGGGAAAATGTAGGGGGGAGTAGGAGATGGATAGGGCGAGGGAAAATGGAAGGGAGAGAGAGAGGAGTAGTAGAGGGGGGAGTGTAATCAGATGAAGGAAAAGGAGGGGCGGAGTGGAGAGGGCAGAGGGGGAGTTTTCAAGGAGGAGGATGGTGGAGGAGGGATTTAAGGGAAGTGCGAAATGAGGTGAAGGTCATGGTAGAGCGGATTGTGAGAGGGAGCAAGTTCCAAGCACTTTACTGAGTGGAGAGAATAAATGTGAAGATTGGGCCTTGCTGGAAATCAATAGTCTCTATTGCTGGCAAGAGATTTGGCATATGGATCTGGAAGAATATTTAAAGCTGGATGTAGGAAGCTGGATCAGAGTGCTTTGCCGTAATCAGGAAGGTGGCTGGATCAGTGAGACCCTATGTGCTCTCAGCTGTCTCTATTTATGCCTTAGAAATGACATCACAAAGGGGGTGTATGGGCCGGCTTAGCTAAGCTTGCCCCCTTTGTCAAAGGTGATTGGGTCAGAGTCTCCTCTCTGCCTTGATAGGAGGAGAGAAACAGAGTGTCATCTTTATGGTGCAATTTTATGATGCTGAGAATCCACCCCTAGCCACTGGAACACAAAGTCTAATTTTGGCAAAATACATATTTACACATGTGCAACCTCTACAAAAATCCGTGTAGCTGTGGGATCTTGTCTACGCTTTCTACAGAATTTTGGCTCTTTTCACTATGAACACACTTTGCAAGTGGCTCCACCTCTTTTTGTCTCCCTGCAGTCCAGGAGCATGCTCCTCCTTGTTTGTTCCTTCCAGAGGCCATTTACGACCCGCTTCACACTTCCAATTTCCTGTGCTGCAGCTTGGTCATTGTTCCTTTGCGCCCTGTAGACAGATTCTGTCCTACCCTGCAATTCACACCTCCCTGTGAGTTTCTGCTGAGGGGAAGGCCCTCCTTCTGGGAAGAAACCTGCTTTCCCAGTTTTTTTCAACTTCAGCCAAGCTAATTACTTCTTAAACTTAACAAAGCCCACATTTGTTGCATCACATACAAATACATTTCTTCCTTGGCCTTAAAATCTGTGGAATCAAAAACAACTAAAATCTGTATTCCTTTTTGGCAACAATCCTGTTTATGTTTGTTAATTCAGCAGACCTTTGAGTTTTAGGTCATTTTAAAGCTGCCTTAGTACTCCTCTGATAGCTGTCATTCACGCAGTCCCGGGTACTGCACCCAGATTTTGACATAAAAGCTGTCAGTTTTTCAGACATTGTATGTTTCACAATGCTTCATTTGATACATGAAATTTAGCACCAGGAAAGGTTGTGAATGTTGAAAAGGGTTGTGATATAGGCATTTAGGGGTTTTTGGGCAACAAAGCAAATGACAATTGTAGATACATTTTTGGCTTTCCCTTGCAAAGTGCTGATTTTCTCTCTGCACTCTGTTTGCTGGTCATGGAGCCCACTGGCACCTTTTTTGCAGGGTGTGCTCTATTCCCCCGCATATGCACCATGGGTGGCAGGTTGTGCATCCCTCTTTTTGTGTGCTGAAGCACACAGTTTTTGTAGGTTTTTGGCATGCACAAGGGTTTTGTCGCCATTGTTGCTGTTTCTTTCCCCATAACTGGCAGAGTGATGCCGCATAGCATAGCAGAGTTGGTCAATACATCCCACAGCACACAGCATAGCAACCAAACAAAATGATGGTGCACTCTACCATATCCTCTTCCATACTGACAATATACAAACCCTGTACCCTGGTCCCACACTGCATGACTTTTCACAGCACCATTGCCAAGTACACATCAATAACCTGACCATGTTGTAACACTGTCCTCACCTGCAAAACCAAACATGTACTCATGGCAGCTAACTTCTCCAGCTCTATTGCGTCTGAAATGTGCTTCACACCCATTCTTTAAAGGTCACCACCCTCTAACTCCTGCAGAATCCAAAATGCATTACTACCGTGTGTGTCCTAAAGTCCTAGCCTCTTGAGTGCATGGCCTACAGCCAGCCACCCAGCAGTCAAGGCCTTCAACACACTCACTGCTACATAATGGCACCATCCATTTCACCATGTCACCAACTTCGACTATCCACATACAAAGCACCACCACCAGCACCCCTGCCCAACCTTCGCACCACCATGGAACAATGCAGCAACACATTTCACCAGTTGCCATAATGTAGAAAGGAAACACTCTCTCCTGCACCCCTGTGCACATATACTATGGCCGCCCCCACTTCCATTCCCAAACTATTGTGTCACTGCCAAACTACCCATATTCGCTTTGCAACACTGGCCTACTGCAACCAATGTGCACACACCACACTATGCAAGCACCACCCTGTACCGGATGCACACCCACACTTGAGTTACTGTGGTGGGTATGCTAAAGTCCTATGCTTTTTAGTGCATGCCCTACAGTCTACCACCTTCGCCATGCACCCAATAGTCTAATCCTTCCACAGACCCAATGCAACTTCACCCATGCATGCCACCATGTGTCCAACTACCGCATTCCATCTGCATAGCACAGCCATAGAAATCCCATAGAAACAATGTCATGTGCAATTCCTTCCCTTTCTAAAATTGATGTACCACTAATAACCATCTTGGAAAGTGGTGGGACGAAAATGTTAGTTCCAAAGTATCGCATGTGAGTAAGCAAAGGAAACAGGCCCAATTCCACCAAACTCGGTATGGTTGACGTGTTCAGTAAAAACGTTTTGAAACGATGAGTGTAAATTGTGCACTTTACAGCAAAATATGCAAGAATTGCATAAAGCTACATAACACTGGCCCCATAAGAAAGAAGCAAACCTGCAGGATTTAGCAGCACATGATTATGCTGAACTGATGAGCAGAAGACTACAGTCTTGCTAAGGGGAAAGAAATACGATGTGTAGAAGCAAATAAAGGGGAACTGGATATGAGACTGCTGTGTCCCTGAGAGTAGAATGTGGGCCCAATGTGTGAGTCTTTGCATACAGAAGGCCAGCAACATATGTGAAAGGCATGATTGAGAGGCAAAGTCAATAGTGAGCACATCTCCTTCACCTACTTTCCTGTCTCAACTGTTTCTATTGTTGCCTCTCGTCAGAGGCCAATGTGACTTCATTGGCATAAACAATAATGTGTGCTTGGTATAGAACATTATGCTGGATTTTAAGTCTGATACATGTGCTATGTATAATTCAACAGTTTGCTGTAATATCAGGCTATGCCAAACAAGCATGCTTTGTGATAGCACCAGGTTACACTATAGTCATAGGGCAATAACTCCTTGGTCCTTGTAGACAGACCATAGAATATGGTGAAGCTGAGTTGCTCCAATGGAATTCAAACCGATGAATATATAGATCATGCCAACCCAATGAGTTACCTTTGATTCTAGATTCTGTCATTGGTTATCCAGTCTTTTTTTTTGTTTTCTTTTCGGGAATGTCTGTTTTTCCCATGATATTTACTTATACTGTGATTTCCTTATGTTATTTTGCATGAACATGGAGCACCCTGGTTCACACAGGGTGTAGGAAGCATGAAATTCAGCACTTTTAATCGTGCATCGTTCACATCCATAACATCCACACTCTAAATTCACGTAAGTGCTACGAGAGGCAATATAGTTTGCAGCGTGCACTTAGTGTGCATATGCTGGACGACTGTGCCGCAGCTTGGCTATTTTTTTAGCTGTCCTTCTCTGTCTCTCTTTTCAGTACCAAAATGAACATGACTTCCTGAACACATTGGAACAAGGGGAAAAAGGTCCTGGCAAATGCTCTCAACTAGGACAGAAATCCTTGACACACATGCTGCGACTCCGAGCCTAAGCCGTCCCCAAGTTGAAACTTACATTTAACAGTAAATTTGCTGCAGAAGCAAATGAAAAACAAAACATAGGTTCTACAGGTAGACCAAAACATATGACAACTCAACAACATTCACTCAGCCAGCGGTGCTACCTTTGCAGTTGTCTGCTTTCGGGCTCTTCACTCAAGTTTCAATCAAGCAAAATTAGATGTGGATCTCCACTGCTCACAATCGAGTAATGTTGCTGCGACAGTCCATGTACCACATGACTGAGACAACAATAGCGTCATCTCCAGCAACATTGTTTTGGAAGGAAAAACCCAGAGGACCCAATTTACAAAAGTAGAAAAGTTATTCATTTAATGAATAAGAATATTGAGTAAATCAAGAACAAATCAAAAGACCATAATTCAGTGCAGGAAAACGAAAATAATTATTTTTAGAAACAATAATATTTATAAACAGTTATTCACATTCATACTGGGCAATGTGCCCCAGTCTAAACAACCATATCCATATCTGCGTTCACTCTATACAAACACACTACTAAATGACTAAAATTGTAAAACCATCACAACATTATTGACCATTTTTGGAAAAAGGTTCTCTCTCCTGGAATGAATATTAAATCATTTCGTAGTCTCATTTCCAGGCATGTCACAGGGCCAACCGGTTTCAATGTATTTGGTACAATTAAACGACATCTTCATCAAGGGACATACAATAACACACTGTCAAATCACAGTGCCCATGCAAGACTTCCCGCGTGGTAGATAACACGTTTAACCACCATACTCTTTTGTATAGTATGCACTGGAATTAATGAAATATACAGAGCATCACCTGACGTCAACTTTTCACTTTAGTCTTCCCACTTCATCACCCTCATCAGTGAGAAGACTAAAGTGAAAAGTTGAAGTCAGGTGGTGCTCCGTGTATTTCATTAATTCCACTGCATAATCTATACACAAGTATGGTGGTTAAACATGTTATCTACCGTACGCTAAGTCTAACAGTGGCACAGTGATTTTACAGAGCCGAGAAAAACACAGATGTGTTCCCTGGATACTTAAAGAAAATATTTATGCCACAAACAATTAGCTTGTAGGGCTGTAGACCCAATGCCCCAGCTAAACCCTATGAGTCAGGACCAGTTGGCAAACATGCTAGGATTATTGTATGTCCCCTGATGAAGACGTGGTTTAATTGTGCCAAGTCAAAACCGTTTGGTCCCGTTCAAATGCCAGGAAATTGGACTACGAAAACCAATGAATAGCCATTCCAGAAGATGTAATATCACTTTTAAAAACATTGTCAATAATGTTGTGATGGTTGTGCAATTTTAGTAATCTAGGAGTGTGTTTGTATAGAGTGAATGCAGATATGGAAATGCTTGTTTAGACTGAGGTACATTGAATGTGAGTAATAATTGTTTATAACAAATATATTTTCGTTTTCCTGCATTGAATTATGGTCTTTTAATTTTTTCCTTGATTTAGAATATTCGTATTAATTAAATAAATAATGTTTCTACTTTTGTAAATTGTGTCCTCTGGATTTTTCCTTCCTCTTCAGTTTCTTATTATCTGCAGCAACTTTGACACTGGCACATGGAAACAGAACACTCAACATATTTCTATAGAGCTAAAGTGGACTTCCTGTCGGCTGTCAACAAACTAAGCGGCAGTTGCTCCCTTTGACGCTCGTTCCCTCTGTTTTGACACGCATGGTCCTGGCCCCTCCTTTGATTCATTCTCAATGCTCTACATTCTTTGACAAAGGCATGCAGTCTACTATTACCAATGATTAGATGGGCGTTTTTTTGTCAAACAAGTGGCAACCACGGAAATTGAATGCACAGTTTTCAATGTTTTATTTCTACCGAGGGCTTTATTTTCTTGATGGCAAAGCATGGACATACTAAGATTGGGAGAAAAAAACAAAACACCCATGCTCCCTTTCCCATCCAAATTCGTTTGCTCTTCCCCATTCTATCCGGAAGCCTTTTATCTGTGCATTTCAAAAGGTCTGTAGATCTGTGCAGCAATGGTACACTCACACTGCTTATTCAGCCAGCCAGCCAGGTCACGGATCCTCAGACCTTGTACATGCTTGGTGGGGGGCATGGACAATGTCACTGCAATATAAAGCAATAGCGCGAAAAGTAAGACTCTGAAAGTCACAAGCCGGCAACGCTACTGACATTACAGTGGGGCTGTGATAGGTGAAGAAGGGCGGGGTAGTGTAGGTCTTTCTCTCATGCATTAGTCTGCACTGACCTCTGAGGAACATTGCATTATCTATACAAGACCAAACAGGGAAATTGAGTGCTGGTACATTTGCAAACTTCTGCACCCAGGGTACCTAAACTTTTGACGAATCACGCCCTACTAATTTCAAGAAACGTGAATCGATTCAACGAGGCTGGGTGACTAAGCTGTGGATGGTGTGGCTGGCTGGCTAAATGGGCATGTCAGACAGACACAAAAAAAGAACAGATATAGTATTGTTTGAGAATTGGGAGGTGATCAAGTCGTCTCTACACCTACCATAATCACCCAAGAGACATCAGTGGTTCTGCGACATCTGCTAATTCAGCCTGCTTCACTGACTTCTGCTGAACCTTCTAGCACATGCTGTGTGGGTCATCCTAGAGCTCTCACGTTCAAGATTGGCTGAGCAACTCTCCAGTCACATGATGAGGGCGAGTTGATGCAGTACTGGAAACCGCACCCCGCCCCCCAGCCTCCTACAACTCCTGGCGACAAAACAGCACACCCCCATCTCATCTCTAACCAGACTGGGGTGGGGCCAGCAAATTCTGAACCAACCCCAGCCGATATGGGAGACAGGATAGGAGCTGGATCAAAAATTATCTATGCCTTAGGGGCGTATTCAGTTGAACGCCCCCAGATACCCATTGAAAGCTGGCTTGGAGAGCCTCTGATCCTGCCCAGAGCCAAAACTGCACTGGGCATGTACAGTGTGGCTGGCTCGTCAGAGTGCTCCTCACTGTACATTTTCAGTGCATCCACCATGTCCGGGATTGATGCAAGATATCGCTATCACTCACAGACATGGTGAGGGTGGCTTTTTGGTAGGGCTCCGCCCATGCCACCATCATAGGCCAGCTGCCCCTGCAGGAACCCTTTGACGACTAGCGTTCAAGCGGAAAAGTGTTCTTTATTTAGATGGTGCTCTGGTCCATTTGGATGGTGGATGTGTTACATTTTTCTGACAATGGAGCAGAGATGTCAGTATTTATTGACTCACCCATTTTGCATGTCAACAAAGATATGCACTTGTGAGAAGAAGCAGATCTGGGATCCTTCTCGTGGCACAGCAAACGTGTGCTCATTGCAGGGGTCGAAGTAGACACACATTATCTGTGACAAGTGAGAACTATAAGGGGTGGTGACAGTGCATAGCTGCTAGGTCCTACAGGCATGCTGGCCTGATGGTGGCCCACAGCCAGGAGGATGCTAACCTCACCCCATTTAGGAAGGGCAGGAGTGAGCAGGCATGCCTTGCGATGGGTTCATTCCTGCAGCATTGGTGTCCAAAAACAGCTTCCTGCCACATCATCTCCACCTTCTGACCTGAAACTCTGACAGTCGCTCATGGCTTACGTAGCTTTGCTTTCTGGACTGGCTAACTCTTTGCTGCACTCACCCTCCTCCAGGGTCCGCTCCTGATATTTGAGGTCACTGTCTTCTGCATTGCTTGACCTCACCTACCTTCCTTATACCAGCGGCCACCCTGGCATAAGCAGCTGCCCATTTCTTGTCCCCTTGATCCTGTCTAGCTTGCTCCTACTAAAAGCCATTTCTTGCAAATGTGGCTGCCCTGTTCAGGTTCTTCTGCCCTAGATCAGCATCCTCTTATAGGCGCCTACCCCTGGCATACTCAGCAGTGGCCCAAGAAATTGTGGCATGTTTTCCTGTCCCTTCCCGGCCCCTCTCTTTGGCAGTCACTCCTGGAATACGTGGCCTGTATTTGTCCAAAGTTCTAAAAACAGCACCGGCCCATGTGGTTTCAGTTGGATGTTCTTCATAGACCATGTAATTGTGTGAGTGTTTGTTTTCTACCTCGCATTGTCTTCTGACTCTCTTCTCGCTTTTCTCACTGTCTAAATAGGCCACCATCCTCATGAGGCGATGAGCCAGCCGTAGAGTGACACCTATCCTCCAAAGTGGCTGGTTAAGGATGCACCTGAACTGAGTTTTGTAGCTCATACCTGAACCTGTGTTGAAATACTGTGCGTTGGGATAATTAAGGCTAGTGGACCTCAGTGATCACCTTATGGAAATGTGTGATCGGTGTGACCAGATCACGTGGTCACTGCTGTAATGTCAACATTTCCATCCCTTTTGCTTGTGCAGTAAAACGTCACTCAAAGATAGTTTGAACACTGCATTGGAGACCAGGGACTGGGCAGAGGAATAGCAACACCACCCATATATATATATATGCATATATGGTGATGTCATTAAGGTTACGGAAAGCTTATTCGCCCACCCAATATTTAATCTCAGACATGTTTGAGAACATGTGCATATTTTCTCGGCAGTGTACTAGGATGGTATACTGATTAATTCTCAAACTCTACGGGAGCACAATCATCACATGCGAGAAGACATGCAGTGACTAAGGAAACATGGATGGAAGGCCACATCCGATTCTTGATGATGAGGGAGCAGCTTGGGTCCATGACTCAAAGGAGCAGTGTGGATCCCATCATTGCTCAGAATTGTTGGATATGGGATTGTACGCTGCATGGGTGCAGAGGATCTTGGGAAAGAGTAAGAGTTACAGTGGAACAGTATGGATCGTGCCGTGGCTCAGAATCTTAGGATATACATATTGGATGTTCGGTGGGGGCAGAGGGGCTTCATTGCAGTGGCCAGGCACTGGGAGGATTGAAAATCTCAGTACATTCAGGTTTGGCGCTGTGTGTGGAGATGAAGTGTGGCATTTGTGCAGCAAAGATAGGATCGAGGTTGGATCAGGCCATGGGACAGTGTTCAGTAGCACATTCCTGAGTTCCACAATTCATGATGGATTTTACACAATGAGCCCATGCGATGACAGTGAGAGTGGTCGAAAGATGAGGAGATGGGAATGCTTTTCTTGGATCACACATAATTTCTTTCAAGTGGAACAGCTGGGATAAGAATACACGCAGCTTTCCTGTAGTCACGGTTCTCTTTTAAGTCATAATAAAATATCTACTCCGAGTTGAACTGTAATGCACGGGAGACCAAAGGAGGGTAGGGCAATTGTGAGCAGAATCACAGACAGTAGATTCACAAACATCTATCCACTGGAGGATGTAAGGATATATATTGGGATTGTACTGCCAGTATGCAGTATGGAAATGCAGCTAGGCCCAGTTTTTCAAACTGCAGGCATTGTGTTTAAAAGCAATTAGTCTGTGGGCAGTATGCAATATCTAAATGCAGCCATTTCAAAATAGATGCACAATAGGTGCGCAGCAGTTTTCAGTAACAGCCAGCAGGCAATTTTTCAGAACACTTAGTAAAATGTTTTAGCACAGTGTGCTGTCATTTTAAAATGAAGAGGTGCACATTTTTACAAATTGGATATTTTCATGTGTGCGAACTGCATTAGAAATATATAATTAATTAATCTTATACTAACTGCCTTACTAATATATTCATTTCAGCCCCTCTAACATCATTAATGCAGAAATATGCACCAGCAGGAAAGGGAAAAAATGAAACAGTTATTTTGCTGGGCTGAAGTCTTCATTGTTCTAAACAGGCGAAAAAATAATGCATCACATTCTTTTATTCTGATTGGTAGGGATTGGAGGTGGATGACCCAAGCCAATAGAGGGCTGACCTAAGGGTGATAGGCACGAGGAGTTTTCTTAAGGAATAACCAGGGGGAAGCATTCAGATCATGCTGGGACAGAGAAACAGACAGTGCTTCAAAAGAAATGCTACTGGAGTCCATGTGGGTGTGAGCGCTAGCTACGAACTTAAACAGCTGGAAGCTCCCCACACATGCAAAGGAGTTCTTGGCACTGGGTCTGCAAAGCAGCAAGGTCGTACAGACAAAAATCCTGACTATGTGAGTTTCCGACTTCACTGGCCTGGGTGAGTTAGTGCCAAGTGAGGAAAAAGTATGAATGAAGGTGTCATAATTTGTTGGCAGCGCAGGGAGTTAAAAGAATATTGCATGTTCATATTTCTCTATATTTAAAAATGTAGAACATAAAATTTGTTTTTTTGCAATGCGCCTGTTTGTTTTTCTATTCTCTCTTATATTTTGTAGGCGATGCTGTGACATCATGTGGTAAAATGTATTTCTGTTTAGAATTGCTATATAATACAGAGTGTAAAAAAACAAAGGCTGGGATTTTGGTGTCATTCATGCATCTGTGAATCATTTCGATACAGGGGAATCACACGGGTTTGATCTCTATACCGGAGCATTAAAGCATTTGCTAATTTACCACTGTAGCTAAAATAGCATGCAAGGAAAAGTGAATGAATAAATACCTGCCAGGTAGGAAGGTGTGTGTAGGTGTTGTGAGTGATTCCTTCTTTGCATGCTGAAAAGAAGGCAGTGTCAGATGAGACACATAGATTACTTGATGTACATAAATCAGTAATACCAGCCACAAACCATAGGTGGCATTCTGAATTAATTCATTGAGTTCTCCGAAGTGTGATAGGTCTGGGGGTTCTCAACAGGTGACAAAAAGACATTCTAATAGAGAGGAAAGGTTTGTTTTATGATGGGGTTGTAGTATAAAAAAAATCCATGCTCACCACTATACCACAAAATAAGGTAATTCTGAAAATACCACAAAGTAAGATACCACTAAAATTACCACCAACACAAGCTAACATTATAATATTACCAAAATAGGGTAATACTAAGCTATCTCTAAATGTAAGGCCAGTTTACCGCCAGTTTACCACCAAAATATCACAGTAAGCAAATATCACCAAATCCCGAATTTGCCCCAAGAAAAAAACCTCCTACATGGACCATGTTGATGATTGGGTGACTGCAAAAGCAAATGTGTGATTTTGAATGGGAGACATGTATTCCTTTCCTATATGGTTGTCACATAACTAAACATAATTTGCTGTAGTGTTACATGACTCATCATCTCATGACTCCCAGAGGCCCCTGCTGTGACGAATTGACTTTTGCCCTGCAAGTGTACAAGGGTGAGAAGAGGCTAAAACGTCCAGTCAGCCCCAACACTTCTGGAAAACAAGAGCCGACACAATCATAAAGGTACAACAGGCACATTTAAGAGGTGATGTGTGCCGAGGGAAGGATATACTCTTAAGAGGGGTGTGAATGTGGTTCAATAGCAAGCCAAACAGTGAAGTATAACAGTCCAAAATGCCACATGAAGGTTCTATGCAAATATATACTTTAATCAAGCACACCATGTAAAATAATAACTAACTAGAAAACACTGTAAAAACTCACCACTATAGAAATTACACAGAATATGCAAAGATAGAAAAGCTGCACCACTATGGTTATGGAAAAAGGGGATAAAAGTCAATTAAAAGACCACAATGTTCAAAATGATATGTCATGAGCTTGTAAAAAGGGATTACAATTATCAACACAGTCTCTAGGGTCAATTAGCATTTAATAGTGCTGTTTTCAGTTCTTGGGGGTCTGGCAATGCCAATCCAGACTTGTTGACACTTTTTATGAAGCTTGGGAGAGTGCAACAGGCATCACAAGAGGGTCCTGGTGGTTCAAATGTGATGAACAGTTCTAGAAAAACAGCTCCAATCAGTTGAATATTTAAAAACACTAGGATCCCAGCTGTCTTGGCTCTCAGGGTGCTGTGATTGCCAATCCAGAGGTTCGGGGATAAGGTAAGTCCTTTTATCATGCTCACAATCATGGGGGAAGATGGCACACAACTGCAGGGGTCCTTCAACACAGTGAGGTCCAGGGCACTGCTAGGGCTAGCAGAGAGGCAAGTCTTGCTTCAGCAGCAAGTTCACCCCCAATTGTCCCTGGGGTTGGTTAGGGGACAGAGTTTGCCTCTTCCCTGGAACACCTGCTTTCACCTCACAAATGGAGGACTCTGGAATGGACTGATCTACCAGCAGAGGCCAAGCTCAATCTTCTACAAAGGTTGAAGTCCAAAGAAGTGGTGTGAGGCCCCTTTTTGTAATGGCAAAAGCCCACAGGTGTTTGGATTAAAGCTAGCCTGCTTTAGCGGTCCAATCCCTGCTCTTGAAATGAGTGGACATTGCCCGTCTGACATCAAACCCGAAGTGTTTCTATGCTATATGATGTGGAGGGGACAGGAAATAGAAAGACATGCGGTGAGAATCAAGATGGCAGCATTCTCCAAAAAACTGTACCGAGATCTCTCACTAACCCCAGCCCTTCTCAATAGAATCAAACTCCATTTGAAATGCAACACTCTGGAGTGAGGCCTGGCCCTTTTTGAATAGGTGTGTTTCCAGGGCAGCCTCCTGTGGAGTGGCCATCCCTGGGGAAAGGGTGTTAGCTGCACATACAGAGGAACAAGTGAGGCCATCACCCAAGGCTAGAGTCCTGCCAGTGGGTAAGGGGAGCCATGTCTGTAACAAATACACATAACTCTTCCACAGCTGAACAGGGCCCACAGGGCTGACACATGTGTGATATCGATAGTGAATGTGGCTGCAATGATTATAAGGAGTGTCAGGCACAATGCCCTAACTCAGGCCTAAGTTTATTTTAGAGTTATCCTGCCACCATCATGGGCTACTCAGTATCATCATAGTTTTAGTACACATGTGCATATCCTAAATGCAGCCCCTGCACTGCAGAGACTTAGCTGACATTGCAGCTTTCAAATGGGTAGATGTGACATCTGAACCTGTTTTGTTCCACTGGTAGAGCAGGTGCTGCAGTTCAGAGAACTGATGCAGCAGAACACAGATATACCCTATGTTCTTCACATGGAGCTATTGCAAGGGGAATCTAATCAGCAGTTTACCTTTCAATTATGGAATTACCTGCATAACAAGAAGAAGATCCAAGGCTTTCACAACCTTGCCAGATAGCAATTCATCACAACTGAATTGCAAAGCTTGGTGTATTCAGGTAATCATACAAAACAGATGCTTTCAATTGACAACCTTTACAAACACAGTTGATTATAACTGAATGCATACAATCTCTCCTTTTTCTGTTTTATTTTGGTGCTTTTGGATGAATCTTCCAGTTTGGTTTCAACTAGTTTATTGGGAGGACTGCAACGTACATCTGAAGTATAGTGCGCCCTGGAAATCTTCATTGTTGCTGCTGTGGCCTTCTGTCACAAAATGCTGTAGCTAGTAAATGTTTACTAATGTGAATTGTCTCCTCAGAGCTCTTTGGTTTCAGACTGTATGCTTTCCCACAAGCAGGCCAGTACAGCGTCTTTGTGGCAGATGAAAGACATGGACAATGACCAGCAGATGTTATCAGAAGTGGATAGGTAGGATGCAAAATGTGATTCTCTCTACCTGGAAACTTTAAGCTCTCGGAATGGATCTTACATTTCCTTTCATAAAGTAGTTAGAAAGTAGGGAGTGACATCTTTGTTTCTTTTCTTATTCATAGATTGGAGTGTACACCTCAGACACTTGTTTGGTGACCTGGTCCTCGCATGGGAGCAGAAAATGTTATCGCCATACGCAGGGACGAGTTTAAGGCTGAGGAATTGGATCAGACTTAGCTTGTGGACCTTAGCATGAGACATCAAGCCTGGTGCAGTCCTCATGTTGTGGGCTCACTTGTGTAGGAGAAGGGCATTGAATGGAGTGGTTAAAGATGGGAGACTTACTGGGTGCAACTGGGTTGTTTTAAAGCCGGTGTCATTCTATTAGTCTGAGGAGAAGATTGAGGCTGCAGGAGGGTATGGGTCATTGTTTTGCCCCTGGATTAGGGTAGCATGATTTAGTACCATTGATAGTGGAAACACTTTTTTCAGTGGCGCTGATGGTTTGATAAACCCTGATTGATGGTTTCAGCTCCAGGAGAGGGACACAAGGTGTACGCTAGAATTCACTCTCTTTCTTCCCCATTAGACTCTTCAATCTCTCCTCTCCTGTTATTTCCCTCATACCCACCCTGTGATGAATCAACTTCCAGAGCACCAGTGGTCCAGGGATGAATATCAATTTCTAAACTATCAATCAGCCTCACACCTCTAGTACACAAGAAGGGATCCAAACAGATTGGAAACACAAGCAAATTATAAACCTCCTTGTCTAATTTTGGTAATGTGGACGGAATGGCAGGCTTAATTCTGCAAAGTCATGGATCGTTTGTTAGTTGCAACACAGTGAAAATACAATAATTACCCAATGATAAAAGCGACTATCCAGTCAAGGTTGTATAAAAAGATCTACTTTATTATTATCACAACATCATTTGCGCCCTGATGCCCATGGCCTATGGTGGATATAAATAAATAAATACAAAATATATCATAACAGACAGTTCTAGAACACTACAAATATAACCACCCCTGTAAAGGAATGCAGAAGAAAGACAGTTTTAAGAAGGAACAGGGATGTACTCTGGATACTGACATTAGGGTAGTTGGTAAAATAATTATTCACAATAGTTCAATGATATGTGGTTTCAACACAGAGGGAGCAATGGGTTGGAAAATGTCACTAGGGGCCTTTGGAGAAGGACCAGGGGGACAGAACCACAATGCACCTTGTGCTTGTAGAAGTTTTTGGTGCTCGAAAAGGTCGAGTCGGTTTCAGGGTCTGAAGCACTGGTCGAGGCATCTTGGACAATGTTAGCAATGGCTGCATGACAACAGTCAGTGGAGCAGTGAGTTGCAGCTTGGGGGTCTTCCCTGGCTCATAAATGTCGTTTTAGTCAGATGGTTGTTGATGCTTGTCGATGACCTCCTCCTAGCTTCTTCATGCAGCGTGTGTTGTCCTTTAAGGTGGATGGATTAAAGCGGAGGAGAGTGTTGCAGGCAACAGCCTTGTCCTTGGTTTGGTTCAGTGACTCTCTGGCACTGCCCACCTCAGAAGCTTGTTTGCAGAGCCTAGCACGGCATGCTATTTTCTGGCTGGGTACCAGTTCTGGAGCTGCTGGAGTGTCCTCTGGATTCAGTAACTCCCTCTGTTCCCTGGGTGATGTTTAGGGAAGGGATCTTGCTTCGCTCTTTTGAAATCCTGGCCTTCCTTCACTGGCGGAACCTGTAAGGCAGACTGTACCTTCAGCCAGGGTCCAAATTAGCTCTTCTTGTTACTCCTTGCAAAGTCTTCAGATGATCTGCCTAAAAGAGGGGCTCAGCCCTCTTTTAAAGCCTAATGGGCCACAGTGATATGTGTAGGCTAAGCCTACCTTAATGTTCAATCCTGGGTCCCCATCAACAATCTCCTGTGTGCATGTGGTCATAACCTCAGTGATGTGCAACAGAAAAAGTAAAGAGGTGGAAACATGTAATACTAAGTCCACCATCATACTTTCTGTTGTGGATCAAAGGGTCTCTCCACTTAATGGAGCTCTCTCTGGTACAAAATTAAAGTGGCA
Organism: Ambystoma mexicanum; assembly: GCF_040938575.1. NCBI lineage: Eukaryota > Metazoa > Chordata > Amphibia > Caudata > Ambystomatidae > Ambystoma > Ambystoma mexicanum. The sequence goes on from NC_090926.1 coordinate 974,584,541, forward strand.
GGTCTCACTTGAAGCTGCAGTGAGAACAGACATTCTGTCTCCGTCAAATCATATACACTTACCTTCTGAATGTGGGTTTCCTGCTGGAAGGACTACTGTAATACACATTTTCCCAGACATGACATTTCACTGTCCATGGATTCTAAGGATGGGAGCTGGCTTCAGTTTGACACAGTGCATGTCAAAGGTTGTTTGGGTTTCCTGTCTCCTTTGCTCAATTCTGCATCTATGCCCCATGTGGGCCTGTTTGAAGTATACTCTATTTGTATGCTACACTTTCCTCCACATATTGACTGTATGGAATGCATTGAAAGTACCTACCTGCTGTAATGTATTCATGTATTTTATCTATCAAGTAAGCTTCTGTAACAGTGCCACGATGCCCCCAGGCTGATGTGCACTATACAAATTCAAATAAATAAATAGTATGCTAATTATGTCAATTGCTGTTACCATTCTGCAGTGCTTACACAAAAGGACAGGGCAGAGCCATTAAGCCTTTGATAGTTAATTAGGCTGGCCATGGTAGGTCCTCTGGGTCTTCTTCGACTCCACACTCTCCTTCTCTCCTTACATCTCTAAGAAGTCACACTACGAGCTGCACCTCCTCTGAGGTATTCTTCCTTTCCTCTCCTTCCCCGAGAAGTTCACTGTCTCCAGAGCTCTGGTTCTCACTAGGCTGGACTTTTGTAATAGCTTCTTTCTAAATCTGCCTGCTTCTACTCTCCATCCTGTGCAACTCATCCAGAACAGGACTGCGAGACTTGTCCTTGGCCTCAAGCCCAGGGATCCTATCTCTCCAGGACTGAAATCTCTGCACTGAATCCCAGTGGCTGTGAGGATTATGTTCAAAACCCTTTGCATTTTCCACAAGGCCTTCTGGGGCCTGGGGCCTCAATACCTTCAACTCTCTCTTCCTAAATATCTTTCTTCTCGAGCTCTTTGCTCATCCGCCGCCAATTTCCTTATGGTCAGTCGTTTCTCTAAGCAAGTTAGTGGTAGATCTCTAACTTCAGATGGGGCCTCCCTCTGGAACTACCTCTCTGCTTCCCTGAAACTTGAGGAGCACCATATCCGGTTCCTCAAGAACTTCTTTATCTCCTCCTCTCTTCTGCTTTTTCTTCTCCTCTCCCCTGCTAAACTCCTGACTGAAACTGCACTGGTCACCTACCTACCCTCTGATCTCGGGCCCAGGTCACCTTCCCTGCCAGTTGCACACCTGCACTTCCTCCCCAGCAACACCTGCACTTAGGAGCTGTTTCTGTATCCCTACAGTCCTCTACCAACTTTTGACACTTGATGTGTGCACTTACCCCTGCACTTGCCAAAATCTGGCCGCACTTTCTACCTATTAATCTTATTTTATTTATCTTACTGTTGATCCTATTTATTGCATTGCCCCTTCCCCCTTGCCCCACGCACTTTTCCATTTCCCCCTCCCCTGCACTTGCGCAATCTCATTGTCACCTGCCCTAGTAAGATCGTTTGTCTTCACTCTGTTCCCCCTCCCTTGCCTCGTCGCGCCTTGAAACACTTGTGTACAGGCATGTTATAAATGCCATATCATATCATATTGTAGAAGGAAGTTTTTGCCCTCCCCCCTCTGAGAGACAAGGTGTAATCCTGACTGTCATATCACAACTAAATATGACAGGGGGAATGCACCTGTAGGCGTTGTTCACCCAGAGTACATACGTATATGTGTATGTCATGCAGTGAGCATTGGAAAATGTGTGTGAATTAGTCCCACACAATTTCCGGAGACTGATATACTATCATTCTATTTCATATACAATTTCATAAAATCCAGGTGAGCACACACCCATCCTGCGTATTGTCGAATTCCTAATACACTGCTTCTCCTGCTTTTCTTGCTTCTTTCCAGAAAGGGCTGTTCCTCTGCTTATACAACCACCGTTGAGTCTTTACACTTGTATTGTTTATGCTTCACTCTCATGTGGGTTGTTTTGCATATGTTTTGACTTCTCACTTGTTGGTTGTAATTTAAATTTCTCCTCCTGCTTTTAAGTCCCACCCAAATAAAAAGCTTTTGACCTCACTATAGACACACTACTGTGTCCTCGCCACTCTATCTTGGAAATTGCCCACTTTCCCGCCCTGTGTCTCTACAGGAGATGACTCAACTTCTGTTTCTTTCTTTCCCTGACCCTTCCTTCCAGCAACTTTTGTCAGTTTTGATCTACTGGTACTTGGACTGAACCCTGGAAGCAGTTCATGCCAATATCCATTTTGCCTTGGCCAAAAGGCCAAATCATTATAATCTGGTTAGATGAATAAACAGCCTTGCCACATTCCACCAAAACCTTATGACCCACAGCCAGATCAATATACATCTTCATAGTTAGAGGTATTCCATCTATCTTACATAACCTAACATAACATAACATAACCACAACATAAGATGATAATCATCAGCTGTGCGGTTAAGGATAACTGTGGGTGTTTTACTGCCTCTTGCTTTGCTTCTGGTATCTATTTCATTTGGCACATTTAGCAGCCTTGTAACCAGTTATGATTTTGGACCTGCCTGTGCTGATCTGCACATATGGGTGATATAGCACAGGGCTCTTAACGTAAATTCTTATTTAGGGATGAGGGTGTAGATCTGTAATTATATGTACCCTTGGGTTGTGTACCAATATATATATATATATATATATATATATACTATATATATATGAGAGACATATATATATATATGCATATATATATATATATATATATATATATATATATATATATATATATATATATATATATATATATATATATATATACAACAGTTGCAGTTAGATATGACTGGGGGTATGTGCAGTGCACCATACAATGTTTCTGGAAGCAAACAAGTGCTTCAAAGAAAATATATTGCACCTTACGTGTCACTTTTGAACCTGGTTCTGCATAAAACATGACAAGATGGTTTGCCTAATAAAAACCTAAACAAAGCAGGCCCTTTGTTAGCAGATAAAGGGTAGCTATTGGCATAGAAGCCGGATTGCATCATGATTTTACAATCCCTCGAAATGAAACTCAAATCTGAAGCTTAAAGATACTCTGAAATATAGAGTGCTGTGTGAATCAATACTTTGTATGCATGTAAATAGGAATGTTGCTTAAAAATCAACAACTAAATCTCTTAGAAACAAACAGAAAAAAACATTTACCATTATGCAGCATTCATCTATTATATGAAACTTAATTTGAATTGTCTATGTTTGTTCTTCATTTGTAAATGTATTCATATTAGTAATTTAATGAAACATGATTCTACACATGTGTGCTGCATATTCATATGTCTGTCTAGGATGGGGATCTTAGAAATCATATGTATAGATGTAGCATGTTGCTGCAATGAAATACGGAATACAAATGATTTTGCTATCAAAATTATTCAGAACACATTACCCCCGACATTTAGCTTATCACAAGTAAATAAATAAATAGTCACCAATGAAGATTGGGGTGTGTATTCAATAGGAGTGTCTGACTATTGAGCAAGCCAATGGAAAGACTTGACCAAGAAACAGTGGGACATAATCTTGACAAAGTGTGGGAATATGAGTGATTATAAAAAGCAGCAACACATATGGAATACGGGTATCTGACTGTGGAATAGTGATACCACCTGTCAACATGGTTGAAACTGGACATTATCTGAATAAATGGGCCCTACCCATGAGGAGAACATTACCTGGAGGAGACTTACATTCCAAGAAGGAGGAGAGGCTGACAATGTGTTCTTTGGAAATTCATGAGGGCCCATTCTGAATCAGACCATTAAAGAATATTTTAAATTGTGTATACAAATTCTCCAATTGCAATTAGAAAATTCCCATACAATAATTGCCCTTTTAAAATCCTGCACGGATTGGGAAGGTGATTTCCAATACAGGGGTGTGCATTCAAAATATAATATCTTGCTCTTTTTAGTGAAATGCAATAGTGCTTCTCCACTATATGTACAGCCCTTGGAAATGTTACTGCTTATAGAAAACATAGCATTTTTGGTGAAAATAGTGCAGGGGCTGATACAAAAAAACAGAGTGAGAATAATGAATTGCAGTTTGCTGTGTGAGTTATATCCTACTTTTATTGTACTAAAGCTAAGGGAGATTACATTTAAATAAGAACAAAACATGTTTTTTTTCTGTTGTCTGAGCACTGTGTAAAGCAGGCAGCAATTCCAAGTAATTACAGTATAGCTTTTTGTAAGTAATAGTACAATTGAATCTTGGTTTTTCAAAGGTATAGTTTATCACTTTGGACTGTGAATTGGTGCCCATGCTAACTTATCTATATACAGTATTGCCTTCCAGCTCTCTTTAATTGTACATAAATATATAACTCAGAAGGACATGCTCCTGTGCTTGGTCTTCATTGACTTAAAGGCGGCCTTCAACAATATGGACTGAGGATTGCTGTGGTGTTTACTGTCGGACCTTGGACTGGCACCTAATCTGCTTAGTGGTATTAAAGCACTCTACACCAGTAATATTGCTGTGTCAGATGGAGCCAGTAATGTGAACAAACAAAGCCTTTTTTTAGTAGTAAGGGGATGTGGCTGGAATGTCTAATGGCCCCATATGTATTCACGTTGATTATTAATACCCTTGCCAAATCATTTCTGCAAATACAAACATGCGTGCCCTTTTTAAACAAAGAGCGTATTAATATATTACTGTTTACTGATGGTGCAGTTCTATTATCTAGAGTTCTATTATCTACAACCCTAACAAGGTGTTTACTGAATGTGCATCTTTGAGCAGTAGCATGCATCTAGTGAGTAATGCGTCGAAAACATAGATAATAGTATGTCATAGGAAAAACAAAAAAATACTACCCCTGATTGTCTTAACCCTCTACAAACTAAAAATAGAAAATGTTGCTTTTTATGATTATCTGGGAGTGTGGTTTAACTATAAGCACACTTTTAAATGTTTCAAAAAAGTTTGGAGTTTCAATAGTTGACTCAGCAGTAGAGGTCTACAGAGCCCAAGCACAATCAGCAGTTTTATATGTAGCAGAAACCTGAGGGCATTCTGACATGCCAAAAGTGAAGGTTTCTGAAAATATTTATTAATTTAAAACATGTAAGTGTAGCTATAAATACTTAACCATGGCAGTTAATCCGGAATTAGGACAATCTGGAATATACTATCATGTGTATTTAAAGCCTCTACTATTCTGGGTTACGATATGGTGTAATACATAATTGCTGGCGTATAAAGGAGCATGGATGGACATTCTTGAGAACAACTGTACGGAACCATGGGTGTGGCTCCAGCATATCAAACATTTTCTGACTATGATTGGTGTAGGCACCTTTTGGCACCATCCGGTATTATTGGTACAAGATAACTTTGCAAAGTTAAAAGCTTTTTATTGGGACTGGGCACTAACAAACTTGTTTTGTAAAAATCTACATAAGAGATCTTTACACACCTACAATGGACCTTGGTGTCATGATCCCTGCTTCCAAGGGGTCAGGACTTGCCCCACGACCTTGGAAGCAGGCCCATGACTCTGATCCCAGGAACCAGCCAGTCCCCATAGGGACCCTCTGGACCTTGTCCTGGCGCCAGTGGCGCCAGGCTCATGATGATGACTGGTCCCGGCACAGGAAGCGCCGGGCTCATATTAGATAAGAGTGCTTGGTGGACCTACCTGTAGCAGACCATGCTGCTTACTTACCAGCTAACTGGTCTCCTGATCCTTCTCTGCCTGGAACTACTTTTTCTGTCTGGGTGGAGCAGGAGCCACTCCCTGGAAGCAGAACACAGGAACTCTTCTAGAAATCTGGAACTCTTTTCTTACCTGGGTGAGGCCGTGGAAGCAGACGCCTTAGCACTACAGAAGGCTATTTAAACCACACCCGATTGGTTTCACGTGATTCGCGTTATTCTGCATCTGCAGCAGGACGCTCACCGTGTCAGCTCCAGGAAACCTCCAGCTCCAGATCCTCTGAACACGAAATAACCTGCTGGAATCCAATCTTCAGTCTTCTTCAGTCTTCTGCAGCTCCTGCAAAACAAAGGCACAGGTTAGGCTAAAGTAAAGGCAGTGAATCTACTTACCTAATCCAACGGCAGCATCCAAGGCGCCTTTTTCTGCCTTTCTCTTCCGGCATCCGACATCTGCAAAGAGAGAGAACATCGGTCAGTAATATTCAACTACAAGTTCTGCTTACCTGTGTTACGCCCGTTCCAACTCAGCTCGCGCTGCATTCCGGCACCTGCAAGGCAAGATACATCGGTTAGTAACGCTTAGTTACAAGACTGCTTACCTGTGTTACGTTCGCTTTCAATCTGTTCGCGCTGCACCTCAGTACCTGCAAAGACAAAAGAGACATTACGGACTATTCTCCAGCGCTAGTGCAGTCTTTCTACTCACGTGCCATTAGAAGGATAATCTTCATCGTCACAGCATCTGAAAAGGGAAAGACATAGACTTTACAGACTTAAGACTTTTGAAAGAGAAGAGAACAATGCAAAAGGAACTTTAATACTTACAAGGCACGCTCGTGCATTAACGGCGTCTTCGCTCTCAGCAAATCCTCTGCTATCAAGAGGCAGAGCTCGCATCCAGTGAAGCAACTGGACCCAGCGCCCCTGCACAAGACGCAGGATGGAGAGCCCGGCATTTACCTATATAAGGTAAGCGCAATATCAACCCAGTTCCACGGGGAAAGAAAGGGCGAGAGGGGCTAGGAACTTTCCGAACCTTCCAAACACTAATACCTTGGTTTACCCTTGCAGACATCTCACTCTTCAGCTTAAACTGTCGGTGGGAAGGGGGCCCAGTCCGGGAGCAAAACGAACCCTGCGCCTAACACTGAAGACAGTATCCTCGCCAGATCAAGACCTGCGCCTCCGGGGGAACCAGGTGAGCGTTACACTTGGCTGCTATCTCTCCTGGATCAAACCAATAGATACAAGAAACCTCTATTTTTTAATTATGCTTGGGTATATTTCCCCTAAATTTCAATACCAGAAATTGGTCAACTCATGTAAATAAGAGTCGCCTGATGTGTGGAGCCGATAGGGAGGATAAATACAATTTTCTTTTTATGTGTCTATTTTTTTCCACTCCAACAGCAAATAACATCAATACTGTTAGGAACTCTGGAGATTTCTTTTTAAATATGTATCCAGAATGAAAGCAATTTCCATCTATTTAGTGAGAGCATGGAACTGCCATGAAAAATATTGTGTCTAACTAATCAGTTTTATAAATTGTTATTGAAGGTTAGGCAATACTAGTTTTTTAACATTCACCATGTATATGAACTTCTATTTTGTTATATGTTAAAACAGTGATTTTTATGGTATTGTTTAATTTCATTGCTTTTTTTTGCAATTGCTTTTATGGTTTCTTCAAACCAAAATGAAGCTTTTATTCATTCTTTTACTGATAATTTTAAGAACCGTGAAAGCCATAGAAATGTATGTAAAAAGTGAAAGGGGAAATTAAAAAATTTTAGCCATCCCAGTTCCATTCCCAGCAAAAATGTTGCCAATAGAATAACATTTTCTATTCTCTATTGTCATCACACTATAGTGGAAGAGACCTGCATCTGTGGGATTCAATTTGTGAAGTGAATTGTTAGGGGTATTAATGTTTTATATGAAGAAAAATAAACATAAAACCATTTTCCTATTTTGGGTGGATGAACCAAGATCATGTGTCTTTAAATTGACAGCAGCGTTTATTTATTTTTTAACCCAAACCTTCTAAATAGATGAAATGTATTATAGTCTCCATTCACATTAAATATACAGATTAGAAATCCATAACCTCACATTCATACAGGGATGCTAACTGTTGTTAAATTGTGTACAAATGTCATTTTTCTATGCAACCTTTCTATAATACCAATATATGTGTTTTGATATTACATAAAATAAAACATTTTTATCTGCTAATTGATCAACAGAAAATATGTTGATACAAATGTTAATTGAATAGAGCTTCAATATGCCAATAAGCAGCATGGTTGTCAAAGAATGTGCAATGCTGCTTAGAAGTGGCCTTGTACAATTTAGAATTATAAATATTTGAAATATATTTATTAGACATTAGACTGATCGAATGTGTGTGTACTACCTCATAGTGAGATTTTCGTAGGTATATTTGATTATGGGGATTATACAATTACTGTGCCATGTTTACTGTGAACCCGAAAAATGTCAATTTCTTTTATTCTGACCCCCTTTTAACCGTTTAAATATATGGGGGATGGGTATAGTAAATAATTGATGAAGAAGGGTGTGCAGGGGTGCCTCCAGCATATATATGGGGTGAAAAGGGGTTAAAAATTAAAAAAGTCATCATTTTAGGGGGCGGGGGAATAAACATAAACACGCTGCTTAGTAATCACATAAATCCGGTCAAATCTATGTGTGTAAACAAGCCCATATTAATATATATCTGATATCTTGTGGTGACTTCCACACATAAAGTAAGGAGACCACCTTTGGTTTTCTTGTTATTTAAATAAATTCGATTTTTGAACATACAGCTTGCCTTTTGTCCCATATTTTCAGGATGGGAGTGTATACCAGGGAATGATACATTAGTGGATGACACTTAGAGCAACATATCGACAAATATCCCTACATATGACAGTCCTCAAGTCAGTTCAACCCAGTCTATGCCTAATCATTGCGGATCCATAGATGATTCTTCTTCTTCCAGGTAAGGTGCTTGGCCCATTTTCCTTTATCAATTTGTAGTCATTATAAATGTTTTCATAGTGGTCACTCTGTGATGTGTCTCATGCTTACTGCGACATTTAATTAAGCCACATTCAGTGCTATATTATTCATAACATGTTTTAATATGATGAGCTCCTCACCCTTATACCTCCTTTTATGATATGTTAGAGCCTGTGAAGTGTATCAAATGGTTTGATACCTGTATCAATAGGTTATTCAGGATATGACTTATCTAATTATGTCTATGGTGAATTGCCATTTTATAACTTCCCTTTTTGAATGTTGACTTGTCTATTAAGTCGACCTGTGGGGCTTCTAGGTGTGTTGAGGCCAGGGGTTGTCCTGACAGGTGACCTGGGTGCAGCAAAGTGTCTTGAGAATGCCGGCAATGTGTGCATGCAATTTGCATAGGGTTGAAAGTTACTGTTTTGCACTTGCGTGTTTAGAGACGATAAAATATCAGTGTATCAAAAGTGCCATTAACTGTCTGTGGTCTGCCATTCCTTCATCGCTGGTTGGGTTGATGCAATCATATTTAGTGGCTTTGTTTTGGAGGTCCTACACACCTGAACTAGTCTGTTATCAGTCCCAGATGCACTGCTGGCTCACCCCTCACCAGGACTAAACAATCTCACCTTCCCTATGACACAGGGAGTAATCTTTCCTGGGTGAATATTGGGTGTGTAGGGGCTGTCTCTTGTGTGACTGCTTCCTGGGTCGCTTAAGCCAAGCTCATGCATAACTCTTCTTGTACGTAAGGGACATCACCATATGCTCCTTTCCCAGTGTATCCTCATAATGGCTGTTTCCCTGGTGTCCCCCCGTGATATGTGTCCTCGCTTCTTAGTGGTTTGATTAATCTGAATGATGTATTGTTATTCTATTCTCTAGCCATGGTTTACACTGAAGTGCTCTTCATCAATGTATCCAGTTTATGATATGTTACAGACTGTGCATTGTAAGAGATGTTTTTAAGAACATCATTCTGAGACTACACTCAGCCACCCTGTTAGTTGTGCTGCCCGTTGGAGGTTTCCGTGGCATCTGTTTGCAGAGTAATGAATGTCTAAGCAATGTACATTTATTGTTATAGTGATATGTTTATTAGATTATTTATGAGGAATATCACTGGTCTAATACCTCAACAAAAACAATCCCACACACAAACTGATTCAAGAAATAGGTGGTTTTACTCTAAATATTATTTTATTTTATTTGAAATAATAAATTATGAAATTACTGGTGGTCCCTTAGCTCACAATGCTGGGAAAGTCATCTCACAATACTACAGATATTAGGCTACAATGATAATACGTACTGTAGGCCCACTCCCCGACTTACACGTCCAAAATACAAAGGAATGAGGCACACCCCAGCGGGGAATGAGACCAGGAGAACAGGCTGTAAGAGTTTAGTTGTTTATGTGAAATTGGCATCCAGAGAACTCTGCTGCCCTAGAGCGCTCTGGCAAACATAAACAGGTGTGGCAGCTTAAGAAGGTGAAAATCGTCACAACTGACAGCATCATATAGGGGACTACGTAGACACAGGATTGGGTGAAACATTCGGCTACATATGTCTTTGATGACGTTTCTCCCTCTGGATTGGTTGTTCAGTTGGCAGGAGCGCGCGTGCCACGAGGTCCAGTTGCCTGTGTCTGGGTGGGATGAGGGTGAGGTCACAATGAAGCAGAGCAGGCACTAACTAATCTAACATAACATATTGTTTTGAGCATGCACTAAATAACAATCACTAAGGCTTCTTTGAGCAAATCATTGTACTCTATAAATTCTAGGTTTATGATAACACCATTATTCACTGGGGGCTTGTGGGGTTTATCAGGACTCAGGGTCTTGGCTTAGGTGGGATCATTGACCATGGGGCGGGTCTGGGCACATCAGAAGCGCTAGGGGGCATGTTGACATTTGTTAGTTCTAAGGTGTAATATACTGTGGCAGATGTTGGCTTTTGTTAGTTGGGGCACACTGGAGTGAACATCACACCAAGGTTACACATCTAGCACATCAAGAGAATACCTAGCGGGGCCATGGGGTTATACTGGGAGTAATTTTCCAACAGCAGGGAAAAGAGGGCACAGGCAGGTTTATGGAGATGGATGGGCTGCAAGGCCTGGTTCGAGCCTGTTCACGCACAGGACAGTGATCTCAGAGGAAGGGTGAGGAGTTACATTTATATTGTTGCTATTGCCTCCGGCTCAGGCGTGAAAATGGAGCTGCAAGGCTTTCAGACACAGGGAGAAAAGGTAGGGGCCTTTGAGTGCATTGTGCGCGGCGCTGCAGAGGGGATAGAAGCCTTTACGTATTATCGCAGTGAGGCCTAGTCCAACGATGGAGTCGAGGGTGCCCAAAATGGATGCCAAGTGTCTCTGCAACAGCCCCACCTATGTCGTCGTCAGCACGAGGGCTGGTTATGCACACAGGGGCGAAGGAAACATCCCCCACTGTTGGTTGAGCAAGTGATGCATTTTGAACTGAATGGGTGAGGGGGGCCCGAATGGCCCGCCACTCCCACACATTCCCCCCTTTGTTACATCTAAAGTAACAAATTATTTTTTGTTTTTACTCTCATTGCGATAATTCTCCAGCCAGCGCTTCATCCCATGCAGGTGTACCTTTTTTTTGGCATCCAGGCCCTACATACACTTCCCAAACTATGCCCTTTCCTGGCGTACTCATCAGGTGTACAGGTCATGTAAATTCCTCCATCTCCCTCTAGGTCCACCCACCCCTCCCTATACCATTGCAGCTCCCCTGGCTCCTTGATTGTAGTATGATACAAGTTATCTACCCAATCCCCATGTTGACGGTAGACAGCCGTCATGCGGTATTTTGGCTCTCCAGTTTGCATTTGTGCATCTATCATGGTTGTTACCATTGCTTATCAGCTCATTGTTACCATCATCATTGCTGAATTAGGCATAGATTTTGCGCAACATCGGATCCCTAGTTGGCACACACAGAAAAATAGTAAAATAAAAACGATGACTGGAACAAAAACTTTCATCATGATGCTGAACCAGCATGGTATCCGATTGAACATGTTGTCAAATCAGCTGCTTGGCTCTACTCCTCCTTCTTCCCGCATTTGTTCCCCCTGGTTGTGTACTGCTGAGATAACGTGAGAGAGGGTCTCATTATCTGCATCCTCAGAAGGTACGAATGCACAGCACGCGCTTCAGATTTTTTGCCAAACACCGCCGTCCATTGATGTGAGAAGGTCTAGGACGTACTGGTTCTGCATTGTCATTAGCCGCAAGGCACAGAGTTCTACCTTGATAACATTGAACCCCTCTTCAGTGTCGTTGGCCAGTTGGATCAGCTCCCAGCAGACGATCTGTAACCATTTGGCTTTGGTTCGTGCTTGGAGCCCTGGCATTAGAAGAGATGCACAGAATGTCTCTGCTGAGTTGAAAAGCTTGTATTTTGCAGGTATCTCAGCTAAAAGGTTTGAGGATTCTGTGGACATGCAGTTTGATGACCTCTTTCTGCAGGACAGTCTGTCTTTCAGGTAATTTTCAGATATTATATCATATGGGTATGATTCTCTAGGTGCTGGTTGGGGCGCTGCCAATGTGCCAGCCGATTGCCCTGCTGCCGATATGCCAGCCAATTGTCCTGCTGCCGATTTGCCAGATGAATCTTTCCCCCCTTAGATGTTACTTTCTGGGATCACCATTAGCGCAGAGTGCAGAGTTGCCAGGGTACAGGTGCCCCTCCATGATGCTGGAAGGTGCAGGTAAGCTTGTTTGCCACACACCCAATACATGTCCATGAGCGCAGCTGTACCTTTTTTCATGTCTGGGATAATGATGGTTTTGTTGCATCGTTTGTTGGTACCTACTGGCACTTTTTTGTGTTTTGATGGGTTTTTCAAGAGCAGTAACCCATGTGAGTTTTGCAATATGCTGGGACCAGACGGGGGTGCATGTTTCCTTGACCCATTGGAAGTTTTTGCCAAGTGAGTCTCAGCTTTGCACTCGATTGTCTCATCCTGCCACTTATTTTCTGCGAATCTCGTTCCCGTTATGACGAAAAATGGCTCTTTGATGCAGATCACTCCTTGGCGCTTGCTCGTGCATGTTTTCTTGTTCTGCAGCATTTCTATTGTAACTGTGTGTGCCTGGAAGGTGCTCCGAATCCTACATAACACGAGATGAATTAAACATTGCGCGTCTTGCAAGGTTTCTTCCTGAGGTATAAGTATTTTAGTTGTGCCTGATGCGTGCGGTATGAGAGAGCAAACATAGCAGCTCTTGATAGTGGCTTGTTTTGCTCGTTGCACTCATGTCTGAATACCATTTGTTAGACTGGTCAGGGTGGCGGGGGTCTTTTATTTCATCGAAACCCAGCCCATGGTAAACATCATATCTTTTCCCTCCTGCCCCCCTTTTTTGTCTCCTCCTTTCTCCCTAGTTATGATTGGTCAGTTTTACTTTCCGGTAGTGTATGGGGAATACCCCAGCCCCTGCTGTGTTATTGGGTTCATTAGCAGCTTCCCAGCTGTGTGGCTCTGGAGGTTCTGGCTCATTAGTCATAACAATGTTAAAATGCATTATAGTGCTTTGCGAGGTAGGTTCTGCGGTTGTTTGTACATTAGTATTCATTAGATCCGGTTCATTTTCCCAGAAATAGTCCCCATCATACTACTTGGTCTCATTCACAAGAACTGGTAATGGAAAAAGGGGCACAGGATTTGTACAATTCTTATGTAGTGTGGTGAGGTTTGTATTATTAGAGGGGCTGTGTTTCCACATTGTTTTCACCCTGGCCCATATCAGTGTCGAGCCTTCTCGTATTAGGTTTACCCCTCTCCCCCCTTCTTTTATGTCCTCTATAATAAAAGACACTGTGTAATACCATGCCATAAAAAAACAACATTACGGAAAATAATATAATCGAGTACTTGATTCCACATTCATAACTGTAGCACTTGTTATTCCTAATAACTACCCTATCACTAACTAAAATTGTGTCGTCCTCGGTGAGTGCAGTCCTTTCTGCCATTGTGTTACCTGAATGGGCGATATAAATTGGTTAAGTAACATGCATTAAAAAAAAACATTTTCATTTTTACAGTTATTATTTTCCCCTACTCTGTTACTCTATTTACTATTTCTTCTTAGATATGCACACCTCTACATTATTTTCATGTCTTATGTATCTTAGACACAGTATTTTTGCTTTTACCTTTTCTACTTCTTCTATCATCATGAAATATGTTTCTCATTTATTATTTGCTTAACCCATTTATCACAGAACCTTTTTTTTGGATGGAAAATCTGGGCTAGGGAAATAGAGAGGTAGAGTTTGCTCTTTTAAAACTTTTCCCATACTTTTTCTTACCCACTTGCAAATTCATTGCTGTTACCTTGGTCAGTTTGAGGGATTGCACTATCGCGTGCCTTTCTCACATATGACAAATGCACCCAATACTTCAATCCCTTCACCTTCACTGCCGTGGGTGTGCAGTATATGACCTCAATTGAGCCATGAAACCTTGGAAAATTCCATCTCCTTACAAAACTCAGAACATACACGTTTTCATCTGGCATTAATTGAACTTTTGGGCTGTCATGTGCTGGCGTGGCAGTATCTGTTGCAGCATTCTCTGTAAATGGTGCTGCAATTTGTTTATCTATGCTATGCACTGTGCGAGTCAAATTGGTGAGGTATCCCTTGAACTCATCCCCCAGCACTGTGGCAGCTCTGTGAGCATTCAAAGCTCCTCTTATCGGGGCTAGTGGTGTATGAATGCGCCTGCCCGTGACTATTTCATGGGGGCTTAAATGGTGCTCCTTGCTGGGTTGCGTTCTGAGCTGGAACAGTGCTAGTGGTAAGCAATATTCCCAGTTCTTTTTTAATGTGTTACACAGTATGGAACGTTTGCTTTTCAGTAGGCCATTGATCTTCTCCACCAATCCGTTAGCCATCGGATGATAAATGGAACAAGTTTGTGCTTGCCCCCCAGCAATGTCGTCACGTCTTTGAAGAGGTCATTCACAAAGTGTGTGCCATTGTCTGATATTATCAAATCACAAATTCCCCACCTTGAAAAGACCTCCCGTACCAAAAACTTTGTGGCACACTTGGTGTCAGGGTGGGGGCTCGGTCCAGCCTCAACCCATCTTGAAAATGGACACACAATCACAATTAAGTACCTCACTCCATTACATCTTTCTCCCATGTCAGCATAATTACTATGGAGCTTTCTAAATGGTCCTATTGGTCGTGGCAGTGTTCCTCTTATTTTCCTCAGTGTCATTTCTGAGCTGTATGTCTGGCATGTAGTGCACTCTATTTTGAATTTGAACAGCTGTTCTTGCAAGTTCGGAATAAACCAATGTTCCTGTATGTCTGAGGCATTGTGTTGGGAAATTAAACTGCTGAATGCAATTTCTAGTAGTTCTACTGGCATCACTACCTTTGCTGTTAACTCTTGCCTCCATATTAAATCAGTCGCCGATTGTTTGCACCCTCTTTTAGCCCATAACTCGTTTTCCTCAGTGGGCGCACGCTTTTGAAGTTCTATTACTTGGGAAATTGGCATATTGTTATATCCTTCTCCCTGTGTCTCTGTTGTTGGTGTTTTAATAATACATTCTGTTTTTGGTGGTATATTGAAATATGCAGCATATTTCGCTGCATCGTCTGCTGCTGCGTTTTCCAATGAGATGAAGTCTGTATTTGCTGTATGGGCTTGGCATTTTACCAAAGCCACTACTGACGTTTCTGCCAGGGCTTCTATTAATTCATTTAACAGGGCGACATGCTGCACTGGTGACCCATCCACCCTGCAAAACCCTCTACCTCTCCATTGCGATAGCCCTGAGTGAACTGTGGTTGTTGCATATGCTGAGTCAGAATATATTGTTACTGCACAGCCTTTAGCAGTGCGCAGCACTTCAATTAGCGCTGTCAATTCTGCTGCTTGAGCTGAGTAATGAGAGGGTAGGCATTCCTGTACAATTATTTCATACTCTTCCTCTTGCATTCTTACAACTGCCACCCCCACATGTTTTTCTCCTGTTTCACTGTCTATTGATGCTGATCCGTCAACAAAATATATCTCTCGCTCCTGTAGCGCGTTTTCACTTGCCTTAGGAATATCATCCCCTTCACCTTCATATGTAGCACAATCGTGTGTTTTAATGTCTTCCAGTGTGCAGGGCTCTGTGATGAATGTGGCTGGGTTTACTGACCTGCACCTGACGACATGGACATTGGGGCTTGATATGATTATCTCATAAGCTGTTGCTCTCTGAGTTGTCAATGTTGATTTTGATCTTTCCAAGATTGCAAATAATTAGTGTTCAGCATACCGAGTTACTGAGCACCCCATGACAATTGTGGCACTCTTTTCTATTGCGAAGGCCGCTGCAGCAAGAGCTTGTTCGCATGCAAAGTGACTCTGTATTACAGAATCAAGTGTGCTGCTATAATAGGCCAATGGCTTGTGACCTAATGAAGTTTTTTGAGTCAGCACTGCAGTCATAAGTATGCCATTGCTGTGTGAAAAGAGATAAAACTCCCGATCATAGTCAGGGTTCGCTAAAACTGGAGTGTGTGTGATGAGGTCCTGTAATTTAAAGAATTGTGTCATCATTTCATCCAACCATTTTATGGGGATATTATTCTTTTGCGCCTCCTTCAGAGCCTGTAACAGTGGGCGTGTGTATGCTGCATAGTCCAGTATCTATGCACGGCAGTAATTACTTATGGCAAGAAATGTTTGCATGTCTTTTACTGTTTTTGGTATGATCATGTGACATCTTGCTGCTGCTCTGTCTGGTAAAATTCTCTTACCATCTTTTGAAATCAACTGCCCTAGGTAAAGCACCTCAGCTAGGCAATATTGCAGCTTCCCTTTGTCCACCTTGTATCCTTTTGTGGCCAATAAGTTTAGCAGTGCTATCGAATCGGCCCTGCACTTCTCCTCACTGTCACTGCAGACGAGTAAATCGTCTACTTATTGTATTATTGTGCTCTCTACATCAATGTTGCCAAGATCTTCATGCAAGATTCTGTTAAAAATGCTGGGGCTCTCACAATATCCTTCGGGTAATTTGCAATGCTTGTATCTTTTTCTCCCCAGTGTGAACGCCGTAAGGTACCGGGAGCTTGGGTCAAGTAGTATTGAGAAAAAAGCATTTTTCAAGTCCACCACTGTAAAACACGAAGCATTTTCTGGTATGCTGCACAATATTGATGCTGGATTGGGAACTAATGGGAACTCTTTCTGTTTACGTCATTGAGTGGGCGTAGGTCTTGGATCATTCTCCAATCCCCTCCTTTTGCTTTTTCGATTGTAAAAATTGCTGTATTACATGGTGAGTTAGGTGGCGCTATATTCCCTTGTTCTAGTAATGCATTTATTGTTTCCCTTATACCCTCTTCTGCCTCCCTTGATAGTGTGTACTGTTTTACTCTAGGTGGTAGGGCACCTGGTTTTAATTTGATCCTGATTGGTATGACCTCTTTCAACAACCCCATGTCATGTGGGCCTGCTGTCCATATTTTTGGCAATACTTTTTCCATGTCCTTCTCGAATATCGTAGGTGGTAACATTGGCCATGAGGGGGTTGTGTACCTCTCTGTGTTGAATCATGATATCACATGGCACACTAATTTCCATTATTATCTCCCCATCACACTCATTATTAGTAAATAGGTCTTCATCAGTTACATTGCGCAACATTATGTTTGGATCTATGCACAACACTGTTCTCCATTCACATCCATGTGCGTCCAGTCCTATCACCGCAATACGCTTGCCTGACACTTGTACCCCTTCCAATTCAATAGACAAAATCGTGCCCGGGACGATATCTGTGTTTACAATTGGGCGGAAAACGAAATCTGAAGGCACCTTCCATTCTTTTCTTGTTATCTCTGGCACCACCCTTGCCAGTACTCTGATGCCATAAATAAACATATCGATATGCACCACTCTTACCGCAACTTCATTTGTCATTATGCTAATCATCAACATTGCCCGCACTGGGCACACTCCTGGGGTGGAACAAACTATTCCCCTCTCGGTAAAGGATATGGTCATGTTCAACTTGCTTAGAAGGTCTCTTCCTAACAAATTTATCAGCGAGTCTTCATGATATAATAGGGGTGCTCGCACTGTTTCCCCCCCCCCCACTGTTATGTCGAGATCTTTTCTGTAAGGAACTTTTAAATTGCCCCAGAGAACCCCTGCGTTTCCAAATTTCTGCCCGAGTGGGGGACCCGGCCTTCCATGAGGCACGCTTTTTCAGCTCCCGAGTCCACCATAAAGATGAATTGTTTGTTGCCTATCTCCACCCCCAATAGTTGTTCTTCTTCTGCACGTAGGGTGGTGGATAGGACTGAACACGCAAGCATTTTCTGTGGGCTGTCCTAGTCTGCATATGTCTCTGTTCCAGGAATGAGAATACATTCTCCCCCACTACTGCTACACCACGGAAAGGTGCTGGTGCACCATTTGCAGATGTTGCAAAAATGGTGGTGTTTGCATTTGCCATAGTGTTTTGTCTTGCTATTTGCTGCGGAATGTCCTTTTGCTGTGCATGTTGCTTTGGTGGCTGTCTCTGCTGCATTTTTGGTTCGTTATAGCATTGGTCCTGTTGTCCATTCCCTCCCGTAGGTAACCAATATGGACTGCCTGGGTGTGGGTGACCGCAGATCTGCTAATTTCCCATCGGTCTCATTCTGCATTCCCGTGAGTAATGCCCCCACCTTCCGCAGTTCTAACATGATCCTTGTGGTCCTACCCTTGCCAAGACCCTCCACATCCTCTATTTTCCATTCCTCTGAACCCACCTCTTGGTCCTCTGTACCCACCTCGTCCTCTCGTAGGCCTCCCTTGCCACTGTAGCCCTCCGTACTGCTCCTCTCCGTCCCACTGCTCCTGTCCGTTTCCTATCCATGTTGCCGCCATCCTTACTGGGCTGCATCCTCCCTCTTCTTCTCCTTCTTCCTGTCTGGCTGTTGATGTTGTAGCATTCATAGCTCCTTCTCTCTTTCTTTGATCCTCCTACAATGGTGTACAATTATACTTTGAATCTCTGGCCAGCTTGTGGCTTCTATTCCAGCTATTTTATCTAAGGCCTTCTATACCTTCTTCGGGAGCCCTTTTTGTATTATAAAATAGGTTGATTGGTCCCACGGCGTACCAGTTTCACTTCTCCACAGGTCTTGTACCTGGAGGATGGATTGCGCAGGCTCCTGCTCTTCTCCCATAGTGCATTGCATCACTAAGTGTAAATCTGGAGTGTCTGGAAATGTCCTTCACAATGCATCCCATACTTGGGCCCTAACGTTGTTAAATGCTGACCCGTCATGGCTGTCACAGTTCATAGTCACTCCTGGAAATCCCTCCTTTACCCACACTACATCTGATTGATCATCAACAGCCGACACCAACAAGCTCTTCACATCTCCTATAGCTAGAGGGACCCCTGCCGTGTCTTTTTCAAATGCGTGTATCCACTTCCCCACCCCACCCAAAAGTGGGGGGAGGAGTTTTAACTAATTGTTCTTATCCATTTGTGCACATGGTATGTAGGGGGGCCTCCCTGCCCCCTTGTGTATCAGAGGCATCTGTAGCTTTGTTTTTCCCCCTCTCTTACTTACCGTTCCCTTCTTAGTTTACTTACCAGCATGTTTCCTACTCTCTGGCCCTCATTACGATACCGGCGCTAAACCATGGCGCTATTAGCACCATGGTTGGTGCCGGTATCGTAATGTGTCCGCCATGGTGAAATGGGGAAATACCGCCCCATTGAAAGGTTGGCGGGGCGGTATTTCCCCATTTCCCCATGGCCCTTCCCCATTTCCATTTTTGCCCCATAGGGCATAATGGGAATGGCAAAGGCGGTAAGTACGGTACCGCAAATTGCGTTACCATACTTACCGCGAAGGTCCCTTTGCGGGTCCCTACTTTAACGGCTGGTCTAGACCAGCTGTTAAGGTCGGCTCCCGCAAAGGGACCTCATAATTAGGTGCTAATGGGTTAACAGCGCCGCATCCTTTTATGGCGCTGTTAACCCATTAGCGCTAGGGTCGTAATGAGGCCCTCTGTCTCAACCTCCCTTGCCACCTGGGTGGTGACCTAGCATCCACCTGATCGAAGTGGAATGGCAGCGGTAGTACCGCTGCTGCCGCTCCCTCTTCATATTTGTCTAAGTCACTCCATACTTCCTCTACCTCCTCTTCTGACTCCCTTTCTCCTTGTTCCTCCCCTCGCTGTCTGTCTGGGGTTGTATGTTGTATTATCCTAACAGGTTTGCCGTTTAGGTGAAATAGGAACTCTCCCGACTGCCACTCTTGTTCTTGTCCCCTTGGAATTTGCGCCGATGGTGGTGGGGGGTGTGTAGCCACCCCCTGCAACACTTGCCCCTGCAATGCTTGTCCCAGAAACACTCGGCGGAGGTGTAAGGTCACCTGTTGTCAATGGTGGTGTTTCCCCTCCCCCGGCAGCATTTGGCCCTGATCACACAATGCTCTCAATCATGTAATCTCCATCTGTGCATGTGCAAGCTGTCTATCTAAGTTCCCTGTTAATCGTGCAATATCCAATGGAGTGGCACTGGTTGGTCCATACAGCTCTCCTGTCTAATAGGGAGGCGGGCGGTGGGTGATGTTGCTGATCTGGGTGTGGAGGAAGTGTTCGCTGGAACATACAGGGGCTCGCTATAACCTACCGCAGGCTTTGTCAATGGTGGGTACATTTTTGTGCACTCGTTCTCTTTTGGCGGTGTCGCACATCCTCCCCCTGCACACCCTTCTCCCCCCTCCTGTACTGCTTCCTTTTTTATAGTTTCATTCTTGCTCACCTCACTACTAGGTGCTACTTCTTCAAACATTCGCCAGAGATCTAGTACCTCCCTTCTATTCTGTAACTGCTTACCTCAGTATTTCGCCAGCAGGTGCGTTGACCCCAGATCCAGTACCGTCTTATCAATTGACCCTCCCTCTGGCCATATAGGTTATACACTTTCTCCTTTTATCTCTGTCACCCACTGATCATGATATTTTTGGGATTTTTTCACCATATAGAGGGAGATGTTGACAGATGTGAGCTAACGGTGTGTTACTTCCCATTGTGCTACGTTTATTGCTCTGGCTTATGTTTAGCTCCTCTTTTTTCTTTTTCTCAAAAGAAATGTAGGTTCACAACTTTATTTACCTCCCCCTGAGAACAATTTAACCAATCCCCTTTCAATTACACCTCTTACTCTGGAATTCAATTGCATCGACAATTACCATTAATTGCTCTTCGATTATTCAAAAATCACAGTTTCGTCAGCACCTCCTCCTGTTACTCGTTGTTATTTCTCAAACCACAGATAAAATGGCACTTACTGACAGATCAACATGTAACAGACAAACAGAGAACATGTAACATAAACTACCTTCTCGTCGTCCCCCTTTTTGCTAGTTTTACCTTATTGCCCCTCACTCTTGCTGGCTCATGCACTTCCCACCTCTAAGCCACCCCCCTGGCTACCTTGTCAAGACTTCTGCTCACACGGAAAAAGAATAATCTAAATTACTACTCCGAGTCTACTCAATATATATATAAGACTCCTACTTTTTTCCCCTTATCTTCACTTATTCCCTGTACTGGATGAGACAATGCTATGCGGTGCCGCCTTCTATCCCGTTCGGGCTAGGCTTCCTTATTTCTCTTTTACTTCTTTTTACCAAAAAAAACCTAATGGCCATATAAAGGATAGATATGAAAAAGCCTCAGTAACATTCACACAGACTCTATACCTTGTCCCCACTCTTCTATATTTTTACCCACACCGTTATCTTGATCCCCTTTTCCCTGCCCCTTTTCCTTCCCTTAAAAAGTCTCGCAGCCAATACTCACGTGTTCAGTTGGGTGGTCCGAGAGTCACCGTTCACGGTCTATCCACAATCTGGTCTGCACCCCAACCAAACACAAATAAAATGCTATGCCTCACAAGATCCTTTGGGACATAACCGTGGTCACTCTACTCGAGATTAAACTCTTCGTATTTTTAATGTTAAATAAACAGTGTTTATCTTTTCAATCAAAAGATACATTTTTCAAAAAACATACACAATATATTATTTTGGTGAAAGCAAATTAATTGGATTAATTTTCATACAATTCACTTCATGAAGACATTTTTTATCTCTTTCTTCATATAGAATTTGAAGTACAACATTCATTTAAAGAGACACATATGTCGTATTTGACAGACACATCGGTCCCAGTACACAAATAATAATTCATACAAATGTATAATTATTGCATACAAATTTCTGTAATTTATAAAACACAATCGCATATTCTTAATTCACTACGCGTTTCGGGGTTATCCTGACCCCTTCTTCGGGTGATGATCTGAATTGTGTTCTTATTTTAATTTCCTACAACAAAGAATTCAAACAATGTATTAACTAAAAATCAATTCTGTTTGTCTCTACGTAAAGGTGAACACTAATGTGTCAAAATCAAAAAATAGAGAAATATCTCTAAAATAAATTAACTGACCTTGGAAGTATACAGGGTCATTGGAGTCTCCAAAACCCTCTTTTGCAGGTCCTAGTCATTGCCCATGGTTAAAGCCCTCTTGTGTTGGTGTTTCAAATGTTAACTGATGTCATCAATAGGACCACTAGAGCTATACCAGTGGCTAAGCATATTGTTATAGCCTCTGCAAAAAACAAGCAGAAAAACAAATTAAAAAAATAAGTCAATTCAATATTGTTCATCCCGTGCCCCACCAAAAAATTTCACCCTAAAGAATTAAACAAATCCCATTGAACCACAGTCTTACCTCTAGTTAAACTTCTCTTTAACGTGATGTGGGACCGGGAACAAGGCTGCATACACAGCCTCCCGTCCCGCAGCGCGTTTGAATTCATAATCTCCTTAGTCACATGATCGCGATCGGATCACGTGACTCTGTTATTATAATGTGAAAATGATTCATATTTTCACACTGTCAGCTAACGCCTCACGGGCGTTACCGACCCCCGGGCCCTCCTGGCTCATTTGAGGAAGACATCACTTCACTAGTTGCTGAAAGCTCCAAACCATCAGCACAAGTGATTATACTCGGAGACTTTAACCTTGGGTTTAACAACCCCCTAGACACCCCAGCCACTGCCCTGGCCATGGCATTAGAGGAGCATGGCCTCCAACAACTTTGCTCCAAACCCACCCACTCGAAAGGCAGAATCCTTGACTGGATAACTACCCTTAACTGCAACATTACTACGAAAGATCCCACACAACTTATCTGGACTGACCACCACCTCCTCCCGTTTGACATTCTTACCAGCAACTCAGCACATAAAAGGCCTATCATGGCACCTGCCTGCCCTACTAGGAAAAAGAGCAATATCACAGCGGAAGCCCTAATACCTCTGGTGATCCCTACTTTAAACGCACTACCCGCCACAACGGACTTGAACCAACTGGTTAACGCCTACAATGAGTCCATGGCCAAAGCCATTGACATCATTGCCCCACTGAAACTGCGCAAAGGAATACCCAAAGCGCACCTGAATACATGGTTCACCCCGGAGCTCAAAACCCTGCGTCAACAAAAAACAAACTTGAAGCACTCTGGAAATCAGTGCCTTCTATAAATAACAGAACCAATCTCACCAACATCTCCACCCTCTACAAAAATGAGATTATACGGGCCAAGAAAGAATCTCTCAATACTAGGATCTCCCAGGCAAGCTCCAGTACTAAGGAGCTCTTTAACATACTAAAGGAATTAGAAAACCCCATTACCCCCACTGACTCTTGCACTAAGGATAAACCCTGGTGCACAGGGATCCAGAATGCCCTAGCTAACAAAATCTCAGGGCTCCAAACTAAAATCAACAACAAACGACAAAAACTCACTCTCGATCCCACCTCCTTCCCCACGCCCCCTCCACCTACTGCCACTAGTTCAGGCTTCACCTTCAAAAAGGTATCCATATTGGAGGTTCAGAAAATTATAGCATCCCTTAAACCATCGAATTGCAAGGGGGACAGTTGCCCCGCACAGATCATAAAAGATGCAGCTAGGGATCTCTCCCCATTTATCACCAAATTAATAAACCTGTCCTTCGCCAACAACATGGTCCCCAGCAATCTGAAACAGTCCTGGGTCCTACCGCTACTAAAAAAAACTACTCTCAACCCTGACATCCCCACGAATTACAGACCCATTACCACCGTCCCATTCCTACTAAAAATCTTGGATAGAGTGGCTTATTTACAAATCCAGGACTACCTTGAGGCCAATCACCTACTAGGAACTCGCCAATCTGGCTTTCGACCACAACACGGGACAGAAACGGCCCTTGTTGATCTCAAATGCCAGATAGACGAACTCAAAGACAAAAACAAGGCTGACATCCTTCTACTCCTTGACCTCTCCGCTGCCTTTGACCTGGTCGACCATAAAATCCTGTGCAACCATTTGTCTCTGGCAGCACACTTCTCCCACTCTGCAGTCACATGGATCCAATCTTTCCTGGACAACAGAACCATGCGGGTCTTCTCCCCCTAGCAGCGGCTGACCCCATCCCCATCACCTGCGGTGTCCCACAAGGATCCTGTGTCTCACCTACCCTTTACAATATTTTCACCAAGCCCTTATTCGACAAGCTGGACAATCTGGGTGTCACCTATACTAACTACGCAGATGACACCCAGATACTCCTCACCCTATCAGGCAACTACAACAAGGACGCCAAATGGATCAATGAAGTCTTTTCCATCATTCAGGCATGGATGGCCACACATGGCCTATGCCTGAATGATGACAAGACTGAATTGCTTCTTGTCGGCTCACCGAACACTATCAGTAAACTCTGTCCCGGCTACACTAGCTTCACTATTGACGGTAACACCATACCCATTGCCAAGAGCGTAAAAACCCTCGGTTTCTACCTAGACACGAACATCAACCTAGCTAAACAAATCAATATGACCGCCTCAGCCACTGCCTACACCGGTAAACTAATCAGGGCCTGCAGACCACTGATCTCCCCTAGCAACTGTCTCATCCTAGCCAGAGCACTCATTCAATCTAAACTGGATTACTGTAATAGCCTCTATGTAGGTGCCAACAAAACAGTAATCAATAAATTGCAAGTTTTACAAAATAACGCACTTCGTGCCGCCCTCAATATCCCTAGAAGGGAACACATCTCCGCCACCAGAACTGCCTGCAAATGGTTGTCCATCCAACAGAAAATTGACTTGAAAACCATATGCCTTACTTACAAAGCCCTCAATCATCTTGCCCCACCCTACCTCTCGAACAAATTTACACTAAGACAGAACACTAGAACCACCAGATCGTCCAACTCATTACAACTAACAGTTCCCAAATACTCCCTCAAAAGAGCTGGAGGATCCAGCTTCCCAACTTTGGCATCACAACTCTGGAATTCCATCCCACTGGATATTAAATCTACACCTACTTTCCAACCCTTCAGAACCAAGGTCATTTCCTGGTTAACCAACAAATAACTGTCCTACCACATATGTATGCACTCCGAATGTCCAATTTTATGTATATTGTTTGAATACTATTATCTATGCCCTATCAATTCTGTACTATTGTCTTTTACCTGTAACCTGATGTTCAAAGCGCATATATACCCCTGGGTCAAGAGCGCTATATAAATAAATAAACAAACAAACAAACAAATACCTAAAGTGATGCGGACACGGTGGAACGGTTATAAAAACAGCCCCCGTTCCACGATCTATTCGTTTGATATGCAGCGCGTATCACGTGATCACGATCCGATCACGTGACATGCTAAGAGTATTCTCCGGGACTTCCTGCTCCTTACAATTACAGAGACACACGTTTGTGCATTCTATTCAATTCACCCTGCCGTGTTTATCCGAACTGTCCCGCTCCTATTATTCTCCCACTGCCTCCAATCCTAACATGATTGTGTACTTGGGCTTCACTTCGGGCACCTCTCCAAGTAATATCGTGCGTCTCCATATACCCTCATGAGGCCACACCTCCACCTCAATATAACTGTCAGTATACCTTCTGCCATCATGCTACGTGGATCCACTTATCAATGAAGATTTCAATGCTCTAAATCAACACATCTAGATCCTGCTTATTTAACCAATTTCTAAACTATGCTCAGTTACATAAAACACTCTAGGTGATATATCTCTATAATTGATTTGTGTGTTATTGTGATTATGAACCACTATAGGTAATATATCTCTGTGTTTATTTCCAATCTTATTGTAATAACGATACTTACACTATTAAAAGTAAAATACAAGATCCTTATGTACCCTCTTTGTCAAAAAAACTCAAATGATATTGAAAAAAAATATATAAAATAAATAAATAATCCTGTGCCATACTAAAAAAATATACAAAATACCTACTCCCAATGGTCACTACTGCTCCTTCCAACTCAAAACTCAGCCTTCTCCTAATTCCAATGTCGTGAGACAACTTGAGTGTTCACCCCAACGTAAGAGACAATATCAAAATTATAGTCATCATTGTATTTGGTAACATCACCAAAGCAAGCCATGGCCCGCCTTGGCAAGCAGTTTTTAGTTGGGTATTTGGGAAATGGGAACCCTTGGACCCGCTCTTAAGTGCTCTTAAGTGCGCACAAACTAGTCAACCGGGGAGGCAATGGTTTTGATGAGGGGCTTCCTGGATCTCGCTGCACAGCACGAGGCCTCAGGCACCTGTCCCTGTCACGTCACTGGGGTCACCAAAATGTAGGCCCACTGTAGGCCCACTCCCCGACTTAAACATCCAAAATACAAAGGAATGAGGCACACCCCAGCGGGGAATGAGACCAGGAGAACAGGCTGCAAGAGTTAAGTCGTTTATGTGAAATTGGCATCCAGAGAACTCTGCTGCCCGAGAGCGCTCTGGCAAACATTACAAGTGTGACAGCTTAAGAAGGTGAAAATCGTCACAACTGACATCATCATATAGGGGACTACATAGACACAGGGTTGGGTGAAACATTCTGCTACATATGTCTTTGATGACCTTGCTCCCTCTGGATTGGTTGTTCAGTTGGCGGGAGGGTGTGTGCCAGGAGTTCCAGTTGCCTGTGTCCGGGTGCGGTGAGGGTCAGGTCACGATGAAGCAGAGCAGGCACTAACTAATCTAACATAACATATTGTTTTAAGCATGCACTAAATAACAATCACTAAGGGTCCTTTGAGCAAGTCATTGCACTCTATAAATTCTAGGTTTATGATATGTAAGTGACTTCAATTCAGCACTCGAACTAAGTCAATGCTTAGGATGGGGTGCCCAATGGAAGCGCTTATTTATAAAAAAAATGTATGTCAAAGTTCGTTAAATCTGGATGATGAACCCTTATATAACGCCCCTCTCTTTGGATCTCCCCGACCTCACTGAGCCAAGAAGTAGGTTTATTTTGCAAATTAAAAGATTTATTTGAAGAATTAAACAATATATATATATATATCACACTTTATGAACCAAATAATATCTGAATAGCACGCTTATCAATATGGACAGTAATCAACAATGGGTAATATTACAAAATTGACACTCTTTAATCACTTAGGAGTATGAATATGGAGGATACTGTAGCAGAGAATACCTTATGTAACTCAAGGAAATGCAATAATAGGAAAGAATGCAACACAGAAATAAATCTTGATATGATTTCTATTAAAATATAATATGGTCACTTTTTCCCCTGTGACTACTCACTCCCCCCTATGCAATATGAAGAGATGGAAAGGAGGGCACACAGGTTTCAAGGATACAATCAAGAATACAGTTCAATTCCAGTTCCCCCAGCAAGGTTAGAGGAAACAGGTATGATTTTAAAACACAGGTCAAAATGCTTTTGAAAGTGATTGCAATGGATGGGAAAATCTGCTAAATTGATTTTAATTTACTAAAAGATATTCAGAATAAGTGATAGTTACTTTAGATTGGTTCAGGTCAACAGTAGCAATGATTAATGAATGATTATCAGATTGAAAACGAAATTCAGCAGTGAAAAGCAAGATGCAGCTATTTTTACAAGTGGTGAAATGGAACTAAATTGCAATTCATGGCAATTTTTCCGCGTGCGTAAATCGCCATTACGGAAAAACTATAATGAATTGGAATGTCGTTTTGGGTTTATTGGAAAGCTGAGGATCATTGCTTTAAAATGACAGTTAAATTTCGGTCCTAGGATGTGCGGTTCAACGGATGTTTATGTGAAGGTAGATTTTGCAGAAATAAAATCAAGATTTCAGAAATGACAGATGGCGCTTTACTGATTTGGAATCAACAGGATGAGCACAGGATTCTATAATGCAGTTCTGGATAGGTTGAAATGAATGGAAGAGGATTACTTTAAACTAAGAGATTGGTTCTGTACAGTTCTAGGCTAGATACTCACTCCTAATTTTGGAATGGAATGGAAATGGGCCCCTTCAAGATCTGGTCAAGGGATTGGGCTGCGGATCTCTCGCCACCGGACAGGTCAGGCACCCTGGTCTGCAATCAGCGCTGCCTCTTAGACTGGGTCAAGCGGGTTCTGGATACAGCACTGCTTTCTCTGGATCTTGGTTCTAGCACAGGGTTCTTGGCTAGAAGCAATCAGCACAGCCAGGCTGTTGAGAATCAGGTTGCAAAACATTCTGAGGCCTGCTGAAGAGGATTCAGCTTGTGGATTAGGCCTCTCTGCTTCAAGGTTCTAAAGTTTAGTTCTAGAGTTGGTTCTAGATCTGGAGTCTGGAGTCTCAATTCTAAGTTCTGGTCTCTGGAGTCTTTCGGCAGGGTACTGCGCAGGAATCAGTTGAATAGTGGAAAGGTATGTGTCTCATCTGTCCTAAGCAGTCTCTATTTATATGTTTCCAAAATGGGTGTGGAGGCTGATTCTACATGCCCAACCCCCTAAGGATTTGATAGGTTAGAGAATTTCCTGTCGCCTGCGTGGAGAAGGGAGTAGTGTGTCATCCTGTGTCATCAGGTGTCATGTTTATGGCTTAAGGAAAGAACACTCCCCTTTGCTTTTACTTAGAAAATCAATTTTTCATAACAAACATATTTCCAAGGTGTACAACTTGTTCATAATACATACACACATCACAAATTAATGAAGGCACGTCTCTGTTCAAGTCCCATGTTGCTACGAGCTTGGGTTCCAAAATGACAACATATTTGCGCTTTTGGTGGGTTTCGTAATATTGGTTCTGCACCAAATTTGATACATGCATGCAGATCCTCCCTGGACATATTACTGTAAATTCTTATGGTCATAGCAAAAACACTACAGCTGCAATCTTCTTAAATCCCGGAGTTTAGTCTCAGAACATCACACGGCGGCCAGCTTAGTCTTAAATTGTGAGGGAACTTGTCATTTTAAGAATCCCAAAGTTTCATATTTTGGACAGCTTGGTAAAATTTGTCATACACAATTTTATAAAACATACATTTGCTTTCAATTCAATACACACCTCAGTCTGGTCCGCCCCCCAGAGCTGGGTGAGTCAGATGGTCACATGGCCTGCCTTCCTGCTAGAGCAGTTGTTGACCAGGCACACCCAAATCAGCATATTCTATTCAGTCAAGGAATCTATTGTCTCTTTTTCCTGCCAGCAGGGGAAATCACCTCCTCTCACAAAAGTTCTAATTAACATGTCCATGCGATATCCTCTTCCTACGAACAAGGTGTGAAGGGTTCCCATGGACAGAAGGCCTCAAGAACTTTTAACTAAAACAGATTGCCTTCTAGTCAATTGCAACTTAGTTCCTTGAAAAAAAGAAAATACATTTATAAACTCACAATAAGCAACATATCTTTAAATAAAGTATTTTTCAACAATCAAATCACTGTGTGGCACTCTATATGGCATTTTGATAGAATTCTCTTCTTTGGCATAGTTTGGGTTCAGTTGTTCAGTTTTTCAAAGAATATGGTTTTAAAATGCCAGCTTCCGGTAGTGGTGAGTACCGGTATTGCACCCATTTTTGACAGCTGCCTATCTTTAAAAGGAGATTTAGCTTGATAGCATATGATTCTTGCTGGCATTGTATTGATGTTGATTCTTGCAGTAGAATAATGTGGAACACCCAACAAGAAGATTGGATCTTTTTGGTGATTTGTGAGCCTTGATTTTAGCACATTTTGACAATCAAGAAAATTAATTCCCAAATAGCTCTGTGTTGCTTTTGGCAATCAGCACTGCTTTTTCCAAGTGGTTTCAGGCTGCTTTGTGGATGGCCCAATGGTGGTTTTAGGCAGTGATCTCCTGTGCTCCCTAAGATAGGCAAAAGTGGATGGCAGCCTATCTTTCAGATTTTACTGCACATCTTTGGCTGGTTTTGAGCGAGCAGCATGCTTTCCAGTGGCCATTCTGATGTTTCTGCTGCCAGCAATGCACAGTACTGTTGGAGGGCTTGGATGAGTGGGTTGATGCATCCCACATGCCCCCCTCTTGCGATGGCGTTGATTGTCAATCGATGGAACTCGCAAGACTGGGATGTCGGCCTCATCTCTTCAGATTCCAAAATGGCAAAGTCCATCATCTTTTCCTCCATCAGGGATGGATCGATTGGTTCTCCTCGTCAGTCCTGATGGGAGTAGACCTAGTGATAGCAGTGACCTGGATTTCCCCCAACAGGGACTCAATCCCTATTAGATCCCCTTGGTTGGCCCCGGTTTTGGCCAGCTGATCAGCTAAGTCATTTCCAGTTTTGTCTGGTCCCTCTACTTTGGAATGACCCTTGATCTTTTTCCAGTAAATGGTCATCCCATTCGAGGTGACCAGATCGTCAATATTTTGAATTAACTTCCCATGTTTCAAGGGTTTGTTATTAGCAAATAGCATGCCTCTGGTTTTCCAATTAACCAGGTGCTCCACGAACCCGTTCCGTACATAATCCGAATCTGTGATTATGACCAGTTTGTGGAGTTGACGTTGGACAGCAGTAAGGATGGCTTGATGCACAGCCATCAACTCTGCCACTTGACTACTTCGGGGATCAATCTTGTACCCAGCGGAGGGTTCTGGGGACTCATTCAGACATGCATTCCCTACGCCGGCCACAAATTCTTTTTCCCCGTTGTTGTCAACATGGTAAGAGCATCCATCCACATAGACAGTGGGCATTCCCTCACACTTGTCTTCTTCAAAGACTTTGTGTGAGTAATTAGGGTATGCCTCCATGTTGTCCTTGATTTTTAGTCTTTCGTCCTCGAGACATTTTCTCTGGCACAATCATGCAAGTCAGCCAGAGCTTGCACGAGAGGACTCTTCTTGTTTTGGTCATATCTGACCTCCACAGGAAAGCATTGCATTGACAGAATCCAGCAAGTAATTTGGGAATGACTCACATTTCCGGCCCAGATTCTGTCACTTTGGAGATATTGCAGGGGCTGGTGTGGAGTCTCCACTATGATGTGTTCACCCTGGATAAACAGGTGGTAATTCTTCAATGCCCACACCGTTGCCAGGAGTGAATTCTCACAATTGTTGAATTTTTCCTCCACAGAGGATAAAGTTTTACTTGCATAGGAGATTACTTTATTGACCTTGTCATTCTTTTGGTAAAATACTGCAGTCAAACAAGTATTAGAGAACCCTGTTTCCAAGAAAGACTCCTTGTTTCTGACAGGGTAAGCTAGGCAAGGCGCTTGTGAGAGGCTTCTTTTCAGTTGTCTTACTGCCTCGGCTTGTTCTGGACCCCATTCCCACTTGACCCCCCCTTCAAGAGATGAATCAGGGGTCTGGTGATCTCTGCATAGCCCTCAATGAACTTTCTGCTGTAATTAGTCAGTCCAAGGAGGCTCCTTAGTTCCCGCCGAGTTGTGGGGTCTTTCAGTTCCTGAAGTGCTTCCACTTTCTTTTCCTGGGGACAGAGACCCTGAGGAGTAATCTCATGCCTCAAGAAATTAACACAGGTTCTACACCACTGTGCTTTCTGAAAGGAAAGTTTTGCTCCAGCGGCCCTCAACTGGGTCAGAACATAACGGATCTCCGCTATATGTTCCACCACAGTTGAGCTTTTGATGAGGACATCATCTACATAAGCCAGGTTACCCCTTTCACCCAGGTCGGGCATGGCCTTATGTAGGAAAATGTTGAATTCATTGCCGAAGTTGATATATCCGAAAGGAGTCTGGGTCCATGTGTACTCCTGGCCCCCAAAGGTAAAAGCCAGCTTGCATTGGTCCGCCCTACTAACAGGCACAGTCCAGTATCCATTGGTCAGGTCTATTGCAGTGAATACCTGTGACCCCTGGATCTGGGCCAGCCCTTGGTCAATGTAGGGAAGAGGCCATCGGGAAGTATGGACCCATTTGTTGAGCTCCCTAAAGTCGGCGCAGAGTCTCCACTGGCTGTCTGGCTTCAAAATCCCCAGCACTGGATTATTGAAGGTGCTGTGGACTGGACGGATGATCCTGCGGGACTCAAGGTTCTTAATTATTTCAGTAAGGGACTCCATTGATGCGAGAGGCAAGCAATATTGCTTCACAAACACTGGAGTCATGCCCGGGTCTGTGGGAATTGTTGTTGTGTGGATGTTGGTGCGACCACAGTCATATGAGTCTACCGCAAAGAGATCTTGAAAATTCAAGAAAACTTGTTTAAGCTTTTGCTTCTTCTCCAGAGTCACACAGGCATCAGCTAGGTTGACTCTCTCTTCAACCATCTGCCTGAAGCCTGGAAAGACTTCTGGTTTCGCTATCTCAGTGGCCTCCTCCAGCTGGGTGGAGAAGTACCTGGTCAGAGTGCTGATTTGGACTGGTGACTTAAGGTGGTAAAGGCAGCCCTCATGGACTTGAAAAATCCCTCCTGAAGTCACAAGTCACATCTTCCTTACCATAAGGGCAGGAAGTGTACACCTGGAAGTTCCCCCCATGCCGGGTAAAGATCATGTCTGGTGTTGTATTGTGATCACTGTCACTGTCAAAACAGTCCTTGGGGATTGATCCTAACAGTTAATTTCCTAAATCAATGGAAAAATGTCGGTCATCAACCACCATTCCAATAATGGTGCCTGCGGCTAGAGTGATACTCTTTAAGTCACTGTTATCCACCTCTATTGGAATGGTGTCAGGTTCTATATTGACTAGTGGTATTGGGTTTACCCCCAAACCTTGCTGTTGGAGAGAAGCATTTAGATGAATATAAGCATCAGGGTTTTTCCATTTCTGTCCTCTTTTAACTTTCACTTCCAGGGAGAATGTTCGGGTCCTTTCTGGTATGGTGACTTCCTCTCCAATCTGAATTTCAACTGCATAAGGTAGCAACTGAACTGACCTAAGTACTTTCTCTTGGTCATCAAAGCCCATGGGATTATCCGCTAATCGGGACCTAGCTTTGAAGTTTATTAGGTCCAAACTAATGGCAAAGCGATTGAGAATATCACTGCCTAAATAAAAGGCGGTAGTAACGTCTTGCATGACCCAACAATTATGGACTATGCTCTTGTTGCCAATGGAGATCTTGAGTATACACCTGCTTGGCAGGAGATGCTTGGAAATGGGTGTTTCCAGATCCATTTCCCATTTGTCTATCAGTTTGAATGTGGGAATGGCAGGATCTTTTGGGAGTTGGCGAAACATGGCTTCCCTGATGAAGCTCTTACCGTTGTTCACACACACTCGGGCGAGAACAGAGTCCTTCCCATCATTTAACTGAACAGGGATGAACAACTGCTCTCCAATTTGCTGAATATCAGCCAGGCTCTGAGCTGATTTCACATCTTTCTGGACTATTGGAGAGGGAATGTGTGATTGTGGATTGGTAAAGAATTTCAGAGTGTGTCCTTCCAGTATGGAATACCACCTTAAACTGGAAGGAAGGTTGATTTTCAGAAATAGAGAGAACCCCCCATCACCAGTCTGTTGTCCTACTGCTATTACTGTCACGTCTGGAATTTGGTTGTTCTGGAAGTGAAATTCTACTTGGTCAGATTTTTGTTCAACCATGTGGCATGTGCCGTTTAGACTAACACGGTTGACACTCTGTTTCACTTTTATGGGTGGGCTAATCTGGGTCCAGAGGACCTTGTTTACGCAATCTATTAGGGGTGACAGCCTTCTCAGGATGTCATTCCCTAGTAAACAAGGGGTGCCCTCTGGAGTCACTACTATGACCGGGTGTTACATCTTGTGTCGCCCAATTTTAATGTCCAAATACGCAGTCCCCTCGATGGGAATCTCCTTCCCGTCAAAGTTCTGAAGTTGTCCAGGAAAAGATGTGAGAGGTATTTGGTATTTCTCCCCCCTTCCTGAATTTAGTTAATCAAAGGCCTTTCTGGATAGAAGGGTTGCTTGGGATGCAGTGTCCACCAGTGCCAAAATTGTACCCTGCCCCTGTACTTGTACCGGGGCATAGTATCTTCCCTCCTTCTCCGCAAGGGGGCACAGATAATGCACATTTTTGGACAACTGGTGGGCTAATTGTCTGGTTTTGGACATGGAGAGAGAAGAGATTTGGGCGGAATTCTGTCGAGATTCTTGGGAATCATAAAGAAAAAGTTTGCAAATGGAGATAGGAGAAGTTTTGGGTTCCCCTGGTTCCGGTTCTGGGCGGCCTCCCCCTTTTTGGAGGCAGTCACCAGGATGGGTTTGAACCAGGGGACTTTGATGTTGTTGGTTCTGGGATAAGATGAGGGGTGGCGCTAGCTCAGTCCCCACATCTACCCAGTCTGGATGTGAATCCCTTGGGACCCATTTTTCTTTGGGAGGAGTTCCCCCATCTCTGACGGGGAAGATCCTTTTCCCAGGATCCTCTGAGGATCCCTCTCCTTCAAATTGGAAGATCTGTATTTCCTCCTCAAAATGGGTCTGTTTGGGTCCTTTGTTTCTCCTACCCACCCTCTGCTCCTTGGGTGGCAGACTTTCAGGGGTAGGAGATTTTGTTTCCAGTTCCTGGTTTTCCAGGGGCTGTTTACAAGTGGGGAAGGAAGCTTCCTCCAAGGCTTTACACCCCCCTTTCCCTTGTGCCTCCTCCCTGGGAACCGGTGGGTTATCAGGGTGCTGCCCCTGTCATTGTTATGGAGCACCAGGTCCAGAGTTTGGGGCTTTCTGCACCGGGATGCCCATCTGAGGGTTCTGCTGAGCCCTCAGCATATGACCCAGATCCTGTGTCATATTTTGGACCTGACGCTCTAACTGTGAAACCCGCTCAGGCTGATACGGTGTTCTGTTTTCTCCCCGGGGTGATCCCGGGAAGGGTAGCTATCCCTTTTCTGGTAGTACCCCGGGTTGGAAGATTTGGGTACCCATCCACCCTTGGCCTCCCCTCTCCCGTATTAGGTGGTCTGGGCTCAGGGAAGTGGAGGAAGAAGGATGGATGATTTTGGGGTTGGAAATTTTGTGGATACCTGGAGAAAAAGTGCTGCCCAGGATTTGGTGAATTTCTGCCCTCCTGGGGGAAGTTAGGAGGGAAGTTCCCTGTGTTAGGTGCTTGGTTGGACCCCCCTCCTTGGGCTGGAGGAGTCCACACATAACCTAGGATGGATCGGTTTCCCTTGTAGCGGGGACTTACATAGTCAGGGGAGTGAGGGACCCATTTGTGGAACTACCTATTTGGCTCCCTGTCTGTGACTGGCCAGAGGGCCTCTGGCCTTAGAATTATTCTGTGCAGGCAGGTTTTTAGGCCCCCCCATCTCCAAATCTAAAATGGGGACAACCTTTACCTCTGCCACCTTGGCAGCAGCAGGGGTGCCGGTCGGTTTGTGGCTTTTCGGAGCATTAGTGTTATTTTCTATGGGCTTCTGCACCTCATAGATTCAGGTGGCCTGTTCAATGACCCAGTCTAGTGACCTTTTCTCATGAAAATCTCTCACTAGCTGGGTCATGATGTATTTGGGTAGCGCATGGAAAAACGTGTTAACAAATTCTTTGCTATCCGTGCGCACCCTTTTGGTAGTCTGTGCAAAAGCACGCTTAAACTCCTGCATAAATTCTTGTGGGGCCTGATCCTCCCCAATTGCAAATTGTAGGCTGCCTTGCGAGCCTCTTGGGGATTTCTATTAACAGAAAAGTGCTTTAAGATGGCTGCCCTATATGTGGACCATCTTGAATGGTTTTGGTCCTTCAGCCCCGCAAAGAAACTGGAGTATTCTGGGGAGAATGTCCATTTTAGGTACTGAATGCAGCTACTGCTGTCTTTCAAATGGAAAGTCTCCATCATTTGCTCAAAGAGCTCCAAGTGTTCCCAAACAGAATACTTGGCATTCTTGTGATAAGGCTTGATGACACTCCTTATTGCCTTAATCTTTTTTAAGGGGTCCTTAAGCAAGGCCCATTTTGCCTTATTGGCCTTCTTGGTTCGGGTATACCTGGTCCATTCATCCTCTGACTCAGAGGCACTGCTCCCAGAGGTGTCTGCCTGATCTTCCAAGTTTTCCCGGATTCTCCGAGCTGGCAATGGCTTGAATGGCTGGCAAAATGTGGGGACCTGGTCTCTTGTGTCCTGGGATGCTCAGAGGAGTCTTCTGATTCCTCCTTGCTCCCAGGATTTGATGGGTACCCCCCCACTGACCTAACTGGGCAGAGGTTTTCAGGATGCCCTTAGTGGGCCTGCTCTCCTGGGGTTCCCCACTAAACTTCACAGTACTTGGGTGCCCATACCCGGATGCCCGCCCATCCATTCCTGGGAGGGACTGGCCTATGAGCTCCATATGTCTGACTGGATAGTAATCTGCCATCCCCGTGGCCCTGGGCTCACGTGCGCCAGGGGACTTGGGGATGGCAGAGTCCAGGCACTGGGAGAGATGAGGCCTCTGGTACTAGGGCCCCTGATGTTATGCTCAGGTGTTTCCCTTTCCCAGCGAACCTCATCTCTATCAGCCCCTGCTCCCTGTTGCCATGCAAGAGCCTGTGCTTTCAGTTCCTCAATCAGGGCCTTACTAGACTCTATCAGTATCTCCTGCATGGCTACCTGTTGCTGGAGCCTATCATTGTGCTGGCAGAGAGCCTCATTCTCTCTCTGTGCTTCCTGGTTGGTCCTGGAGTACTGGGCCAGTCTTTGCTGCAGAAGGATTACCTCCTGAGTCCCATCCCTACTGCCCTGCTCCTTTTTTGCCAGAGCATCTTCCACCCTCCTGGTGTGCTCTAACAAGCTTTGATGCTCTTTTTGGAGGTCACCCAGTCATTGGAGGGCCAGGTGATGTTCTTCCAGCTTGCCTTTTAAGTGGAAGACTTCGTGGCCTAAGGTGTCCCTTTCCTGAGCAAGAGCCTGCCTCTGTGCCACCAGGCCGTCCCTCTGCCTTTGAAGGGCACCAGCTTTCTGGTGCTCTTCATCAAACTCTGCCTGGGCATCCAGGTCTTTCAAAATCAATGTATTGCTCTCCTTTTTTTCTTAATCCAATTGGCTTTGCAGGGTGGAAACCTGCTTTGTGCATGCCCTGTTGAAATCTATCTGTTGCTCCAGCTTTTTCTGGCTCTGCAATAGGGAGTCCAAACCTTTTTGATACTCCTTCTGCAAGGCCAGTACTCTGGTATCCTGGTCTGCCCTTTCCTGTTGCAGGATACCCATATCCTCTTTTATTTTAAGTATACACTGCCTACTATAATTTTCTGACTCCTGGCTCCTCTGCAGCCTCTGCTCAGAAGAGTCCAGATCAGATTGGGCCTTCTCTAATGCCAACAGTTGCCTACTTGCCAGATCTTGGCCTTCAGCACATTTGTCCTGTATGGCTTCCATATATAAATATAAATATGCCGCTACCCTGGCAATCTTGCTGTGCTCATCCTTGGCCTTCGGGTCCATATATAGTTCACTCAGGGCCACATGTAAGGGACCCTGATCTCTCCAGTATCTAACCCAGTTGCAGTGACTTGTTTTGCGATCGCCTGCAACCATGCATTCTGGTCCTGCTCAGTCTACTCACCTCTCACAAATAGCTTATGTAAGAGGTGTTCTCTAGCTATCTTGATATCTACCAATGCTGTCATTCTGGAAATTGATTTCCTTCCTGATTTACAGAAGTTTATTATTTTATTTTGCAAAGCAGACTGTTTCCTGAGAGCGTTCCTTTTTGAGGGGTGCTTTTACAGCTTAACACAGCGTGGTAGTCCAATAGGATTTATGTATCCTATTAGCTAGCACACTGTATTAAGATGTACAAGTGGTAGATCTAATCCAGAATCCCCGGCTACCGAGCCCCCAATCTGTAAGTGACATCAATTCAGCACTCCAACTAAGTCAATGCTTAGGGTGGGATGCCCAATGGAAGACCTTATTTATATATTTTTTTTATGTCAAAGTTCCTTAAATCTGGATGATGAACCCTTATATAACGCCCCTCTCTTTGGGTCTCCCTGACCTCACTGAGCCAATAAGTAGGCTTGTTTTGCAAATTAAAAGATTTATTTGAAGAATTAAACAATATATATATCACACTATATGAACCAAATAATATCTGAATAGCACGCTTATGAATATAGACAGTAATCAACAATGGGTAATATTACAAAATTGACACTCTCTTTAATCACTTAGGAGTATAAATATGGAGGATACTGTAGCAGAGAATACCTTATGTAACTCAAGGAAATGCAATAATGGGAAAGAATGCAACACAGAAATAAATCTTGATATGATTTCTGTCAAAAGATAATATGGTCACTTTTTCCCCTGTGACTATTCACTCCCCTCCTATGCAATATGAAGAGATGGAAAAGAGGGCACAGAGGTTTCAGGAATACAATCAAGAATACAGTTCAATTGCAGTTCCTCCAGCAAGCTTAGAGAAAACAGGTATGATTTTAAAACACAGGTCAAAATGCTATTGAAAGTTATTGCAATGGATGGGAAAATCTGCTAAATTGATTTTAATTTACTAAAAGATATTCAGGATAAGTGATAGTTACTTTAGATTGGTTCAGGTCAACACTAGCAATGATTCATGAATGATTATCAGATTGAAAACGAAATTCAGCAGTGGAAAGCAAGAAGCAGCTATTTTTACAAGTGGTGAAAAGGAGCTAAATTGCAATTTGCGGCAATTTTTCCGCATGCGTAAATCGCCATTACGAAAAACTATAATGAATTGGAATGTTGTTTTGGGTTTGTTGGAAAGCTGAGGATCTTAGCTTTAGATCAGCTGGGTCAAGTGGGTTCTGGATACAGCTCTGCTTTCTCTGGATCTGTGTTCTAGCACAGGGTTCTTGGCTAGAAGCAAACAGCACAGCCCGGCTGTTGAGAATAAGGTTGCAAAAGATTCTGAGGCCTGCTGAAGAGGATTCAGCTTGTGGATTAGGCCTCTCTGCTTCAAGGTTCTAGAGTTTGGTTCTAGAGTTGGTTATAGATCTGTAGTCTGGAGTGTGGATTCTAAGTTCTGGTCTCTGGAGTCTTTCGGCAGGGTGCTGCGCAGGAATCAGTTGAGTAGTGAAAAGTTGTGTGTCTCATCTGTCCTAAGCAGTCTCTATTTATGTGTTTCCAAAGTGGGTGTGGAGGCTGATTCTACATGCCCAACCCCATAATGATTTGGTAGGTTAGAGAATTTCCTGTCGCCTGACTGGAGAAGGGAGTAGTGTGTCATCCTGTGTCATCAGGTGTCATGTTTATGGCTTAAGGAAAGAACACTCCCCTTTGCTTTTACTTAGAAAATCAATTTTTCATAACAAACATATTTCCAAGGTGCACAACTTGTTCATAATACATACACACATCACAAATTAATGAAGGCACGTCTCTGTTCAAGTCCCATGTTCCTACGAGCTTGGGTTTAGAAATGACAACATATTCGTGCTTTTGGTGGGTTTCGCAATATTGGTTCTGCGCCAAATTTGATACATACATGCAGATCCTCCCTGGGCATATTACTGTAAATTCTTATGTTCATAGCAAAAACACTACAGCTGCAATCTTAATAAATCCCGGAGTTTGGTCTCAGACCATCACACAGTGTCCAGCTTAGTCTTAAATTGTGAGTGAATTTGTCATTTTAAGAATCCCTAAGTTTCATATTTTGGTCAGCTTGGTAAAATGTGTTATACGCAATTTTATAAAACATACATTTGCTTTCAATTCAATATACACCTCAGTCTGGTCCGCCCCCCCCAGGGCTGGGTGAGTCAGATGGTCACATGGCCTGCCTTCCTGCTAGAGCAGTTGTTGACCAGGCACACCCAAATCAGCATATTCTATTCAGTCAAGGAATCTATTGTCTCTTTTTCCTGCCAGCAGGGGAAATCGCCTCCTCTTAGAACAGTTCTAATTAACATGTCTATGCGATATCCTCTCCTGTTGGTAGGTGTGAAGGGTTCCCATGGATAGAAGGCCTCAAGAAATTTTAACTAAAACAGATTACCTTCTAGTCAATTGCAAATTAGTTCCTTGTAAAAAAGAAAATACATTTATAAACTCACTATAAGCAACATATCTTTAAATGAAGTCTTTTTCAACAATGAAATCACTGTGTGGCACTCTATATGGCATTTTGATAGAATTCTCTTCTTTGGCATAATTTGGGTTCAGTTGTTCAGTTTTAATGGTTTTAAAACGCCGGCTTCTGGTAGTGGTGAGTACCGGTATTGAACCCATTTTTGACAGCTGTCTATCTTTAAAAGGAGATTTAGCTTGATAGCATATGATTCTTGCTGACATTGTATTGATGTGGATTCTTGCAGTAGAATAATGTGGAACACCCAACAAGAAGAATGGATCTTTTTGGTGATTTGTGAGCCATGATTTTAGCACATTTTGACAATCAAGAACATGAATTCCCAAACAGCTCTGTGTTGATTTTGGCAATCAGCATTGCTTTTTCCATGTGGTTTCAGGCTGCTTTGTGGATGGCCCAATGGTGGTTTTAGGCAGTGATCTCCTGTGCTCCCTAAGATAGGCCAAAGTGGATGGCAGCCTATCTTTCAGATTTTTACTGCACATTTTTGGCTGGTTTTGAGTGAGCAACCTGCTTTCCAGTGGCCATTCTGATGTCTGCTGCCAGCAATGCACAGTACTGTTGCAGGGCTTGGATGAGTGGGTTGATGCATCCCACAGATAACACCATTATTCACTGTGGGCTTGTGGGGTTTATCAGGACTCGGGGTCATGGCTTAGGTGGGATCATTGATCATGGGGCAGGTCCGGGCACATCAGAAGAACTAGGGGGCATGCTGACATTTGTTAGTTCTAAGGTGTAATATACTGTGGCAGAGGTTGGCTTTTGTTAGTTGGGGCACACTGGGGTGGGCATCACACCAAAGTTACACGTCTTGC
Organism: Ambystoma mexicanum; assembly: GCF_040938575.1. Taxonomy (NCBI): domain Eukaryota; kingdom Metazoa; phylum Chordata; class Amphibia; order Caudata; family Ambystomatidae; genus Ambystoma; species Ambystoma mexicanum. The sequence continues at coordinate 974,625,502 of NC_090926.1, forward strand.
ACATCAAGAGAATACCTAGCGGGGCCATGGGGTTATACCTGCAGTAATTTTCCAACAGCGGTTATAAGAGGGCACAGGCAGGTTTGTGGAGATGGATGGGCTGCAAGCCCTGGTTCGAGCCGGTTCACGCACAGGACAGTGATCTCAAAGGAAGGTTGAGTTGTTACATTTATATTGTTGCAATTGCCTCCAGCTCAGGTGTGAGAATGGAGCTGCAAGGCATTCAGACACAGGGAGAAAAGGTGGGGGCCTTTGAGCGCACTGTGCACAGTACTGCAGAGAGGAGAGAAGCCTTTTCGTATTATCGCAGTGAGACCTACTCCAAAGATGGAGTCGAGGGTGCCCAAAATGGATGCCAAGTGTCTCTGCAACAGCCCCACCTATGTCGTCATCAGCACGAGGGTTGGTTATGCACACTGGGGCGAAGGAAGCGTCCCCGGCTGTTGGTCGAGCAAGTGATGCATTTGAACTGAATGGTTGAACAGGGGGGCCCAAATAGCCCACCACTCCCATACAGTACACTGCAGCATGCCTATTTTTGTGATATAACATGCCCAATCTACATATTTGTAAAAGAAAAGTTTATGCCTATAACTATGAACTAAATATATTATCGTGCTGTATGAAAGAGATTTACTCAAACCATCATTGCATCGGAAATAATATTCAGATTAATTAAATGGTGTGTGTAGGAACAGAAAGGATTCTATTTAAAACACATGGACCCCGGAAATTGGAATGTTTTGAATGTTAAGTTTTGAATAATGAAAGGATGAGTTTCAGGATGAGTTTCAGATGGTTTTTCTTTCTTTTATAAGGAAAGATAGGTTGTAGAAAATGAAACGTTTCAAATAACATATCTTTAAACTTGAATTTCCTATCAAAATTTTTGTGTATTCTTTGAAAGTATTCTACTTAATGAAATTAAATTCCAAAAAATGTAGTTTCTCATAGGCAGGTTTAGTGTCTTTTCCAAATCAGTGAAATCCAGTCAAAATACCATAGATTCCAGGAGGCGCTGCACTGTCTTAAAAAGGGGATTAGACATAGGCATTTCTGAGCCAATTGAATTAAGTATTTTATTTATTTTTTGGAAGAGAAATTCTTCCTCTTTTCAGAATTCGTTTTCCTAGGATATCGTCTTTGAATACAGTAGAATTGAATTTCACTTACTTTTTAAAAATAAAAATGAAATTGTATTCACTGGAATACAGTGTCTGTCCCCAGCCCACTTTGGTTTACCTCTGTCCACCAGTAGAATTGTGTTAAGCACTAGCTCTCCAGGTAAGCTGACTCTCCTGATCTGCTTTGGGATCTTTTTGTAACCAGTGTTTTTCCCTTTTGGATGGGAGGAGTTCAGTGAATGGTTTCCATCATTTTTTCACTCCCACACAGACACTCCTTCTTTTAATTGACCCATTTAATTTGATGTGTCATAAAAGGAATGTGTAAGCTACAAAATCCTCAGGAGTGAGGACTTATTCTGGGCAGAAATACCAATTCTTTGTATTGTATAATTCTTTACATGAACATGCGATATTTGGGATAACAACATATTCAGAATCATAAGAATATTCTGAATATAGGCATGTTATTTATGCTTCTATCACTTACTACATAACAACATGTTCTATATATGCAGATTACACACAAAGTATACACTTTTAAATTACTGCATGCAATGAATTATATTTGATTTCTTTCCACTGAATTAAGATCTGGGTTTGTTTTTTCAGTCAGACAGACAGTTCAAAAATGACACTTGAAATGCTTTTTCAAAAGTTCATGGATTCTGAGCACATTTTAAGGTTGCCTTTCACTTTTCATCAGCTACATTCCCCTTGTGTTGGCTGATCACTATAACTAGCACCTGTTTGCTGCTTAGAAGATCATTTAACTTTCCAAAAGAATACATTAGTAACCTATTCTCTATTAACTGAAGCCTAATGGAACAGGTGCACATTCTTTCTTTCTACGTTAATGCTTTCCAAGGTCAGTGGTTAATGGACATCTCTAGGAATCTGTTTCTGCAAGCCACTCAACTTGTCAGTCAGACATTAATTATTCAAGGCATTGGTGGTCTTTCATATTAGTTTCTAAAAAAAGGACCTCCAGGGTATTTTATTGTCATGGCAAAATACATTTTTCTGTAGTATGAAACCAAGACCTGTTGTCTTAAACAAATATTTCTGTTCCATTCATCTTCAATGCACTGATGAAAGTGTGGGGTTATCAGGGGTCTAGAAAGTATTGCTCTGAGAACTGACTAATGGAAATGTTACATGAGCACATGAGTATTAGTTAAATTGAAGTCATATATAAATTCACAGATGTAAATGTTACAAACATAGCTTTCTGTCATATTAAAAAGGACATGTTCCATTTAGACAATTTGTATTTACAATAGTAATCAAGCATTATGACGGTCTATCAATAGTTAACGTTACTTCCCGTTTGATTTAGAATGAGCGTTTGATTTTAGAAATACATTTGCATTATTTAATTTTCCTTTGCAATGAGACTAAAGTAGTAAGCATCTGTCTTCCATGTTGCATTTTCAATTGCATTAAACATATCTAAAAGCTGAATAATGTATGTATTTCAATAATTACTTTTCCAGCAAACCCGTAGACGGGACAAGTTCTTAACTCACTATCCACGGGTGTTCAGAATGGACACCAGTTTTATTCCACCACTCCCACTACCATGGTGACTGTACTAAAGTCCATCAGGGTCTTCCATCTAGCTGCCTCTTCAATTGCAATACTGCCCCCTTCCCTTATGTTCCTGAAAACAGTTCTGGCCTTTAGGTGGTTAACACTTCTCCAGGCTTGAGAAGGGTGAAGTATTTATTTGGTGCCTGGATCAATCTATATGTGTCTCCTATGCAAAGCCTGGTGAATCATTTCCTCACATCAGCATGACCAGGCAGGAGGTAATTAGCAGCATGAGAGATTAACAGCAAGAGATGCAGTGAAATCTGTAAAAAGCACGAACGCAAACAACTGTGGATCATGTCCAATTGAAACCCGAAGTTGCATAAACACCCAAATGTACAAGTGATAGCTTACTTAAAATGAAATGTGGAGGACAGCTGAGAGTGGAATGGAAGCACCCAATCATTTCAGAAGTACAAGTGCATCAAGCAAAGGATGCATGCAGGAGGGCAAGTCACAGGAGTCGTTTAAATATCCTATGTGAAAGAAAAATAAAGACACATTTGTATGGCCAAGCACCAAATACACTAGTTGATGAGGTGCTGGCAAATAAAGCAAAGCTTTTTGGTGCAGTAGAGCATTGCACCCCTCTCACAGTTAACTCAAACAAATGAGAAATAGTTGCAATTAAAGGAGTGTTAGCAGAGTGTTTGGTGCCTGTGGCCTGGAAGCTACCCTGCTGGACCCTGAGTAACTTTTCTACTAACATTGTTAGAGGTGGTGACTGGAGGTGTTGCCTGAAAATGAACTACACTCTAGACGCAGAGCGTCCACGGAGTGTTAGCAGAGTGTTCGCAGAGAGGGAGCAGAAGGCACCATGGATTTAAGACAAACTTCATTAAATTACACAGAGAAACAAGCTCCCCAAACACATAGCCGCACCAAAATGTCTGGTGCCTGTAACCAAAGCGCTTTGCAGGAGGTGGACGAGGAGCACTGTCCAATGCTTTCTGGCACTACATCTCCCGCCAAAATCAATACCCGGAATGCCTGTGATATTGGCGAGCCAACATGTAATGGGCCCACATGTACCTTCCATGGGCCAACAAGGAGAGCCAGGGCGCTGTATCCGTGACCTTACATGGCCTTTTTGAAGCAAGCCTCCAGCAGCAGGTCACTCGCACTTATCAAGATCCTGCAGCAACCGTTACACAAGGTATGTGTCATATGAACAGCTTCCCTGGCCTCATGGCGTGCAAAGTGCCCTCCCCCTTGATGCCCCCTCCTTACCGGTGGTGACTTCGCTGCTCAGGGAGATTCGACCAGCGCCATTGACCGCCGACTCCAGCCGCCCGCAACAAAGCAAGGGTGGGGGCGTGGCTGGAGGGGCTGGGTGCGCTGGGTCAGACTTCGCCGCCCAGGCAGGCAACCCCCCTCGCCCTATGGCGCACTATGTGCCCCCCCCTTGATCTCCCACTCCTTACCGGTTGCGAATGCACTCCCCAGGGAGCTTCGAACGGCCCCTCTGGTCGCTGGCGCCAGCCACCCGCAGGGGAGTGAGGGTGGGGGCGTGGCTACAGGGGCCGTGTATGCTCAATCAAACTCTGACGCCTTGTGTGGTGAGCGGGAGGCTCCGTCTGCGACTGGAGGTGAAGGGGGAGGGACAAGCTCCGGTGAAAGAGCCGGTGATTCAAGAAGTGAAGGAGAGGACGCTCTTTGTGTACCACGTGAAGAGGCATTCTTCACTTTCCCTCAAACTCTGCAAAATAAAGGAAATGGAGAGTCTTGTGGAAGCTTAAATTCCCCATTATATAAGGATACTATGGGGGCATTTCCGAGTGAATTGACCACTCTCAGAACTACTACAATTGTAACAAAGTTCAAAGCCCTGCCCCTCCTCAAAAGGTCCCAGATCCCCTGAGATTCACACAGTATTCTTTGCAGAATGGACATAACACAACCTGTTGCTCGAAATTACAAACAAAATCAATTATGTCAAAAAATATTTTACCAACAAGCCCAATAGTTGCGAAAAAGGGCGGCCTCAGAGCAAACAAAATACACCTATAATATCCCACTCAAAAGAGTAAAACAAGAGCAAACTCTCTTTCGGGTATAAAATCAATCAGATGGCATTTCAATAAGAAAGATCTATGTCCTCCACTGAAAGCAGTCCTACATAGAGACCACAGCTCAATTTCACCTGATGCCGACCGAGTTGAACTTGAAGTTACTGATCAGGAATTACTTCAAGCAACTGGCAATGGTGAACTAATTGTAGGTGCAATGAAACAGACGATGCCTAAAAACAGTGAGCTGAAGAGTCTTCCGAAAGAAAATCACATTGCATGCAGTCCTATTTGCATAGAGAAAGAGCCAACTGAGGCCAGAACAGCCCCTATTCAATCCACATCCTTGAACACGCAAGACACGAGCAAAGGACTAATGCCAAACAGTACAATCACAGAAGCTAAGGCCATGGCGGAGTTTAACAGTCCAAAAAGAACATCCACTCCTCTTCCAATTAGATCCAAAGGATGCATTGGAGAAGTGGACATAAATTTATCCATCTTAAAGATGGCTCCAGAAAAAAAATCGAAAACCACAAATTCACAGCCAATTGAAAAGAAACAGTCCTATCATGACCTTTTGTCTCCATCACATCAAAATATGGCAAAAAATGGCCCTCAGAAACAGACAGTAAAATCGGAAAGAAAGGACATAGACACAGATCCAACTGCAACCGAAAGTTCAGACGAAGAAAATGAGTTCTCTCCAATTAAAGATCCCATAAAGCAGAGTCAGGCAGAAAATGTCTATGATAATATTGCACCAGCATTCTTACAAGCAAACTCAGAAGACTGTGCTAACATGGAGGCCGGTTGGATCTATGATGACAATAACTGTGGCGCTGTTTCTCAAATTATATGAAGCACTTCATGAAAATTACAAAGACCAGTCTACTCTGCTGGCTCTAATTCAATCTAAACTAATATATGTAAAATCCTACATTGACGCTATCAAAGAAAAGAGAGCCAGAGAGAAAGAAACGGAACACGTCATCTTCAAAACTCTTATCGACCTAATGGAAGACGCTCGAGAGGACAAAAAGGCTTTTCTTCATTGTTACAGTGACACAATAACTCTTCTGAAATCTGATGTAAATGAACATCAAGGCCAAACTGCTGAAAAAAGCACCTCAACAGAAAATCTCCTGGGCTGCTTGGGCAAAGTCTGTGCGACGGAAAAAACATCGGGCACTCTTACCCAACCAAAAAAAAGTGGTCCCGGGTACAACAATGGAACATCAAAATATAAGTCACAAAGTAAGACCTGTGAACTCAGTTACAATTAGTCCTGACAAACGACCGGCCATCCAGGCTCTGATAATAAATTCAATGACAGGTCATGTCGAAAATCTACCCAAATCAAAACAAAACAAAGAACTATTTCCTTTATTTGCCATAGAGAGCTCAAATGAACCAAGAGAAAAAGAAATAGGAGCCAGACCTAAACAAATTGCTGTGAGATCCACTAAAAAACAAAAATTAATCTTCTGGGAAACCAACTAAGAAGTCAAAAAATGTACCACTGCCAAAACATACTTCATGTGAAGGAACCCGTCACTTCATCTGCAACTTGAAACCTATTGAGGACGCGTCCCATAAGGCTGAGCGACCCACCCACCCAATTATCACACAAAAAGAAGAAGAAGGACACCAAAGGCTGAAAGAACGAGAATTTGTCACAGAAACAGTAACTGTATATACTGATGAAGATGAAACCAATACTAGTGAAGACCAAGACGCCTTACTGCTACTCTCTGTTCATGATTGTGACAGCTCAGTAGATCTTGATAGTCAGGAGGGTCTAGAGGAGACTCAGCAACCGAATGGCGATTGTGAGGAACTAAACCAAAGAGAGACATAATTTCCCTCATTCTGCACTCTACAGGAAAAAAGAGATTTCCTAGAACTCAAAAACTTGAATGAAATTAGACAACAACAACTACTCCAAGCAATGTTGGATCATTCAAATCAAGAGCATCACAAAAAGAGAGATCATCCACAACGAGAAATTTCAAGGAAAGAGACAAGAGAATCAAGTGATCGACCCCAAACAAATAGGCTTTCTCAAGACCAAAGAAAAAGCGAGGAGAGGCAGAGTGACCACAAACTCATAATTGAGCGATTACTGAAAGCAAAGGATTCTCTGATTCTAAATAGATCTAACCTCATGAAATTACTTTATTACGTACTTCAATTATGCGTTATAGAGCCAAAAGACATTAAAATAGTGGCCTTTCCGAAAGAAGGTGAAACAGATCGAATCTGCATCGATCTATTTTCAAAGGCAGTCACGGACCTAATCTGGATAGCTGCCGATGCACTCAGATCCCTTGGTTTCGGTATCAAACTAGATGAATCCATAAATGTCGAACAAGGAACAAACCAGATTCAGAATTTCCAATTCCCATTGATCCATACCCCACCAAGGGCCCTTCATCCGGCAGAAGACCAGAATGCTAAACCAATAAGGTTTTCTCCAACCGTTCTGCGAGACCCAAACACACTCAGAATGAGAATAAAAGGAAGTGCCGGAAGCAAGGTGGTGGACTCTACAGCCAATAGCAAAGTTGTACTTGTGACAAGAATTGACCCAAAAAAAACATGGGATTGGCTAGCTGGAACATTAGCTACAAAAAATAATCATTAGACCGACTGCCCAGATGCCACAAATAATCTATGAATGGTGTCATGGAACACACGAGGCCACTGACACATGCTGGAACAATTGAATGAAGAACTACTGAAGTCAGACATTATATGGATTTAGGAATGCTGGCTCCTAGAGCCCCAATCATGTGTGGGACCACCTGCCTCTTGAACAAAGCATACAAAGGACCAAAAGGTAGATCCTCTGTGAGGACTGCTGACTGTCATAAAGAATGATTATAAAAGCAATATACTCCATTTCATGACCCCTTCACCACTCATACAAATAACCATAATTCAAGAGCATAGCAGAGGTTTTCATCAATCCGAGAAGCAATTCCAAATTATAATCAATCTTTATTGGAATACCAAAGCTAAGGATGGTGATACATTTATGGGAACTGTGTTTGAACACATCGACGAGCTAAGAGCTGAATTCGAAAATCCCACAATAATCATATGCAGCGATCTCAACATAGACAGTACAAAAAAGAAAATTCAAGCTGTACAAAGAGGTCACAAACAGCAGAGGTCAACGCGTATGCAAAATTGGTTAACGGAGACGAATAGCCGTGATCTTTTGCAGGTGAATGGAAATGTGACTGGCGACCTTCAAGGAGCAGTCACATGGACCTCATATAACCAAAGTGCAACCTTGGATTATTGCTTTGTGGATCGTGAAACCTTCAAAACCATCTCTTCTTTGAACATAATTCCAACAACAAAAAGCAACCACAAAATACTTGTTCTTACGTGTTCACTCCCGATCAACTTACATGCAAGTGGTATGGCCCATCAAAAAAGTTAGCCCTACAAGGTCGAAGGGACCAATGGCCTCAACAGACTGCGACTAGCACCAAATATGACACCGACCCTTAAAAAAGCAATAGACTGCTGGAAATCAGCAATGAACACCGGTGTAGAATATGAAGCGTGTCTGACTATCTTCAGAGTAAAGCAAGGCTACAACATAAAGCCAAAAACTGTTCGACAACATAAATATAACTCTGAATTGGCATGAAAAAAAAATCAAAGCTAGCAGCGAAACTAAGAGCACTAAAAAACAGAACACGCAGTGTGCATTCAAAGAAAGGGCAACACTAAAAAAAGCTTAGCAAAACTGGGACAAATCTCATAGAGCCCAATTGTTTCAGAGAGATTCTGAAGAAATGCTGTTAGCAGCCAGCAATAAAAATGCCAAATGCATGTGGGCCTTAATGAATCAAACAAGTATCTTACAAGGAACGGAACAGATCAATCCCATCCATGAAGGAAAATGGACCCAACACTTTCAAGAACTTTACAGCTTCGATATGCATGAAGAAGATCAGATTCAAAGAATCTCGGATAAGACCCCATGGAACATATTATTTGAGAAGTCTGAAATTACTACACTAATTAACAAAGCTAGCAGTTCTCGGGCACCAGGGCCCCATGGCTATCAAACGCCATATTAAAACAAGCCCCGGAAGTGCGGGCCGACATGTGCTATGCTTTGTTTTACACGAATCATCAATAACAAACAACTACCGGAAACATGGACAAAAACCATAATCATCCGCATTCATAAAAAGAGAGATAGAGCCAGGCCTGAGAACTATCGTCCAATATCACTGATCACTGCTGGATGTAATAGGTAAAATATTTGCTGGCATCCTCCTAAAGAGACTAAAATAATGGATCCAACAATCAAGAAATTACAATCCCCGGCAAGCAGGGTTTGTCGAGAAAGTCGATTGTGGCCTAAATCTGCTTATACTTAATCTATTAAAGGCTAAAACCATTTGTGAAAATCAGATGCTCTACCTGGCGTGCAAAGATATGGCTGCCGCCTTTGATAGAGTGGACAGACAAATTCTGTGGAAAAAGTTGGAGCAGAAAGGATGCCCGAAAGAACTAGTGGCCGCAATCAAAGCTCTGCTCACCGAAACCTCTATACAAGTATGGTTAAATCAAACTAACCAAAGCAATTCCAACAAAAAGAGGCTTAAAGCAAGGGTGCCCCTTGGCAGCTATCCTTTATAACCTCTACATCTTGGAAATAAAGGATCGGCTCATCATACAGAGAGGATGTTCTCCAGAAATAGTCACCACAACAATAGGTCACTTATTGTATGCAGATGATTTGATCATCTTGGACAAGACCCCAATTGGTCTGCAGAAAAAACTCGAAGCCCTGGAAATCTATGTCAAAGAAAATAAACAAGAAATAAATCCTGAGAAATCGGAAATCTTAATAATCAAAACATCGAGAGCATGAGAGAAAAAGTCTTTCAAATGGTGCGTCGGCAATAAACCTATCCCGATAACTTAGTGCAAAATATTTGGGAGCTATATATAATAAGCGCCGACTGGAATGATCAACCGTGGACAGAACACTTACAACTCAAAATGAGTCAAATGAAATGAAGATTTGGCAAGTTCTCGATTCAAACAACAGTAGATTTCTATAATGCAAAAGTAATTCCAATGGTAGCCTACGCTGGAGACACAGCTCTTAGAATATCGTGGAAAACCTGGGAAAGGGTTGAAGCCAGATTCTGGAGAAAACTACTGAGGTTACCACAATGTGTTCCAATGAATATAATTCAACACAAATTGGGTCTCTATTCCATGATGGTCTCAATCATATGTAAAGCTCTGTCATCATTCAGAAAGACACTAACTAAAGATTGCCAACCACAATATGCAATTTTAAAGGAAGAAAATGAAAAGGCCCCATTCTGGCCTCTGACTATTTGGAAAGAAAAATGCAAGGAGCTTCTACAGAACTTGCACATATCAGAAGACACCTTATGCAGCAATCCCAAGAGGGTGAAGTCTGCGCTACTGTGTGCTGACTGGGCCCAAACGGAAGGTGCCCGTGCCATCTCTAAATCTCATACCTTCTCAAAAAGTCTCAGCTCAGCACCAAAAATCCTGCCAGGCTATCTGAAGAAGAGTGCACATCCTACTCATCTAGATCTAATCTTACGACTCAGATTGAATATTTTAAGAACAAAATTAAATCTGAAAAAATATAGCATAGTATGTGACATCACTTGCAGGCTCTGTGAGCCGGAAGAAGAATCCTTACAACATCTTGTAATGTACTGTCCTGAGCTAAAATCAGCAAGAGACTTACTTTTACATCCAGTACCAACTCCGGCATGCGGGTTAGACTCTGACCTGTGGTGGGCAACCCTGTATGACAATCCAAATCAGAAAACTACGAGAGCACTTGGTATATTCCTACAAACAATGCTGACTAAATTGGAAAACAAACAAGCGTTTCGCTAACAAACGGAAAAGGACGTCACAATGGTGGAATAAGCATAACTTGCGGATTATGTCAAAGTTCAGGCCAAACCAAAGAGGAAAAAGATCAAATAAATAAAAATTAGAATTCCTTGGAATGAACTGAGACAGAAACAAAAGGAAAAATCCCTGGAGTTGGTTTGGCCTTGTAATTGAGACATAAAGATGATCCTTTTTATTTTATTTTTTAAAAAGCAAAAGTCTGTATTTATTTACACTATATGCTTAATAAATAAAAAATAAAAAAATAAATAAAGTTAATGCAATGTCTAGCTCACGAAGAAACTGATGCACTGAAGAAAAACACTGGCATTATATCAGTCCTCAGGTCATGAAAAGTACCTGCAAATGAGGGAAAATATTGAGGGCACGGGTGGGGGTGGGCCATCACTGGACCCAAGTCATAATTTCACTGAGAAACTATTGTTGGCCGTTATAGATGTAGCGAGTCTGGGGGGAGGTGGTAGTGTGTATACCAGAACATCAGACAGTGGGTACCAATACTCTGGACCAAAAGCTCAACCTGTACCCCCACACAATAAATACCTCAAACTGTGACTGGCGCAGCTTATTGGTTGTGGCATGAGATTGACCTCAGGGAGGTGTCTTGGCCGTGAGTCTGTAGGCCTGATTCACAGAGCGTTTTCCTATGGGATTGCACCATTATAACACACTTTTCTGAATCAGGCCCTGTGTGTCTTCCACCTGGTGTTGTGTCCCTGGTGTTGTTGTTTCAAACAAAGAAAATATGAGTTCTGAGTGCCTTGACATGTTTACTCACACCTTCTACCAATTCCTGGAACAGAGATTACCTGGTAGGTAGATGAACGTTTCTGCTAAGGACTCCGCCTTGTTCCTATTGTGTCCTGCACGAACCGGGAGTCTGCTCAGCACACATAAGAGGGACTGTTCGATCATTTTGGCACATCTCCCTTTCATTGAGTGTGTTGCAGTTAACAATCACACACGTTCTTATTGCAAGTCTCCTAATATCCACAATGGTTGAGTTTTCTTGCTTCAGCCTCGTCTTGAGTGTCTCTACTGCATTGACTGTGGCCCTTCAGTTCCCCTACAGCTTATTACTCGAGTTAGGATTTAGTAGCCTAAATGTTTATTAAATCGAAAAGAGTGTCAGTCCTTTCCAATCCCAGAATCTCGGTGGTCTGTTCTGATGGATGTAACCCTCTACAACTTGACCCAGCTCTTAGCCTAGTATTTGGAATGTTTATCTGGAATGGAGATTGCCTTTACATTTGGCAGTCTGGTTACCTGTACTTTCCCATTGCCTCCAATGGAGCCGAGCCAGGCCAAAGGAGCAGATGCATGCCGAAGATTGGCTTGGATGGTAAATGATTCTGAGTTTGTCCCATGCTGCTTTTCAAGTTTTCACAATTACGTCATTTCCGTTTGTTCTGTGTTTCTTCCATACAGATAAAGCATCTTCAGGAGTGATGCATGAGTAGTCAGAAATCGTCTGAGACAGGACTCATCCAGGGGCCTTAAATAAGTGGGATCTAAAAAATAGGTGTGGCCTGCCCAGCTGCCATCTCTGATCATGCATGAGATGAAGGTTTCTTTAGGGTCTGTGTGATGTCGTGTCATCACGTGATATGGGTGTATTTCCGCATTCTGATTGGTACACTGAATCTTGGAGACCCATCTGTTTGGGGGCCTTAGCACCAACTACCTATACACATATGTACCCTGCTTGCACATTTTCCTCTGAATGTGACCTTCTGTGTTAATTGTGTCTCCAGCAACCTCCCTACATCTTGGTGTGTGGGCGTTCTTGATGAAAGAGTGGCCATGACACACTGGTCACACACTTACACAGTCTACAATTCACATGCCCGCCACCACACACCATGTGACATATGTTATCAGGCATTATCAGGCAACAGGGATGGCTCTGAGCTTGGCTGGCGACCCACTCCCACAAGCAAACTAGGCCCTAATCAGAGCTTGGGCAGCAACCATTGTGAGGAGGAAGCACGTGGTATAAGAGCATGGCGTAAAGCTCAACTGCCAGCACCCCTTCCCCACTTACACCCGCCAGATGGTTCGCAACAAATAATAATCATTTGGGGAGGTGGGTGTCTGATACAGCCAAAGGGAGTCTCTCACCTTGTTGAAGGATTGAGGAAACACTTCATGGATGCTGGTATGCATTGTTATGTTATGTTGCTTTATACTGAGCACCGCTATCACCCAAGGGCAGTCTCCAGGCACTCATGTGGAACACGCAAGTCATTTGATGACAAAGGAATAGAGAGTGGAGCAGGCGCGCAACGCCATTGAGCTAATTGGGATTAGATCAAAGAAATGTGAGCTGAGGGGTGGGGCTTCTGCACATAGTTAGTGAAGGGAGAGAAACCTTTCCTGAAATAGGCGGCTTTAAAGTGTTACTGTTTGCACGAACACAGCAAAACTTTAAAGATGCTAGTTTCAGGAAAGGCTTCCATCGCTGCTCTGCCTTTCAAACCTCAAATGCACACATCATCCCCCTCCCGACTGATGCGAGCAAACATATAACAACGTTGTAGATTCTTGCACATCCGAGTGGAGGGAGCTGATGTGTGCACCTGCTTTTTGTTAGGCAGAGAAACTAGGGAAGCCTTTCCTGACAGAGGCAGCGTTTGTTCGTGCAAAAAAAAATGTATTTGCACAAACACAGAAACACCATGAAACTGCTAGTTTCAAGAAATGCTTCCATTGCCTCTCAACCCGCAGAAAAAAAACAAATGTGCACATCCATCCTCCTCCGTGCGGCGCGAGCCAACTTATAACGATGTTAAGTATTCCTTCACATTCCGAGGTGAGTAGGCTGAAGTGCACACTGGCTTTTTCTTAGGCAGACAGGCGAGGAAGCCTTTTCGGAAACTGGCTGTGTTAAAGGGTGTTGCATGTTAGCTCATTATGTATATACAGGGCTAAAGTCGAGGGTACACGTGGGTGGACCAAGTCCACCCACTTTTTTCAGAGGTTAGACTCAGTCCCCTCCTCCCCCCCAGCTAAAATGAGAAACATTGCAAATCGTCCTTGAATTGATGAATTAAAGACAACCTCAGGGATCAAACCACAGTCGCCAGGTTTGCAGACTGCACGCCTTACGAAAAACAATATTTGTATTGGTTCTTGGAGAAACATGCACACCATTTAAAGTTTTCAAGTTTTCAAAAACAATATTAGAAGAAAATATCCTCTCTTGGCTTTGTGTGTGTTTCTTGATTTTATGATAGGCAAATGCCATTCGTCCTGTGCAATTTGGGTGGTTATACAAAGCCAATTTAATGAAATGTGCATATTTCAAATAATTATGCTAATTTCTGGAGACATCACATCATATGCGTTTGTTGATAGTCCCCCCACTTATATTTTTCGGACTTGACTCCTGTGTATGTATGCATGTGTGCAAGTAGTGTGTATATAATGTATGTGCCAGTGAGTGTGTGAATGAGTGTATGATGTATGAGCAGCTGGGAGCGCATATGAATGAGCAAGTGGCAGGTGGCAGGTAGAGGGTGGCAGGTAGAGGGTGGGAGGTGGGGGCAGGGTGTGTGGTGGGAGAGTGATGGGTGGAGAAAGTTTTTTATTTTCTAAAGATATCATTTTAGTGAACATCCATAATAAAGTGAGCATGAAGTGGTATGTGGTTAAAATGGCATTTTGTGCTGCTAGTCTACTCATGTATTATTGTGGCATGACCCTTTTTTATTTTTACAGGGCATCTATAACAAAGTAGGCATGTCATGTGTTATTATGTGGCAAGACTGGTGTTTTGGTACAGCCAGTCTAGCATTTTCTCCCCGTGGCTTGACACTTTTGACTGGGATTGACACGTTTTCTTAAAGTATCGTTACTGACATTATGCACAAAGCAATTATGAGTATGTTCATATATGGGAATATTGGCCTACATTGATGTAGCCAGAAAGGACATGTATGGGCACATGCAGCCTGAAAATGTTTAAACTGGTATTTAATGGTATAATGAACAGAAATGTGTGGTGTGTATCTCATGTGGAAGTTGGATCAGTGGTACACTGTACTTCCGCCTGGTCCTCAGTTGGTCAGTTTTGCTTAAAGGGTGACGCCTGATCGGATACCTGGACTTTAGATATAAAAAGTATCAAAGCAACTAAATGTACATGCTATCTTTATATCCAATAACTGTGTCATTCTCACCAGTATATTACACTTTAAAATGTATCATTTGATAGTTGGGCCCCACGCCAGACAGCCCTGGTGGTAGAACAGAGGGGGCGTGGCCTCCAAGTTCGCCCTTCCCAGTTTCTGAAATGTTCCCTCCTATCACCATTTAGCTCCACTACCCCCTGAAATGTAGCTTTTGTTACATCCTCGGGGTGGACACTGCTGTGAATTCTATTAGTAGGGGGCCAGTGAGTATTGTGCTGATCTCGGGATTACCAGAATTACATTTTTCTCAGCAGGCATGCCAAATGGATAATAATTGTATGGCTTTATTTAGGGCCAGCAGGAGATATGCGGGACCCATTTTAAATTGAAATCTGCTGGTTCATTTGCGTTAAGATGAGAAAACCTGCCTGCATGTGCCAGCAACAAAAATGCATCAAAGTATTTAAAAAATAAAAACGGCCCGTGGAACAACGATACGGACATTTTGGGGACACAAGCAGTTCCTACTGCTGCACTTGTGTAACCCTGGTACACTTATATGATCACAGAATAAATGCATGCTAACGATTGGGAACAATTTGTTTAAAATTATCCATTTTGATGTCATACTTCACAACATTTTTAAAATCTTCCTTACTGGATGACATGTCTCGTACATCCATTCTAAGAATGTGGCTTCCCTCGTGGGTATTTCCCTAAACCCCTTGTTTCTTGAACGTGTGGCAAATATCGAAATAAAGCACATGCAGCTTGCCCATTTTGAAAGAGTTGTTTATTGTGCTCTTCGTGGAAGGGCAGCCAGCAGAGGCGCTGACGGGGCGCTGACGGGCCCGGTCTTGTTCTGTGCCATCTGAGTGCATGCAGCAAATAGAATAACATACTTTTTAGTTTGGAGAGTAGGTGGCACTTCAGCGCCACCTATAAGCCAGAACTATTTGCATTTGAGTACAAATAAGGAGAAATGGCATATAGCGAGGGGCACACAGCTTGTAGGTGTTATTTGCCCAACCCGTTGACTGCCCATGGCTGTACTAATCCCTATGGCCATTCCCACTGAGTTTCTGCCCCTCCCTGCTCAAAACACCTCCACAGGGGAATTCTTTGAGCTGGATTTATATTCAAGCCTTACCATCAAACTTTGCACTGAAAGTGCCTGCCAGTGTGTTTTCAAAGCATTCTTCTGAGAGTTAATGACTTAATTGCAGCTGCAAACACACGACTGTTGTAATATAAATGTCTTACCAGGTCTTACTTCAGCCACTCGATTTATAAGCAGTATCTATGTCCTCTACAGATGTTCTGTTAAAAACATGCAATGACAAACACAGCAGTTTTGATGTTTATAAGTATTAGGCAAGTGCGTTTCCCATGACTACACAAAAGCCCAAACTGTTGGCAATGCCAATGCTTGTTTAGATAAGAGAGCTTAACCCACTCTGCAATGGCTAACTTACACAGCACCAATTAACTGCTATCTTCTCTGCACTAGCCCATTTGAAATGGCAGTGTGGAGGCTACAGCAGTGTAATAGGTCATACCGAGCCGTATACGTGTAAATGTTGTTCACATCATTTGCATAGGCAGTTTGTGGACGAACACGGTCTGATGCCTCCACATTCCGCCACTGGTGGTTGGCAGTGGTATTGCAATGCCTCATAGACTAACTCCTCTTTTGTAAACATCAGAGTAAATTACACTCTTTTCAGAGATTCATTAGAATCGGATCATGAGTGGGGAGCTCAGGACTCAATATGCATGAACAGAGGCTTCTTATTATGTATGATATGATATTTATAACGCGCTTAATACCCAGAGGTTTCTGAGCGCAGACACGGGGATTGAACCTGTGTTGCTCCGTGTCGTTTTGTTTCCAAAGTGAGCATGTTGCCCCTTAGCTATCCTCTTATTATTCTCCTATTATTCGTGTGTATCTACTCACCCAGCAGCAAAGAAAACATACCTCTGCATTTTAGAGAGAGAAATTCAGCAAAGCAGTCCCTTACTTACTGTGCAATACTGGGTTTGCCAGCCAAAGACATTAGCTTCTGCAGCCGTTGGGCCTCATTAGGACCCTGGCGGAGAGGGTATTACGCCAGCGTAGTGCATGGCGTACCTCTCCGCCATACTACGAGTTCCCGTAGCGCCATGGAGGTTTTCTCCGCCTGGTTTTACCAGCCGGAGAAAACCATGGCGCTACGGGACCTCGTTGTTAATTACGCCACCGTATTTTACGGTGGCGTAATTAACTCCTTCCCCACTCCCATTATACCCTATGGGGCAGAAATGGGAATGGGGAAGGGCAGAATGGGGATTGGGGATTTACCGCTCCGCCGAGGTCGGAATGGGGCGGTAAATCCGCCAACCCCCATGGCGCTATCGGCGGCTTTCTGCCATGCTTCGCGGTGCATTTAGCACCGCGAAGTCCGCCTGGGTCGTAATGAGGCCCAATGTCTTAAAAAAGAGTTGTCTTGGTTAAATCTCTCCCAGATATGATTAGTTCCAGCCACAACAGCATCATTGGACTACATTTCTGGTTTCAAATCAAATATTCTGCTCTTAAAAACAAACAGGGATACATTGCTGAACAAGAGCTCAGTTCTTCATTTGAGTTATTTTGATCATCTCTGTAAAAAGGCTTCTGCTGTTTAACTCGGGAAGATAGCTCAGGGGCAATGAGCTCGCCTTGGAAGCACAACATGGAACAACATCGGTTCGATCCCAGGCCGCGCTCAGAAACCTCTAGGTATTAGGCACGTTATAAATAACCAATTATGATACAATTATAACTTCAGGGATAATCACCCTCTGCCTCTGGTTGCCTCTGTAATCCAAAACTGGAATTTGATAGAACTTCCATAACGCTGCTAACGTGTGTTTGTGATAGTGTCTCTACCATTTGGTATTGCTTTATCCCAAATATTAATTTCTAAGGAGGAACTATGAGTTCCAATTCTCAGGGGCTGTACTTTTAGATTTGTTATCGAACAGAAGGTATTGTTACATTAAAACATGTCCACAGTTATAGTTTCTGGTGGGCTGGAAACAGTATTTTTACTCAAGGGGGTCTCAGTATAAAAGCTGTCAATACCACTGGTGTAGTGTACGGAGGAGCCACGTGCGGTAGGGACACTGTCCTTGCAATTTAAGGTCAGGCACCCTGGTATGGCTTGCACCACAGCCTGCAGACCTGTAGGGGAGCACAGCAGTCCCTGTAGGGGAGCACAGCTACTCGATCGGGTGTATCCACACCAAAGACACATTGAGGAACAGTATGTTTTGCAGGGGTGCCATGCAGGCCTATGCTTTGAATATTAAAGGATAGCGGGTAGGAAGGGACACTCTCCTTTCCCCTCCTATGCTTACCTCACCTTCCTTCAGTTGCAGATTTCGTCCCTCCAAAGGAACACAGCCTGCTTAACCGGGAGCTCCACCTGCTAGGTTGTGGAAAAGGGGTTCCTTTGAAAAAACCTGTCCAGGAATCGAATACATTAAATTGATACTTACCCGTTGTCCTTGATCTTGCTACTTTCTAGATAATTGGTGCCATAGGATAGTGGTCGCATCTGCTTCAAAGGGAGCATGGTGGTCTACAGCCCCTGCAAAGCAGGCTACACTTTCTCAGATGACTCAGGTGGATCCCAGGAATCTTTGTGAATGAACAGAGGCTTCCTATTATGTATTATTCTTGTTTATCTACCCACCCAGCAGCAAAGAAAACACAACTTCATGTTTTAGAGAGAGAAAGTCAGCAGAGCAGCGCTTTAGGGAGTTGAGGGTCAGGACCATCAAATAAACAATCAGCATGTTGCTTAGTGCATAAATAGCCTTAGCAAATACTTGCCAGCAGATATGTGGAATTCATGGCTGTCTATGATCTTTGTTTGATATTTAATTTACCAGTTCTGCTTGAGTGATCTAGAGCTTCAAAGGGTCAGTGACATTTCTTCGCAATACCTAAAGCTAAGCCTGGATGAACTTTATTGCAATAAACCTGAATCGCCAGAATGTTTGGCGGATTGTCAAGGTGAACCTCAGACAAACGTTTTCAAAAGTGTGCCTTAGGTTTGTCCACATGGTTCAAAGGCGGTACGTGGCGAGAAATCCTGTTCCGGCTCATGCAGCATTCAGAAAAGCAGGAGGGTGCTATTGGAGGTAGGGTTACTATATTTAAGGAAGTGTGGGGATATTTAGAGAAGTTGATGCAGGATGAGTAATGAGAGACATTGATTGAAGCGAAGCCAGTGAGAGTGAAATTTAGAGATGTTTTTCTTAAGCAGCATTGTGTGACAATTTCACTGAATTGGAGTGGGTGAACATCATGTGTTCCATCTCCAGAGATTTGGGGAGGATATTGACACACCAGTTAGAGTCCACCCCTCAAAGTGAGTGGATAAGGCACATTCCATCAGGTGATGCCTTGCAGAAGCCACAGAAGCCAGGAATTTATTAGGTTAGCGTGTGGGAGAGTCCCACTGACCTGATTTTGCAGGGAAGGAGAAACTGACATTTAGCTGGGTGGATGATGCTCCAGACAGTGTCCGTCTTTTGAAGTGAGTGATAGAGACATTTCCATTGGGTGACACCTGGGGAGGGGGAGGATGAAGTGGGAATCACTGGAAGCATATTTCACAAGAGTCGCACTTGACTGATTCTGCAGTAAGGCAACAGCAGAGATTCATGAAGGTGGTGACATGCTAGTTAGTGTAAGTCTCCTGACATGAGTAAACAGACATTTCAGAGTCAGAAGGGGAGGAGGTAATCCGTGACACATGAGAGAAGGAGTGGGAGGAACCAAAATACTCAGGAGCAGCTTGTGGGATAGGCAGACTGCACTGATTTTGCTGTGAGTGACACGTAGAGATACAGGGAGATGGTTGACGGACAGCATTCAATTTTTGTCTCCTGACATGGTAGGACGAGACATGTGCCTTCAGTCCATACCTGGGAAGATGAGTGGGAGGAGCAGGGAATCCCTCTGGGCAAGTGTGTGGGAGAGACACACTGACCAGATATTGCTGGGAGGGAGCAGCAGCAATTGAAGGAGTATTAGGAGATACACAGTTGGCCACATTTGAAACATGTGAACACCTAAATGAGCAAGAGACGGTGGGAGGGAGGGGAGAGAACATGCTGCTTGCTGTGTACCTTAGAGATGCAGAATTGTATTAGGTCAATTTCGGGAATCATCCAACACATGTTCTAATCCAGTGTCACAGTAATTGCAACCTGGTGAGGAACATCTATGAAGGCTGACATTGGAGGGTTTACTTTCAGTTCCTCCCAGCATCCCAGGGACAAACAAGGGAAATGTGCAGATCATATCTAATAATAAAACAGACAATCGAAGATCTCTATATCTGCCGAACTAATCCACTTGGTCAGAAATTAATGATGATGGAATGGATGTTGCTGATCTAGACAATGATTTGGCTCCCTCGTAGCCCAGGAGGGAGCAATCATTGTTATTGGAAAGCAATGATAGTGAGGTGGATAAATGAATCCAGCCTGTGTGCTACTAGCCTACTATGAAAGTCAACAGTGTGGCTGTTCATCATGGAAAATAAAATTCAGCAGAGTGTTTGGCCGAGTGTGGCCACGTCTGGGGACTGCTGCTTTTCGTTTTTTGGGGGCCGTTTTACAGAGTCTGCTTAGTCTGTTCATTTTTGAGGAGGAGCCAAGCTACCAAAACACTCGCCACGAGCGCAGTATGGCATGGCGGAGTGTTTGGTTGAGTGCTCGGCTCGAGTGAAGCTCGTTCCGAGTTACCCACGCAACTCACGCAACTCAGCTTCTTGGCACCTTTTCGGCCTGCGTGCAACATTATCGCCAGAGCAAAACTCATCTGAATAGCACAACCATGCATCATGGAACCCACCTTGGTAACCATTCCGTCGGAAGCGGCATTGGAGACTATTTCTGCTGCCAACCAAACGGGGAAGGACATTGAGGTGAGTGATGCGCTGAACACCAATTGTAAATTGCCCCCATGTCCGTTAAACAATATTAACATAATCCTTACTGCCAAAACTGTATCACCTCTCGTGACCGCACAACTGTTCGACCCGGTACCTCCCCCTCAAACTTACATGCCTCTGCCCCCTAACAGTATAATAGACCCACCTTCGCATCAAACAATCTCAGTGGACCTCCCTTTTGCCAATTATGAAGAAGTTGTGGATAATAACAAATCCATTTGTAAGAAGCGTGTCGCCCCTGCCGTACTTCGTGAAGCTTGCGATTCACCTCATCTGCATTTAAACAAGCTGCAACATAATGGCAAGTCCGAAAATCGTCAAAACGTGTCAGCAATAAAAAGAATTTCAATATCCTTACCTGGCACACTGGCTACTGATTGTCAGGTTAATGAATCGTGCAAAATGCCTGCAATCAAGACAGTGCTCGAATCAGTGACAGAAGAAACAAACAATCATATGCAGCTTAGAGTTGGCATGCACACCAAACTTGGACAATTAACATCAAATAATGGGACGACTTCACTTTCTCCCCACTCAACCCAGGATCCTCAAGTGTGTCAAAATCTAATGCCTGACAAAGTGGCTAACCTCAGTACATCAACTTCAGCTCAAATTGATCCCTCTGGCAACAATGACTGGCCATTTGGTACTGACCAGAATTTACACCCAGCTGAAGCTAATGCACACAGGTGCATTAATGACTCGCTGTTAGGAAGGGGCAAGGCAAAGCAACGTAACATCCTTCCAAGGAAGCAATTATCCATGTCCTATCAACTCCCACAGATATTCATTTGGAATATTTTAAGCCGAGACCACTGGCGCCCTCACCCACATGAAAGGTTGCATCTAGGTAATAAACACTTCCACTCCACCTGTTCCCATGAGCCATCCTTTGGAGAATCAGAGGCCTCTGATCAACAACTCTTTGGGCCTCATTATAACCTTTTTGGAATGGGTTAACGAGCGATGCTAATGGTGGAGGACCTGTTAAATCCATTCTGCAAGATTGCGAGGTTCCTTCGCGGATGTGGGCGTCTGGTTTTACCAGACGTCCATAGCGGGTCCCGTGGGGGAACCAGGGAGCTAACAACGGGCCGGTCGTAATCGGCCCATTGTTAGCTCCTGCACCCATTCCCATTGAGCCCTATGTGGGGTCAAATGGGAATGGGGAAGGTCCGGGCCTGGGTTCCCTGTAGGAGGAATTACCGGGCCCTCCAAACTCAGAATGGCCCGGTAATTCCCCATTCAGGGAACCCGGACCCGATTTTAGTGGCAGCTACCGCCAAAGTCGTAATGAGGCCCTTTGACTCTGCTTAAAAATTTGAAGCCTTAGAGCTTCGATTGAAAGACTTGCCCGCAGGTCTAACGGATAAAATGAAATCACTGAGCTCAAGCATTTTCAACTTCAACTCAAAACTGCGAAAGTCAGCTTATTGTGTAACTTCAACCCCACAATGGACTTCTTTCGAAAAACTAAACATACAGTCAAAGGATGTCTTGAATTGACCAATCTACCAGTTAGTAAAGTGAGCTACAAGGATGATGCAACTCAAACTGAGGATGCATTGAAAAAAGACACACAGAATGACTCCACATCAAAGTTTGCTTCTGAAAACAATGTTACTCTGATATCAACCATGACCACAGTCATGGCACCATTCATGAAGCTGCATGAGAAAATGACAGAACAATTAAAAGATCAGACGATAGTCATAGCTATGCTGACTTCAAAAATTATATTCGTTGAAGCATTGATTACAGCCATTCAAAAGGATCTGGATATGAGCTAAGCGAAAGTGGCAGCTCTTCTCCACTCGATTCTTGACCCAGTGACTAAAGATAAAGAAAATTGACATCTATCCAGACGATTTTGAATCCATCACCAATAAATCAAGCCACCATCTGACAGATCCTTTTGAGATTCCAGAACATACCTCACCAACAATGCCACCGCAGAAAAAGGTCATTGTTCCATCGTCTAGTGTCATTTCATCTTCATTGGAAACAGATGCAAAACCTGACAACAATAAAATGCACCATACGGAAGGGACAGCAGGGCCAGCTTCAACATCTGGAATGGGTTCAGCTCGCATTCCTTGTGACAACTTACCTCAACAAATATGTCCCATTTTCGTAAAGGGTGCAATGACATCTATATCAAAATCTACAACAAAGGTACCCGAAATCAAACCAAACCCTAAAAATAAAGTACTGGAGTCAAAGCAAATGTCAAACAAAAAGCAATCAAAGGCACAAATCATGAATAAAACATTACCTGAGACTAATTCAGTACAATTGGCAAGTCAAAACAAACAAAAGAAAGCTCACAATTCAATGAATGCTTAATCATCAACAAAACCGCCACAGTCAAATCAAAAAACAAAAACATCATTAGAAACAACTCATGATGACTCTCAACATAACAAGCACAACAGTTATAAAAAACAAAGTTTACAAGATAAACATCCTCAATCAACAGCCATGGAAAAAATGTGCGTGTTGGAGGAAATTACTGATGATTCACAACAAAATAAGCATAACAGTTGCAAAAATCTAAGTTTACAAGACAAACACCCACAAACAATAGTTATGGAAGAAAATTGTGTACTGGAGGAAATTACTGATGAAAATGATGCATCATCAACAGATTTGATGAACCTATCAACTTATTCTGGTAATAGTTGCACCCTATCAAGTGAAGATCTGGAAGAAGACGAGGAGGCAAATGTTAGTGTCTCCTCAGCCCACACATACATGGAGGATGGATTTTCAGAATCCAACATTAAACCAGATAAGAAGAGAGCTCCAAAAGGGCCACTCCGGTTGCACATAGAGAAGCCCATGCCCAATCCTACATCCATCCAGGCAGCTGTAAAATTTGACAAATCAAACTTACCACTTCAAAAAAATTCAAAACTGAACAAAACCATCACTAACATAGAGAAAGAAAAAGTATTGAACAAAGAATCAAGTCGAATTGCGGGCGCAGAGGGTGAACGCACCTCCACTACTAGTAAACAAAATAAAATGCATAATGATTCATGGGTGGAATCAACTGAAGAAACCTATCATATTTCACCACTCAAATTACCATCTCGCTCGAAAAATTATGAGGTACAAAAACTAAAAAGTCATGCAAATAATTTTAATCCTTTCAAAGACTGGCTCTTACTTGAAAGGATGAGTACACAAGAAGATGGGCTGATCATGAATCGAGCAAATGTCGTAAGACTACTACATCATGTTCCATCTCTTCGTTCATTAACATCAAATGACCTAGCAAGAGTTGAATTTCCAGAAGAGAACACACTCGATCGAGTTCTCATTTACCCAATGACACCACTAATCACTCAATCATTGAAACAATAAATATTTCAATTAAGATCTTTAGGCTTTGACCTCACTGAGCCAAAAATAGAGTATGGATCATCAAAAAGCGTCCATATTTCATCTGAGATGAATTCAAAACCTGAACCAAATCAGCCTACAGGCATAACAACAAGTGGTCTTCGAGAACTAACGGAAGGGGGGATAGATCTACACTTATTGAAACCCATGACCGGCGCCCTCATAACAACGACTGGTATGATAACTCACATCGGCATTCAGACCGCTACATGTCAGACAGAGTCAAGACAAACTATTGTAGGAACTCTAAGAGGCGAAGAAACTCAATGTCGCCACAACCTAGAAAAGGTTATAGTCATGTAAGATCACCCAACAAACATGATCAAAAGACGCCAGTGGCTGGTACTGAAGAAAATTGGAAATGGCTTATGAGTTTAGTGGCTGATAAAATCAAGATGCCATAGGACGGGCCCCCACCAGCTTTAAAGCCCCTTAGAATTGCACCGTGGAATACAAGGGGTTTCACTCACCTGTTTCAAAAAGGAATTAATCAAATTGAAACTCATGACATACTTTGCCTTCAAGAGACTTGGATTCGTACTCCACCTGTAGTTGAAGGGTATTCGAGTCATCTCAACCCAGCAATTAAAGGAGACACTGGCAGACCGACGTCAGGCTTACTTATCCTCATCAACAACCATCTTGACGTTTTAATAGTAAAATAATTCATACCAATTTCTCTAATCCAGATTATAGTGGGCTCTCTTAAAATTGACAATCAAGACACAAGAAAAATGCTCATTGTTGTAAACCTTTACTGGAATCCAGCTTCTGTTGCAAGTTTGAATTTCCCGGATCAAATTGAAAAATGGTTAGTGCACTGTAAACAAAAATGGGTGGATCCATGGTTCATCATCTGTGGAGATCTGAACTCTAAATGTTGGGATGAAACAAGAGGTCTCATAACACTTAACACCTTTTCAGCTAGACCAGCAGAAAAGAGAGGCTTTCAGTGGAACACCACCATGAATGCGAACAAAAAAAATTTACTCAACGGAAACACCATTGATGATATACCGGCTAACATCACGAGAAAAAATCAGAATGGTGGCCACATTATAGATTACATATACATTTCAACGGAAACATATGGTAACAGTGATCACAACTTGCTTTCAGTCAAATTACTACCAATCCTCAACAATGCAACCTTCACAAACATGACGGTGGTAGAAGTCAACATGGGAAAAATCGAATTAAAATTCCATCTACCAAACTACCCTCATTGACTCAAAATTTAAGCAGGCTAGTGAACCACCTATACTCAACAGGAGGGACTGAGCTTTTTCAGAACATACGAGACCAAACCAAAATTGTCTTCTCTAAAGCAAATTATGCATCGTCATGCCTTTGATCATCAGGTCAATCTCCAAAAAAAAATCAATGAGGCAGAGTTTAAACAGCCTAAAAAGAGATCACTCCACAACAGCTGCAACCAAAAGGAAACAAATTCTGCAGTGCTCTCAGAACTGGCTATGTTGTCACAAAAAAGTATTCGTACGTAAGGATGCGGAAAAAATGCTAGAAATCATCAGTCCGTCCAACACAGCAGAAATGTGGAGACAAATAAACCAGCTGGAGATAAATCAAAATTCGCTAATAATGACACGAATCCTTCCTGCTGTTGGATCTCCCACTTTAATTCAATTTTCAACCAAGAATCTGACAATATGTTATTTCCAAAAAAGAAGAGAAATGGCATTTAGTAGATACTTCAGTGGATACCATCGAGAATGTCATTAAGAATGTATCAAAATTCAATACATGTGGACCCAATGGGATAATCAATGCAACCCTCAAAGAAAATCCACATCAATGCGCCAACTTTTTATCAATCCTATTTACTTACATCACAATAATCCAAACGGTACCAATCTCATGGAAAGAGTCAATAATTATACCCATTTATAAGAAGGGCAATCGGCAAGTTCCAGCCAACTATCGCCCCATAGCATTGCTGGACTCCCTGGGCAAGGTATTTGGAACCCTCGTACTGCAAGCATTACGAGAATGGGCAACATCTTCTGGTTATACTGATCCATGGCAATCAGGCTTTGTGCGAGGCATCGGAACTGCACTTAACATCTTTATACTAAATCTATTGAAAAGTCATACAGAGAGAAGGAAAGACTCAAAAACGTACATTGCATTTATTGATCTAAAGCAAGCGTTTGATAGTATCTCTCGCCCTCGGCTATTGACCAAATTGAGAGAATGGGGTTGTCCTTTTTCCATCACGGACCCCATTAAGGAATTCCATCAAGATACCACTCTCCGAGTTCGGCTGAACAAAACAGGTCTATTAACTGACACTATTCCGACCAACAAAGGCGTCAAGCAAGGTTGTCCGATGGCCTCTGAAATATTCAATCTTTTCATCTCCGATATAGACTTTGTAGCCAACGAGATAAGATGCTTTCCTCCATCTATAGCAAATATCCATGTCAGTCGTCTTGTATATGCCAAGGACGTGGTCCTCATAGACCAGACCCCAATAGGTCTTCAGAGACAGTTAAATGCCCTTCAACTTTATGTGGAAAAAAATGGACTCACAATTAATCCGAAAAAATCTGCGATCTTACCCTTTGGTGTTCAAAAAGGCCAATTACGAACAAAAACGATTGGATGGTCTCTAGTGGGAATGGAAATCCCCATAGTACAATCTTTTGTGTATCTAGGGGTATGTGCAAACTCAAGTAGGATCGACGCTGCTCGACATCAAATATTAAGAAAGAAAGCAATACATTTGACAGGACTAGGAAAAATAATTCTGAGCCGCTATTGTGGTTTCAGACTAATTCCACTAATCAAATTTTACAAAGTCAAGGTGGTTCTGATCCTCACCTATGGTGCTGAAACCCCTTTTAATTCTAAAAAGAAAAATTGGGCAGCACTAGAAGGTCACTTTTGGAAAAACACACCTCGCCTACCCAAAGGCACACCGATACAAGCAATACAAAGAGAGCTGGGTTTGATCTCTCTGCTAGCTATCGTAGAATGGAAAATACTCTCATTTTATAGAAAATGCATAGAAGAAAACCCCAAAGGGGGCTTCAAATGCCTCAAAAAAGCCCTCATGGAAGAACAAGATCCGACACTGACCTGTAAGGATATTTGGCGTGTTACAGCACAGAGTACAGCACTACTGCACAGGTAGCAATTTTTTTTTGATACAGCACCACCACATGGGTGTGGTGCATTGCTATATGTGTTGCCAGATTAACATGGACATATACGTAAAGACAGGCTATTCAGTCAAAAACGATTTTAACATATAAGATGCAAATCTATTTTTACAGTTAAAAGCACATGTGCACATTCAAAAATGCACACTATTTTTCACCTGAAATGCCTATGGTGCAAGAGACACATTTGAAAATTAATAACTAACCTTATTAATAACTAACCTGACTAATAAAACTGCATTTAACATAACCCACTAATAAAAATGTGTCTCCACTGCAGAATTAGGCCTACTCTGAAAGAGAACTTTTAAACGCATATTCATTTTTTTTCTTTTTCTCTGCTGCTCTGTCCACATAACTACAGAAGCAAAGGGCTCGAAGGAACAGGAAATCAGTTGGTTACAAATGGTTACTGTAGAAATGAGCCATTGTGTAGTGAGGGAGGAGATGGCATGATTGATCCTGATTGGAGCAGCGTCATAGCAAGTATCATGCTAGAGGCAGTGATTAGAGTTTTGCTGGGGGAGCTTGAGGAGAGGGGGAGAACAATCGAGATTTGGCAGAGCTGGGAGAAGGACCTGTTTCCTGGCTGAAGCATTCCTGCTGCAAAAGCTGAGAATTCCAGGCAATAACCCCGGTTTGAGAACGAAAGACGTTTGTTTTCACTGGGGTTAATCTTCAAGGGAGCCAAATTCAGAAAGAGAACAGCTGGAGAAAACTCATGCTGAACAGATAAGGTAATTACAGAAGTGTGGGGGCTGAGTGTGTACGAGAATATTCAGTCAGTGTAGGAAAGGAGATTCCTGTGCTTTACTCACATGTTTAATGTTGCAAATTGAGTTCTTGTCTCCGCCACTCTCTTTTCAGTGTATCACAGACAATGCTGTTACTGTGATATTTTATTTATTTCTATAAAGAGTGAGATCGTGTTTAAATGCAACTTTTATAATACACAAAAATATTTGAAAGCAGACGAATGGTGTGTTTTATATTTACCAATACAGTGCTGATGATGTGGTGAGATGTTTAGACAGTGCAATTGTCATTTTCAAGGTAGCTAAACATCAAATTTGGCTTCAGCCGTGTGCACAATGTAATTCAGTATGAGCAATTATAACTAACTGTGTGTGTTGTAGTTTGTCGGAGGTCTATGAGTCGGCAAAAAGGGAGGCCCGGGACATAGTTCACTACCGTATATAAGATATTGAAAATACCACATGATAGCTCGCTGCCGTAGATAAGACAGAGAGAAATTGCCCATGGTGGCACACTAAAAATGAAAATGTGGTGTTCCTGAAATGCAAGCCTGATGTCTCTCTAGTGATTACACGAAAAATCTAAACAAGAATAAGGGGTTCTGGATATTGGGGCCACAAATAAAACAAGGGAATTATGCTCACCAAAATAGCACCAACCACGCATACCAACCACGCATACCAAATACGCATGTCTGTGTGCTGAAATAATGCATGTCCACTGTATTATTGTTATACATGGCCCAATCTGAATGCAAGGAGTGATTGTTGCTAAGTTATTTTTCGGCGGTAAGAAAATACCGTCAGGCCCCAAATCTCCACAAAATACCCAACATATTTATGGTGCGTTGCAGGCCGGGAAAGTGATCATAGAGTACCTACTGGGCGTGGCAAGCGTGTCTCACACTGCCATTTGCACATTAAAGGGAACCCATTTTATAATAGCAGTGTGCCACTAAAAACGAATTTCAGAATGTCACAAAGGGAAACCACATTCTCAGACCTAGTGCAATATTTAGAGGCAAAGTTGTTTGCACATGGGACTTGGTCGTCGAATAGCACGTTAGAATGGCGTGAACGCATTCAGGGTGAGGTGCAGAAAGAAAAATTAGACAATATTTTTGCAGAAGGCAGCATAATTCAGGTCTGCCTTACAAGATTATTGAATGCAGCCGATAAAAGTGCAGAGAAAGACTGTTTAATACGGCTATGCGGCAAAATATGGTTTATTTTGAATAAGTCCCTGCGAATGCAGGAGAATGATACTCAGCTAATTAACAGGTTAAAGACTGAATTAGATGGGGCAAGTAAACATCAGGAAATGTTAAGAGCAGAATTGGATGTATGCCAAAAAGACATGCAATTAAAATGCAGAGACTTTGATGCTCAGTTATCCAAAAGCAAGAAACAATTTGAGGATAGTGAGCAAGAATTGGTACACTTAAAAGCCTTAGTGGACCACATTAGACAAGATAAAGATGAGGTTGTTTCAGAAATGCAGATTTTACAAAAAGAACATTGTGAAAAAGAATGTGATCTCCAGAGTGCAGAACAATAAATGATTAAAATGATTCAAGAAAGAGACAAGAGAAATAAAGAGTTCAATGAATGCCAAATGCAAATGTGCGACATGCAGGAGGTGATTAATAAGATGAGTGATGAAAACAACTATTTGCAAAATGAAGCAAACAGACTCCTTAAAAAGTGTAAGGACTTAGAACATCAAATGTGCATTCCCAGGTCCCAGGAGAGGCGGCAGGGTACCACATTAAATGGAGTGGAGGTGAATTCTAGCTCTGCCCAAAGAGCTAGTGCTCCAGTGACTGGGCCGGTGACTGAACTTGGTTGCAGCGCCCTTGGGGGATTTGATACTCACATTGGGGGCAGCCACCAATCTCATACACCTGAAAACAGGATTGAATCACAAAATAGTGCAATTCCATGCATTGCAACAAGTAGCACCATAAAAATAATGAAATCCATTAAAGCCCTGATCAAACCATTTAAAAAGGGAGGTGAATGCTGCATTGAGGATCACTTAGAAGCGGTGCATGACATTTTTAAAGCACTCCAGATACCTAAGGAACAGTACAGACAATATTTTCATTTAACTTTAGATGCCCCGACGGCCAGCATCATAAGGTGATTAAATGAACAGCAGAATATGACCTGGTTGGAGTTTGAAAAAGAAATTAGGCGTCATTTTTCTCCTTTTCAGTTATTGCAGGAGGCAAAGAAAGTCGCTTACACAATTCTGCTGGACCTAATACATCCCCTCGCCAATTTTTACAAGACTTAAAAAGAGCATTTTCTCGCTTTGATGTATCTTTTGACTCAAATTCCAATGAGTTTAAAACTGCATACTTCTATGGGCTACAGAAAGACATCATATCCCAATTGGTCCGTGAATTTGACCGTGACAAGTCCCTTGAATGGATTGTACATCAAAGCACAAAACTATATGAGGTACTCTATTGTCAGGGTAGAGAAAGTGATAAAATGAAATATACTAGACCTAAATCTAAAGAACCCTCAGCCACAGTAATGGAAATCAGGTCAGCCAAAATGTCCCTTGAGTCTGCTCAAAGCCAAGGTAAAAATAATGTGACACCTGAACAAAGGGGTAATCAACAAAGATCGCCATTTCCTGTACCAATGTTCCAATCACATGATCCTAGTAATAGAGAGAGCTACATCAGCCCTAGGTATTTAGGGGACAGACCCCGGGTAGGATATCGGCCTGATATGGCAGGTATGAACAATAACCAGAGACAAAATCAAGATCAATGACTGGTCCCTACCAGTCATTGGGGACACAGAGCAGATTTGATCCCAACACCATGATATATGGTAATCAGGATAGGCCCCGATATGTGGATCGATTTACTGATAATGGAAATCAACCTAGGGGCCAGTACCCACAATCTGAGAGACAGGACATGAGGCAAAACGTGAACTACAATCCACGTCAATACAATGATTCCCCACCAGGGGACTATAATCAAAGGATGGGTGCAACCCGCTCCCCTCCACAAATGAATCAAGAGTTCAGAAACCATCCTAACCGACATCAATCACCTGAGAGGTATCAGAATAGATCCAATCAGGGGGAAAACAACCAATATCGACCTAGGCCACAGAAAGAGGATCCTAGAGAGATGGAAAGGTTACAGTGCCTTGAGGCCCAAGTGAAAATGTTAGCTGAGCAAATAGGAAAGCTCTGTACAGCGCAAAAACAACCTTCCAAAGAGGGGGCTGATGGCCATAGCAATGACCGGGGGGCTTCCGAAAAGTGACTAAGTACTCATGATAACTGCAGTGCCAAAATGACAGATTGTTCTGATATAATTTTGCATAACGACTCTGAGATGCCTAATGGATTAAATGTGAAAGTGCCAGTAAATGAACTTGTGACAGAAAGTGCAAATACTTCTAAAAAAGAGGTACGGTTTAACCTAGAGCTAAATAAAACAGTGAAGATTTGTACAAATAAAAAAGAAACATTAGGAATTCCAAAAGAACAAAGGGACAGATTTAAGAAAAATGACTCATGCATGGGGAATACCAGTGAACAGGGAGTAAGTGGGGATACTATAGCCCCTTCTCTGGGCAAGCAAAACAATGACCAAACACAGACAGAAAAAGGAAATACTCACAAGGAGGGTACAAGTCAATCTCCTGAAGAATTCTTTGAGCCACATATTTTTGAAGAGGCTGAAAGGGCTGGTATCACACTAAATGATCACAAATGCACAGAATTAAAAAATGACAAATTGCTGAATGATGTTGTTACACATGTTCAATTGGAAGGTTGTAATGTGGTCTCTGATGTTACCCAGATGGATGGGCGAACAGTGGCCACACTCCAAAAAACCTCTGATCATGGAGAAATGAATAAAGTCTCTCGCGCAGAATTGGGTAAAAAGGAGGGAAAAATGTCTTTCCATTTACCAATGTGTTTAGCCAAAAGTGAAAAAGACCTGAGAAAGGTGAGCCCTGAAATCAGTAAGAATTCACATTTCTTATGTGTATTAGAGGAAGTTGAGGACAGATATTATGCACCCATCACTGTAGAAGAAAAATGCCACACCTTTGCTATGATTGACACTGGCGCACAGGCCACAATTATGTCCAAGGAGCTGGTAAAGAGTATCAATGAAGGGAGACCCCCACAGAGTCAGATCACAGTGAAGGAAAATCAAGGTCAGTGCATAACTTTAATGGGGAGGAGGTGCCCATCATAGGTGTAACTGAGGTTGACATAAAAATAGGAAAGCACAGAACGAAACAAGAGGTATTGATCACATCTATTTGTGAAATTCCATTTCGGATGGGGACAGATTGCCTGAAAAGATTGTCTCCTCTAATAGATGGGGTGAATGAAGTGCTGTGGTCCTTAACCAAAAAACCATTGAGGCCTAAGAAACTAAAATCACAAAACAGCAATGTAAATGAATGTCACACCGTTGCCAAAACAAATGATGCTGTGGAGGTATATCTCCAGAATAGCTGCATACCTAGTGTCACTGTTATATTAATGTGTCAAGACAAAATGCAGAGCAACAATGAAAAACTACCTGTACAAATATACTTGGACCCAAGGAAAAATTGGCAGACTGCCATAGATGAGCACACATTACGTTTTTATTTAAAAGAGAAAACATGCAAACAGAATATTGCTCCTAAAACATATTCAGAAAAACACATTACCATCCTGGCAGAAATACACATGGAAGATGAGCAACCATGGGTTCATGTTGGTATAAATGACTATTTTAAAACAATGAAATCCACTTTAGCGCTTGGACATGAAAGGAGTTTCATTAATGAGAAATTGTTGCAAAAAATAATGGAGAGGGAAGAAATCCCGAGATTTAGGATTAAAAACCAATATGTTTCTGTAAAGGACAGTCCAGACTTTGAAAACCGAATTGCAGGCAGATGCATGCTTAAAATTAGCATTGGGCAGAAAACAATTTTCCATAATGTATGGATAGTGAGTGGAGCACAAAATGAATTTTACATGGGCAATGACATCATGCACAGAATGTGTATGGTGTTAGATTTCCTTAATCAAAAAATATGGTCACGCCTAGGTGGTCCGGCACCTGAATTTGAAGACAAAAGAAGGGCTTATCATTGTGCACAACTGGTTCCTTATGCAATTGAATTACAAATGAGGAAAGATACTATTATTCCTGCATTTACAAAACAGTTTGCAATAACAGTGAAATGCAAAAATGGACAGCAGATGAAAGGCTCTGATGCATTTGTATGCCTGAATGAATCTATAAAACAGCAAGGCCTGTATTATGAATACATTCCATTGGTAGACATTGGTGAAGGATCTGTAAAAATTATGGTAAATAATAAAGGTTGTCAGGATATTCATTTAGAGGAAAACTCCCCATTAGGAATGGCCATACAAAAATCACATTATACGGCAGATTTAAATAACATGGTGATTGGAAATATTCCTGAAAAGTATGTAGATGCCAAGGGTGAGTTGCCAGAACACCTGGACTCTCAGCCCAAAGGAATATTTAAAATTCATTCTGTGTACCCTTATGATTCAAATGAGACAGTGTGCTGCCATCAAGAGGATTGCATAATATTTAATTTAACTGAAAATGAAACAGAAAATCAGCCCATTGAAGTGGAAGCTGATATGCCAAAATATTTAAAAGTGGCAGCTTTACAAAAAGACACAGCCACACAGTTAGAGAAAAGCGCCGAGATTCCCTTACCAGAAGATTTTCCAGAATTTTCCAAAATGGTAGAAGAGCAGATCTCCTTAGCGGATGCGTGTGAAAGCGATGAGGATAGGGACAATCTGAGGGAGATATTTATGGAGTTTAAGGATGTATTTGCAAAAGATGCTTATGATTGTGGTTTAACTGATTTACATGTGGCCACACTACCAGAAGGGTGTAGCAGAAATCCAGTGTTTGTACACCAGTATAGACTACCGCTGGCATGTTTAGAATCATTGGCAGAGATTATTAACAATTTGGAATCGCGGGGAATCATCAGGCCCATTCATAGCACATCCAACACACCTATTTTAGGTGTGTTAAAGCCAAATGGTCAATGGCGGCTACGTGCAGACTTGAGAGAGTTAAATAAAAGAGTACCAGTATCTAGATGGCCACTGCCATTCATTGATCAGGGCCTAGCTCAGGTACATGGTTCAAATGTATTTACCACATTAGATCTCACCTCTGGATATTGGTGCGTGCCATTGGCAGAGGAGATACAACATTTATTTTCCTTTACATTTGACAGGACTCAATATGCCTGGCTTAGAGCTCTGTTCGGGTACATCAATAGTGGGAGTGAATTTGGCATATTTTTGAGAAAGGCCATGCCGGATGCAGCGGAAAGAGGAACAATAGTTTATGTGGACGATGTCCTGATAAAAAATGAAAGCTTGAAAAGCCATTTTGATGAAATTAGACATGTACTTGGCCAATTGCAGAAAGCAGGCGCCAAAGTATCTTTGCAAAAAGCACAATGGTGCAAGAAAAAAGTGAACTTTCTAGGTGATAAAGTGACTGAACATGGGCTAAATCCACAAAAGAAGAAAATAGAGACCATACAAAGATTAAAAGATCCTAAAAATGTGAAAGGAGTAAAAAGTTTATTAGGGATGACAGGCTATAACAGAAAGTTCATTGAAAATTATGCAGAAATCACTCAACCATTGACTAAACTGCTTAAACTGAATACTCCCTGGAAATGGGAAAAAGAGCAGTCTGATGCAGTGGCTAAATTAAAGGAATGTCTTGTAAAGGCACCATGTTTAGCATACCCCATAAAGGACAGGGATTTCTTTATAGAAATAGGTTTTTCTGAACATTGTATGTCAGCAGTGTTATCACAAAAACACGATTTGAATCACAAAACCATTGCCTATGCAAGTAAGGCATTTTCCCAAGTTGAAATGAAATTTAATGAATGTGAAAAGGCCCTATTAACCACTGTGTGGGCGCTACAACATTTTCGCCCCATTGTTCAGGGAGAAAAGGTGATTATTGAAACAAATCATCAACCTTTGCAATTTTTAGAGAGTAAAAGAATTAGATCAGGTAATCTAGCGCAATCCAGAATCACTTCATGGACGCTGGCATTACAAGGTTTTCCCGTAGAAGTGAGATATGGACAAAATAAAAAGAACCCAATTGCTCAAGGGTTAGCTGACTTACATGACTGTGCAGCTGAACAAATACCAAATGAAATGGAAGTGGAAACTAGTTTGCAGGATTTGAACAATCACCACACAAAGTAATAAACAGTTAGTGGCAGGAATAGGAAATGTCTGGTTGAAATGTGATGGCGTCCCCAGTATAGGGATGAGGATTGGAGATAGGAGCAGTCAGGTGGCGGAATTGGCAGCCATTTATAAAGCAATTGCTACTGCAGTTGATAAAAAGTTCAGTGAAATTGTCCTGGTGACTGATTCTGACTATGCACGGAATAGCTTTGTGGAGTATTTGCCTGGTTGGAAAGCAAGAGGCATGGTTACATACAACAAAAAGCCACTTAAACATGGAAAAATGATACAAGCCATAGACAAATTGGTGTCAGAGAATAATTTAACAATATACTGGAGAAAGATTTGTGGGCATTTAAAAACACCAGGAGAGGATAAGGAGGGAAATGATAAGGCAGACCACCTGGTTAAGATTGGGGCTGTGATGGGAGAATTGCTACCTATTGATTATTTCATGGGTGAAATACAAATTGATGCAGTCACACGTTCTAAAGCACCAAAGGAGGTAGATCAACCGGTGGTGCAGTGGAGTCATGACACGCCAGACCAAGATTTGATTGAGGCACAAAAGAATGATCGAATTTTGGGAATTTATTATAATCATTTGATAGATCCCGAACAAAATTCTTTAACAGAAAATGATTGTATGGGAAGAGAAGAGTTGAGGGTGCTATTAAAGAACAAAACACGAATTAGATTACAGGATGGACTCATGATTAGAGAGTCCATAACAGGACAAATACAGTGGGTAGTACCCCTTTCATTCAGAGGTATAATGCTACACCATGCACATGAAGCCATAACTGCAGGCCATAGAGGTTCACAAAAAACATTAGAAATACTAAAAGATTATGCTTACTGGCCACATATGTCCAGAAAAGTGGAATTATATACTAGAGGATGTCTAGTATGCGCCCAATTTAAACCTGCTTCACCAATGCATAGAGCACCATTGATGAAAAGAGGCCTAACTCACCCATGGTCAGATTTGCAAATAGACTATGTAAAAAGGTCGAGCAGGGGAAACCGTTATATTTTGAGTGTGGTATGTTTGATGTCGAAGTGGATTGAATGCATTCCTGCACCAGATTGTAGTGCGCAAACAGCAGCCACATTGCTGGTGAACCATGTGTTCTCAAGGTTTGGGTTGCCACAAAGAATTGAGTCAGACAGAGGAAGTCATTTCACAAGTACTCTAATGAGTAAGGTATGGCAAATACTAGGTGTGAAAAGGAAACTACATATCGCATATCGGGCAGCGTCTTCAGGTACAGTTGAAAGAAGCAATAGGTCTGTTGTGGATATTTTAAAGAAATTTGTGGCAGAAGCAGGTTCCAGCTGGGATTTACGTTTACCGTTGGTTTTGATGGCAATCAGATCAACTCCTGCCAAAGCAACAGGTGTTAGCCCCCATGAGGTCTTGACAGGTAGGAAAAGGGTGTTACCGCAACACCTACTATACAGAACACATGAGCAGACACTTGTGAGTGCATCCACAGTTCATGAATATATTGATGAACTGAGGAGGCATTTGCAACATGCATTTGCTTTTGTGCAGAGAAATCTGGAAAGAGCTGCTGACAGTGCAAAGTCTTATTATGACAAAAAGACATCAGTAAAGGAATACAGTGTAGGGGATCAGGTGTACAAGTTTCATTTTGGAAAAAGTAAACAGAAAAATTCTAAATTTCTAGCAGCTTGGCAGGGGCCATTTCGAATTATAGATAAGGTCTCTCCTGTAGTTTATAAAATTTTGAAAAATGAAGGTGAAACGGCAATAGAGCAGTTTGTCCATGTAAATCAAATCAAACCATGCCATCCCAGACATGAGATCAGGCAGCTTGAGCATGTAGAAACAGATAAAGTCCCTTGAACACAAAAAGAGAAAATAAATGCGTACAATCAGGAGGCAGTGACAAAGAAGTTAAAAAGTTGATTGTTATAATGGCACATAAACACTGTAATATATATAAAAATATATAATATAAAATAAATAAATAAATAAATATAATGGAAGCTCATGGTTGGTGTGCAGAGAGAAAATGTATTAAATATTGAATGCTGTTTTATATGTGCTTGTTTTCTTTTTAACTTGTGTTTAATTTCAGAAAAATATTTTTACCAAGCATGTTTTATTTTTGGCAAAAGGGTGAAGTTAGTATTGTGCTATGTGCTTAATTTGTTTATTTTCTATTTGATTTAGAAAATTAACATTATTTGGTCGGAGGTTCTGGGATCAGAGCCCACGGGAGACGATGGAGTCCTGGAGCCCACGTGGACGGATTCGGGGAAAGCCCCAAAGAGGGGTGAAGACCAAGGCTGCAAAGCGATCAGCATTGAAGATGATACCGATGATATGGTTAATGATGATGATATTTGGAGGGATCTTCAAGAATTCAGAAGCACAGGTTGTCATTGGACCTGGACCAGCATCTGGTATCGCGGTGGAAGAGGCACCAGGATTCATCATGAGTGATAGAAGGATGATTTTCCAAAATATATACATACCATTGAATCCTGAGATTTTGATTGAAAAACACTTGAACAATACCGGAATTAAGATTGAACAGACTAAAGAGTGGCTGGAAATAGGAAAAGAGGACACTAAGCAGTCAATAAGAGATATATTAATGCAATTGGAAAAAACATTCGTGAATTCAGCAGACATTAAGAAGAAGAGAGGAAAGAGAGGTGCGGTGATGCTTGCGATATCATTGGTAATGTCTATAGTTGGAGCCATAATAGGTACCACAATATCAACAGCCAATTCTATTTCGGTAGGAACAGTGAGTACTAAAGCACAACAACTGAGTATTGACCTAGAAATAATACAAAAAACATTAGATGGAATTAGAGGGGGACTGGATGAACAAGTAAGATTCATAAATGAAACTGCAATCATTCTAAATGAACAAGCGGATGTAATGCAAAGGGCGACTAAAATAATACTTAAGCATGACAGAACTTTAAATGAAATATTGAACATAATGAGTCCTGTTGATAGACTATTAACGAATTATATGAGAGAAGTTCAAACGGCAGTTTCACAATTGATTCAAGGACATATCCCCTTGTATTTTGTTTCGCAGGATATTATTTGT
Source organism: Ambystoma mexicanum (assembly GCF_040938575.1). Taxonomy (NCBI): domain Eukaryota; kingdom Metazoa; phylum Chordata; class Amphibia; order Caudata; family Ambystomatidae; genus Ambystoma; species Ambystoma mexicanum. The sequence goes on from NC_090926.1 coordinate 974,664,025, forward strand.
CAAATGATAGAAAGATTGACCCGGAGGGAAATTGATATAATACAGGTAAAAATTGCATTCGAAATGGGTAATGCAATGCCGTTATATGTGGACTGGGAAAGACTAGAGATCGGATTTTTGCTATGCATCCCATATGTAGCCCCTGAACTTATTTACCAAACGAAGTGGGAACACAACGTGGGATTTTGGCAAGAGGACAAATTTATTAAGATATAGGGGGTAATTCATAGAATTCAGCGCACAAGTGGCGCACGCGGCTGGCGCACAGTGTGCGCGTGCAAATCCCTGCGCCAGCCACGTGCGCTGAAATCCATTTCCGCGCACAGCGTATTCATGGATTCCAGCCACCAAAACCAGCCGTGGTGCACAGTGGCGCAGCGACCCTGCAGCAGCGCCAGTTACGCCCCCAAGAACGACTCCCGCGCAGGGAAAAGCCATCAAAATACCCAATCCAGCGCAAAGGGCTGCGCTAACCCTGTACCAGCACAGCAAGCGGGCTACGTGTATCACTGGGGTGCGCGGGAAGTACCTCAAGCGATTGGCCCCGTGCGAGCAGGGTACGCGTATTTCAGGGGTGCGCGGGAAGTTCCACACGCGATTCCATCAGGGTACGTGTATTTCGGGGTGCGCGTGAAGTTCCACACGCGAATCAGCAGGGTACATGTATTTCAGGGTGCGCGTGAAGTTCCACACGCGATATCAGCAGGGTACGTGTATTTCAGGGGTGCGCGGGAAGTTCCACACGCGAATGGCCTGGGCGCGTGTATTTCAGGGGTGCGCGGAAAGTTCCACACGCGAATAGCCTGGGCGCGTGTATTTCAGGGGTGCGCGGGAAGTTCCACACGCGATTGGCCTGGGCGCGTGTATTTCAGGGGTGCGCGGGAAGTTCCACACGCGATTGGCCTGGGCGCGGGAAGTTCCACACGCGATTGGCCTGGGCGCGTGTATTTCAGGGGTGCGCGGGAAGTTCCACACGCGATTGGCCTGGGCGCGTGTATTTCAGGGGTGCACGGGAAGTTCCACACGCGAATAGGCTGGGCGCGTGTATTTCAGGGGTGCGCGGGAAGTTCCACACGCGATTGGCCTGGGCGCGTGTATTTCAGGGGTGCGCGGGAAGTTCCACACGCGTTTGGCCTGGGCGCGGGAAGTTCCACACGCGATTGGCCTGGGCGCATGTATATCAGGGGTGCGCGGGAAGTTCCACACGCGATTGGCCTGGGCGCGTGTATATCAGGGGTGCGCGGGAAGTTCCACACGCGATTACCCTGGGCGCGGGAAGTTCCACACGCGATTGGCCTGGGCGCGTGTATTTCAGGGGTGCGTGGGAAGTTCCACACGCGATTGGCCTGTGCGCGTGTATTTCAGGGGTGCGCAGGAAGTTCCACACGCGATTCCATCAGGGTACGTGTATTTCGGGGTGCGCTTGAAGTTCCACACGCGATTCCATCAGGGTACGTGTATTTCGGGGTGCGCATGAAGTTCCACACGGGATTCCATCAGGGTACGTATATTTTGGGGTGCGCGTGAAGTTCCACACGCGATTTCCGCAGGGTACGTGTATTTCAGGGGTGCGCGTGAAGTTCCACATGCGATATCAGCAGGGTACGTGTATTTCAGGGGTGCCGGGGAGTCCTACATGTGATTTGACAGTGTGGGTCCTCTCAGGTGTTCCCTGTACTCCCTCCACGGCCCCTGCAGGCAGCCCACACCACATGGGACTACCCTGCATCCCTGGTCATGTCCCGCAGGCAGCCCACCCAACATGGGCAAGCCCCCCAGCAAAGGCACATGTCTCCTTGAACTAATGAACACCAACTCATGTCCCCTTGCACCCCCACCCCCCAGCACTGTGGGGCACCTGCCAGCAGGCCCCACCCATGTCCAACTCATGTCTCCCACCACCCCCACCCCCCAGCACTGTGGGGCACCTGCCAGCAGGCCCCCACCCATGTCCAACTCATGTTCCCCACCAACCCCACCCCCCAGCACTGTGGGGCACCTGCCAGCAGGACCCCACCCATGTCCAACTCATGTTCCCCACCACCCCCACCCCCCAGCACTGTGGGGCACCTGCCAGCAGGCCCCCACCCATGTCCAACTCATGTTCCCCACCACCCCCAGCCCCCAGCACTGTGGGCACCTGCCAGCAGGCCCCACCCATGTCCAACTCATGTCTCCCACCACCCCCACCCCCCAGCACTGTGGGGCACCTGCCAGCAGGCCCCCACCCATGTCCAACTCATGTTCCCCACCAACCCCACCCCCCAGCACTGTGGGGCACCTGCCAGCAGGACCCCACCCATGTCCAACTCATGTTCCCCACCACCCCCACCCCCCAGCACTGTGGGGCACCTGCCAGCAGGACCCCACCCATGTCCAACTCATGTCCCCTTGCACCCCCACCCCCCAGCATTGTGGGGCACCTGCCAGCAGGCCCCCACCCATGTCCAACTCATGTCCCCCACCACCCCCACCCCTCCAGTCACCAGGGGCAGCCTCCACCAGGCCCCCACCCATGTCTTCCAGCACCCCCACCCCCCCAGTCACCAGGGGCAGCCTCCACCAGGCCCCCACCCATGTCTCCCACCACCCCCACCCCCCAACAGTGCAGGGGCAGCCTCCACCAGGCTCCCACTCATGTCCCCCTGCACCCCCACCCCCCAGCACTGTGGGGCACCTGCCAGCAGGCCCCCACCCATGTCCAACTCATGTCTCCCACCACCCCCACCCCCCAGCACTGTAGGGCACCTGCCAGCAGGCCCCCACTCATGTCCCACTCATGTCCCCTTGCACCCCCACCCCCCAGCACTGTGGGGCACCTGCCAGCAGGCACCCAACCATGTCCCCCTGCCCCCAGGTCCTGACGATACACAATCATGGCAGTAATGGGCAGCATACCCAGCACAAACACCCAGCCAAGGATTGCATCCACCCACATAGCAAATGCAATTACATGATACAACCCCAATGGCAAGTATGTAAATGAACACATGTCCGTCACACACACATACACAATGGGTGCAAGTGAATGTCAAAACCCATATCATGACATGCATGAAACCAATGAGAAAATACCACAAAAGAAAGTTATAAAAACATGTATTCTCGAAGAAAATGAAGTAAACAAATCAAACATACAACAATGGGGATAACAAAATAAATTGTCCATGTCCGATAAGCAATGTAAAAATCCAAAAAACAAAGGAATCCAAAAACTAATGTTGTCCAAAGCAAAATCATGGTGAAAAAAATAAGGGAAAACCATTGCCTCATGGTGAACACAAATATAAATCAAAAAAATGTATTTTAAAAAATCCAACTATACACAAGAATATTCCAGGGTCCATGAGCCCAACACTATAAATGAAACCTACTACTACCTAATAAAAAAACTATATACAGAAAAGTGGCCATTGTCCGAGCGGTCCAAAAAAATCTCAAAAAATAAAGGAAACCTAACACTAACTAACTAAAGAACTATATACAATGGCCGCGGGCAAGTCCTGCGGCTCACTCTGTGATGTTGCCGCCCAGGGCATCATCGAACTCCATGTCGATGTCCTGGAGGCGGGACTCTGTCCTGGCCCCGAGGTCTCGCAGGGATAACCCCATGTTCACCTCAAACTCCCTGCGAGCTTCCTCGAGGCACTCAGCCCGCCTCAACGACCGACGCATGGAGAACTCCGCCCTGACCATGGTGAGCCGCTCCTCTTCCGCCCGCTGCCGCTCGCACCTATCCGCTGGACCAACTGCTCCCACACGGAAGACACTACCATCCCAGGGTTCTCCTGCCCTCCGGCCGATGCCTGCCCCTCTGATCTTGATGGCCCCGAGCCATGATGCCTCCCACGTCGAGCCTGCTGCTGCCTCCGACGCCACTGCCTCTGCCAGCACGACGGCATCCAGGATGATGGAAACCACCGACGCCGTCGTGCACGTGCCCTGCCCGATGATGCCGTCACATCCTCCATCTGCTGGGGACCAGTTGCCGTGTTGTCCACCCCTGCTGGACCTCTGACTCCCGACTGTGGCAGGGATGGGATCCCCACCGAGCTGGCTGCATTGGTCAGGGCAGGTCCACAGGGGGCCCTGGTGGCATCTGGGCCGGAAGACGGCAAGGAGAACGACTGGCGTATAGTCTCCACAGAGGAGGAGAGGGCCGCCAGATTGGCCGACACATGCAGGAAACCCCCGAACATGGGCGATCCCAATTGGGCCACGTCGGCACGGTGCTCTTCGTGATGACGTGCGTGCTCCTCCTGGGAAGCACGCACGGCATCACGAATCACAGCCTTGCGCATCGTGACCCCAATCAGGACCTTCTCCACACGGCCAGGGGTCCCCTCGTCCGCAGGTGGAGGGGAGTCAGATGACATGCACATCCCCTCTACCTGCGGACGGGCCTGGGACGGGGCATCCCTGCTGGTGCAAGGTGGTGCACCCACAGGTTCAGGGACAGCGACATGCACATGCCCCTCCACGGTGACCTGTGCTGCCTCCTGCCCCTGCCCCTGGACTGCACCACTTGCACCAGCAGGGATGCCCCCACCAGGCCCCATGTGCGCCTCAGTGGCGGCCTCCTCCTCCTCTGTGGAAACCACCAACCTGGATGGCTCCTCGCCGTCTACCACCGTAGCAGGCCCTGTGGGGGCTCACCCACCCCTTCCGCTGCAGCCGTGGGGGCATCCCCGCCACCTTGATAGACAGCGCCGTCTCCGCCCTCTCCTTCACTAGCCGCTGCGTAGAGGGAGACATAGAACACAAGCATCAGGGTACTGTACAATGGTCCCCTAGACAGGAAGCAGTAGCAGATGAGTGCCACTGTCAAAGTACACCTCCATCATGTCACACCACAACACATGTGTCAGTCCAGGCAAAACACACACAGTGAAAGTCATGGTGCGTGCCATGGACATTTCAATGCATGTCCAATGGACTCTCGAATCATACAATGTAATGGGACTCATATGCATCATGGGTCATGCCTATCACATGCACACACTTCACCTCCATCTGGCCCCGTACACCCCAATCACAGTGCATACAAGGATGACTAGGCTGCATCAGTGAATCTGTACATTGTCACAGACATGTGTCATGCATCCATGGCACTCACAAGTCACAGACACGCAGGTCAGGCACACAGACATGGATACCACATATGCATCTGGCATCAGCACCCATCCCTCGCCCCCACCCATGTCCAGGAACAGAGACTGCCATGCTCTCATGTGTGTGATCTGCACAGGGCTCCCCATGTCGCATTCAAACACATGCAACAACCGTGCGGTTCACACATTACCGGTCGCACATGCATTCCCATGATGTCCCTGCACACATACATGCGTACATGGCCTATATCACACATGCAGGCAAGTATCAGACAACCAGCACACTGCAACATGCCCTGTCTCACACAGCAATGCTTGGCCACTTACCGCTCAACTCCAGACGGGTCTCCCTCTCAAGGACCTGGGCGTGGAGCGCTGGGTGTGCGCGTTCCAGGACCCCCCTCTGGCCGGGGGTTGCCACTGGTGCCAGATGTTGATGTGCCCGACATGGCAACCCCAGGGGCAGGAGTGGGTGGGCAACTGGGTCCTGGGGCTGGGCTGTGGAGCGATGTCATCCGAGTCGGGAGTCTTCTGTTCCAGCAGGGGTGGACACAGCAACTGGACACCTGCAGATGGCTGATGTGCAGGCACCAAATGGCAGGGCACGGTGGCAGCAGGCAGGCAGGCAGGCAGGCAGCAGCAGATGGCACGTGGGAGGCTGCTCAGGGCACTGGGGGGCAGTAATTCGGCCTTCTGGGCAGGAGCGTAGTCTTCCGTGTGTTTTCGCATGGCCAGCTTGATACGGAGTGATTTGGCACGTGAAAAATCTACACGTCAGCGTGTAATTCGAGGAAAGGCCCTTAGCGCGTAAGCGCGTCTGCACGCATACGCATTCTCATTGGACAGAAGGCCCCTCAAGCGCAAGCGCCCCTGTGACGTGACGCGTACAGACGTGCATGCGCATTTCAGCGCGCGTGAAAAACTGCACGTCCGCGTGTAATACGAGGAAAGGGCCTATGCGCGTAAGTGACGTGACGCGCGCAGGTGTTTCCCTCATTGCACGTGATGACAGAACACACGTGGATTTCCACCAATCGCGTGTGAAAGTTCCCGGCACCCCGGAACACACGTACCAAGGCTAATCGCGTGTGGAACTTCCCGGGCACCCCGAAACACACGTACCCAGGCCACTTGCGTGTACGCACACTCCCCTCCGATCACACGCAATGACACTCGGACCGTATCCGAACACGGGAAACACACGCACTGCAAAAGACGTGCACAGGCGTCAACGCGTCTGCCACACGAAGGCAGGCGGAAGCGTCCCCGCGCACAGCATAAAAGTGCGCGCAAACAACAAACGCGTATATACAGCTACGATGAATGCCCCATTTGTCGCTGCACTGATCGTGGGACACCGCAGGAGGAGGAGAATAGCCAGGGCACGCATTTTCGCAACACGGACAAGCGTTTTTGGGATGCCTGACGACCAGGTCTATGGCAGGTATAGGTTTCCACCCCATATCATCCTAGACCTGGTCAGGGAGTGAGAAGATGACCTCACATCCCCCACCCTTTGCTCCCAAGCATTGAACCCCTTGGAGAAGGTGCTCAATGTCCTGCATTTTTTGGCCACTGGGTCATTTCAGCGGACCACTGCCATAGTGGGGGGGGGTCTCACAGGCCACGCAGTCACGCTGCCTACACCAGGTACTGGCAATCATGACAGCGCGCCCCTCAGTCCGCAGGCACATATACATGCCCAGAACACCCGCAGAAAGGCAGGCCGTTGTCCTGGATTTTTTCAGGGTGGCACACTTCCCCAAAGTGCTCGGTGCCATAGATTGCACCCATGTGGCCCTACGTCCACCTAGGGCCATTGAGCACATCTACCGAAACCGCAAGCACTGGCATTCCATCAATGTACAGGTGGTATGTGATGCAAAGGGAATCATCACCTATGTCTATGCAAACTACCCTGGCTCCACCCATGACAGTTTCATATACAGAATGTCCGCCCTGAGCCGGGGCCTGGAAGCTGGGCAGCATGGCGACACATGGCTCCTAGGTCAGTACAAATGCCCTTGCACATGCATGCAAGTCACAAACAGACAAATATCCAAACCCTAATAATCTCAACTATTATCTTCTCCCCAGGGGACAGTGCCTACCCTCTGAGCAACCACAGGATGACGCCAATCCGGAACCCCACCACACCACCCCAGGTAAGATACAACGCCGCCCATATTGCAACCAGGGGCATAGTGGAGCGCACATTCGGAGTGCTCAAGTCACGTTTCCGCTCCCTTGACCGCTCTGGTGGGCAACTACTCTATGCACCACCAGTAGTGTGCAGGATCATTGTGGCAGCATGTGTCCTGCACAATGTTGCAACACGGCAGGGCGTCCCGGTGGACATGGTGGTGCCCCCACATCCCCAACCACAGGCGCTGCCCATGGGAGGGGACAGGGCACGTGGCGAGGAAGCCCGGACCCAGCTTGTGGCCACATTTTTCACTTAAACTCCCACCCCTGCGGAGTGCACACAGGCCTGGCACATACCAGGTGACAATCGATGATGACAAAGAGACAGTCAACTGTCACAACCTTAACACCCTGAGATAGTTGCCATGGAAGTGCCACATCGTCTGCATCCCTAGCTACTTAAACACAAGCTATCCTGTGTGACCAAAAGGCACACATATGACATATGACATGATATGGGCCATACACAAGTATTCCAAGGCGCAATGAGGCAGGGAGGGGGGAACAAGGGAACACAGAGAACGGTACTACTAGGCCAGGTGTCATTGGGATCGTGCAAGTGCAGGGGTAGGGGGAATGGGAAAAGTGCAAGGGGAAGGGTGGGGGGGAGTCCAGTACAGGGGAAGTAGCCCAAAAAAATAATACATAGGTCGCCTGGTGGCAACTACAAAGGTGAGTGCAGACAAGTGCTGGGAAGGGGGGACTGTAGGGATAGAGAGACAGTACTGCAGTGCAGGGGTTGCCAGGGAGGCAGTGCAAGTGGAGAGTGGCTGGGCCAGGGACCGAGGTCGGTGAGAGTGGCCCAGTTGCAGCTCCTGTGCAGTTCCAGTGGAGAATTCTGCAAGGGAGAGGCAGACAGTAAGCAGAAGCAAAAAGGAAGGACATGAGGTGCTTCCAGAACTGGAGATGATTCCCCTCAAGTTCAAGTCAGGCTGGAAGTCTGTTCCAGGGGGAGGGCCCTGCTGCGGAGAGAAATCTACCGCCAGCTAGTTGCTCTGAGAAGCGGATGACACGGACATGCAAGGTGTGCATCACACACACCTGCAAACCAGGCCATGGCCATCAATGTCATGTCACACAAACCCTCCCAAACATCAACATGTCATGGCACGCAATACCCATACACCAATGCAGTAACGATAAGGTACACATTGCCATGTCCTAAATGCACAGTGGCATCGGACACTGCTGCCTGACCCGGGATCAGATGAAATGACAGACCAACAACCTCCCACCCAAAATAAGTCATTTCAAAATGCATTACAACAGTCGTAGACGTAACATCATAATGAATGCCTGTCTACATGCACATCATGCATTGCAAAATCAACACTGCAGCTCATGTGTGCAGTGTCCTACTCCTGCATTACACTGCTCAGCGCACAGCACAGTGAACAGCCATTGTGTGTGATGCACACCCTGAACATCACATCTAAGTGACAGACCACGTCAAACATCAAATCAGGCATGTACTGGAACCATAATCGGTCACAGAACATGTGCTGCCGGGACACAGTGGGCACCAGAAGGCAAACAGTGTACACGTGTATATGCAAGGGTGGGAGTACATGTAGTGCATCAGAGTGCAAGTGTGTGGTTCTGCAAGGACATGCACTCCACATATGCATGTGCACTCAAGTGACCATCAGTGTTCCCTACACAACACATGTGAACATCCACCATGTGTACACCCCAGCATGTCAAACCACAACTATCCCCTCGAACCTGAAAGGAAAACACAACACATGAACAGGCATTGATCAGCAGAATACAACATGTACATGTGATACCACCATTACTATGTCAGAGTTCCCATCACACTGCAGGGCAAGGCAACAATCAACAACAACTCCCCCCCTCCCTCACAAATGACCATGACCCACTGAACAACTGCACCTGGGTCATGGAGCCCCCAAACCTCAATTCCACCTGGCCACAGGATCACCTTTACCCTTCGTCACCATCTCCCACCTTGTGTGTAAAAAGATGCCTGAACCCTCAGAATACACACTCATTTCCGAAACACAAAATCCAAGGCATAAAAACGAACCCAAACACCCTCCAGTAGATGACTTGACGTAGCAGTACCTCACAAAGGCCAGGTACTACCACAATGATGCAACAACCAAGGTAGCACAGCAAAACAATGTCACGACAGGATGTGAGACATGTGTGGTACATGACACAGGATGATGCACCATGAATGGATGTGTACTGTCAGGGGTCCCCTGTACAGGCACGGGAGTGCCACGAAACAACCACCCCCACCATGTCCCGGGTGCCTGCAAGGTCAAACTCACACAGGCGCCTGAGACCCTGGTGGGGAAGGAGGTTCAGGGATATGCAGTCGGGACAGGTGTTGACACACTGGATGACTGGAATGAGCGGCAGGAGAGGGGAGGTGGAATGACACATGAAACTAGGAAATGTACGAAAATGTACAACCTGCATGAACACATACGGAATCCAAACAGACTTGGACATCATTGTCATGGCCTTCTGTAGTCCAGGCTCAGGAGTGGTACGAACCAACCACCCCCTCTAGGGTTTTGGCGCCTGCAAGTTCGGGGCTTACACAGGCATCCGCAACCCCAGTGGGGAAAGAGGGTCAGGGAACGTTGCTTGGATAGGCACGGGAAGCAGGAACACCGGGTAGAGGGTACAGGTTTCAAAATTGCATAGGATCACGGGTGATTAGGGAGAAAATAACATACCAAATTGAACCACAGATACATCCATGCATCAGTACACTCCCCAGCAAGCCTATGCAGAGCAGTTTGTAAGAAAAACAACAAGACACTTAGCTCTGGTTTTGAGTGCTGGCCTCCTGCCTGCGCACTCTCAGGTCCGGTTACAGGAGCACTGCAATGCTGCAAAGAGAGACACAGTCAACAACCTGTACGTGCCAATTGCACAAAAACACAACACCAAACATGCCCCATAGCAACAGACTACTCTACAAACAGACAATCTGTGGTTGATTCTTCGTACCGATACATAACATCACCCCTGTGACGGGTCATACACAGTCAATGCAGTAAGGCAGCCACTGCTGGGTGCGTGGCAAATGGAACACCAATGTGTCACAATTCACACACCATGCAATGTTCCCAGGGTAAGCAGACAGACCCATATAGCAAGCCATGACTACAGAGCAAGTTGCGTACCACCATGACCGAAACAAAGTTGGCAGTGCATTTATCATGAAGTACGTGGAAAAGACATGCACTGCACCCGAGTATGTCCCTTGCTGCATGTCCCTGTGAGCTGCCCCTTTCCATGTCTCGGAAGGCTACATGGTTGATACAAGTGGCTCAATGGACCTTGGTGTACCGGAGGGTATGTGCCACTGCCCCTGCATGTGTCCCAGACAACCCTACTATCAGCAGCCATCAGTCCACAAACACATCTGAGCTGCATTGTGTGCTTCAATACCAATATTCGTCTAAGCTCACCCTCAGTGCTGTGACTAAGCCTGCATGTGCAACTCGCCTGGTGCAAGCTTTGCTGTGTCGTGGCCCCCCTGTGATGCTCACCTTGCCTGGAGTTCCTTGGAACATGTCAGCAGTTCTAGGATGTGGGTCTGCAATCACTGTGCCTCTGCTTCTGCACACATGTGCATGTGGGCACCAACAAACGGGTCCAGAATTCCGTCGTCCAATGGGACATGTCTGCTGGCAAAGGTGCTCTGGAGGCTCATCCCCCTGCAGAAAGGGCATGGAACACATGATTAATGCTTCAAAGTCATCTGTGTGTGTCTCATCAGGCATCTCATTACTTGACCATGTCAGAGAGTCACATCACAAATCACACCATCAGTACGTCTTTCACCTACAAAGTGTGGAACACTATCTACAGCATGAATTGCAACAAGCACATGTACAGGAAAGAAATGAAACATACTACACAATGCATAGCAATCAATGTCCACATTAATCATGATACACCCCATCTAGCAAAAGCTGAACAGTGGACAATGACACCTAAATCATCCCCACTAGGGGTGTCAACACAAGTCACACAGCACCAGACATGCCACAGATATGACAGTCCAATGCCCTTGTGTAAAATGCTGTAACACCGAACCATCCTTGCGAGCCCATGGATAAGGCATATGTGAGTAAAGGAACCCAAGCAGCAAACACATACACAAGACAACCATGAAGGGCCCGCTGGAACAGACAGTGGATGCCTTCAAAAGCCACAAAGCACCGCACCGTCACATGAAAGCACAATAGACTAGCAATTTTAAACTAAATCAACTATTAACTAATTACACTAACTATGGAAAACCTTCATTACCTATTTAAACTAACTATCAAACAGAAACTTAACTAACCAGACTAAAAGAAAAATCAAAAATGGCCACATACGACCCGGGGGGAGGGGAGGCACCCAGGAGGGGGGAGGTACAGGGTGCTGCTCATCATCCACATGCGATGATGCTGAGCCAAAAAAAAAACCTCCATGGGCTCAACGCCTGCACAGCACGACCTATGTGGGAGATAGATGGTCGTCCGAGTCTGGCTCATCCTGGAAAGGAGGACGTGGCACAGTAGCCTGGCCACGCCTAGCCGCAGCTTGCCCCTCATCGGCAGCAAGTCTGCCGGACGGGTGAGCCTGGTTCTGTGTGGCAATGTGACGTAGGTCTGCATGCAGAACCTCCCGTGATACACGTGCTTCCTCTTGCAAGGTAGCACGTGTAACACAGAGTTCCTCCTGCAAGGCCTGGCTGGACAACCGCTGCACCTCCCGGCAAGCCTGTAGCTCAGCCGAGATGGTACACTCAAGCTGTACAAACCTCTCCTCTGCCCGCTGCCTTTGGGACATCATAAGGACACCCAGAGTGGATCTGAGGGAAGCATACTCCTCCCTCAAGGCATCCATGTGCGCCTCTGCGTGAGCAGCAATTGCTTGACGCAGAGATGACATTTCAGTCTGGCGTGCCCTGTCTGAGGCCGCCATGCCCAGCCTGAGCGAGCGGGGCGTGGACCATGCCGCCTGCTGCTGGAGAAGCACCTGCCTAGCAGTGGGGAGCACAGATCGGGCCACACGCTCCATGCTCTCAGCGATGTTCTCCATTGCTGCCCCCTGCCGTTCGGAATTGGCAGTCATGTCTTGCTCCCACTCAGTATACAGCGGTTGCGCGCGGTGACCGCGTTGCCGGGCTTGACCCCTGCGGGACCCAAGGACCGGGGGTCCTCGCTGTGTTGGCACCGCCTGCGGCTGCAAAACTACATGCCCCTGTCGACGTGATGTCCCAGGCACATCAGTGACTGGTGTGGAGGGTGACCCTGCGTCCCGATCCACCACGGGCGGAGGAACCAAGACTGTCTGATCCCTCAGTGCAGGTGTCACAGACAGAGGAGTGTCCACATCAGAATCACTCACCCCTGACACATGGACTTGATGGTCATCCAACTCAACATGGATGTCAGAGTCGTCATCAAGGCTGGACTCATAGGCAGCCAGAGACAAGATGGACAGCAGCACTTGGGGGTTTTCGTGGCGTACCACCCCACGACCCCCACTAGTGCCGGGTTGATGTGGCGTTACCAACCCTGTGTCTGGCATGACAACACCATCCTCTGCCTCCATTGCGTCATCACCTGAAAAATAGAGAGGAAAAGGTCAATACACATGTCAGAAGCACACGACACACACACACACCGACAGCAAAGGCATCAGGCAGACATGTGACACACAACATATGACCTGGCATGCATGCTGGGTCTACTTTGAATAGCTTCTGTGATCATACCTGTTGAAAGGTGGCAGATTCCATGGAAGTGGGTCTATGCAGTGCAGAAAATGTGTACGCCACTCACTACCTACATGTACAAGCACTACATGGTGTGTGCCAGGAAATGTGAAGGCAGTGCAATGTCAAAATCAGACATCACGTGCATTGTGCATTCAATGTGTACCATGTCCAGAAGCCAAGCACCCCTCCACCCCAGTACCAAAGCAGGGATGCATATCATGGTATCGAAAGGCTGACCATACACCTGTGTATTGACAGGCAGTGTTGACTGGCATCAACAGCTTCATGTGATTCAAATTACAACACTGCAAATGATGCTGGGACAGTGGGCAGGACACATGATGGAAACTCCGGAGGCCGCCCACGTGTGAAGAAGACACAACAAGAGTTGGACAGAGTCATTGGCCATTGAACAGGCTGAGGCCTGTGAGCCACACAGATTGTCAGAGCCTAAACATGTGTGCAGCGCAGGACTGAGGCACAGTTGACATGGGAAGGCTGATGAGATGGCAGGCAATGTATGTAACCAAGGACTGATATTACAGTGATCATCCAGTCAGGGACACATAGGGGCATGCGTGCAATGCACATGGAGCATGAATGGGCACTCATGTCCCTGCGGGACATCTGACCCATGCACAGTACAAGTGAGATACCCTGCATCGAGTACTAAGGCTGTACGACATGGCATATGTCTGGCAGATTCTACGCTGGAAGTTAGCATCTACACAGGACACATGGACAAGAAACTACACATTGGCAAGATTGGAGCAGACCAGTGCAAAGATGGAAATGGGGTGCAGAGTGGCGGAGGAGGGGCAAGGGAGCATGCCTACATGGAGTCCGGCATGCAGGCAGAGGAGACATGCATGATGGTAGCATTGCATTACTTACACATCAGAACCATGTACACGTCACATGTAGCAGCAATCATGCACAACACATCCCACAAGTGAAACACACACGTCCTCAACAAACACGCATCAACACTCACTGGACTGGGCATCAAAGTCCAGCTTCTCTCCCACTCCTTCGACCAATTCAGGTGGTATGAACTCCACAACGAGAGCCTCATGCGGAGTGAGTTCTTCCTCCTCTGGTGCAGGCCCACCGCCAGTCACCAGAGTCAAGTTGTAATTTGAGGCACGCTTGGCCTTAGTGCTGCGCTTGATGTCATTCCAACGCTTTTTGCACTCCTGCGCCGTGCGCACCTCATGGCCGAATGAACTGACATGTTCCGCAACATGCTTCCAGTGGGTGTCACGTTGGGCAGCCGTGGTCTGACTATTGGCACCCACTAGCATGTCACGGCTGTGGCCCCGCACGTAGTCCACGAGGAAGTCCAGTTCCTGCTTACAGAAAGGCTTCTTCCTCGACGTGCAGGAGGTCGTGGCTGTGTGTGGGGTCCCAGCCTGTGCTGCAGGTGCAACCTTCCTCCTCTTGGACTGTGGCGCAGACCCTGGCTGGCTAATGCCGCCCTGACCAGCATGGCCAGTGGGTTCGGTGGATTGAGCCAAGGGAGTGGCAGGTGGAGGGATGACCAGAGGCCTGACTTGTGTCAGTGGCAGCTGGGTGCCCACTAATGGACCCTGCGCAGCAACATCAGCTGTGGCAGGGTCATTGACCGCAACGGTCCTGGTTGGCAGACTCACAACCGGGGTGCTGTTGGGTGCATCTGCCCCTGCACTTGCCAACACCCGGCTGTTCGGGGCAGCAGATGACATGACTGCCCCAGGGACACGTGTCTTGGTCTGAGCAGCCCGGCGTGCCCCTATGGTTTCCCCCCTGGACTGTTGGAGATCTACCAAGGGCTCTTCAAGTGCCAACGCAGCCTGCGCTGGCAGACCCTGAGCCTGGGTGGCGGTGTCCACAGCTGCACCTGCAGCTACCACCACCCTTGGGCCCTTGGAACGGACTGCCGGGTCATATGGGTGCCAGTGCCAGATGCAGGAGCTGCATCCCCCAGAACCACAGGGGGTGGTGGCATGGCTGCACCGACACATGGCACAACATTGTGCTCAAGTGGCGCACCCCTGCCTCTTCCCCCTCTGTGGCTGCCCTGGACACCCTGGAGTCCCCCTACTCCCTGGTCACCACGTCCCCGACCACGCCCGCCACGAGGAGTACGCCCAGCTGAGGCGCCCCTCACCTTTGGTGGCCTCCCAACCATGGCACATATGTAGTAGTGCTGGCACAGATGGAGTGGTGCCAATGGGAGGTGTACACCACAATTGACCTGGGCAATTGGGGTGAAGGGGGTGGGAAGCAAGATGTTAACAGCCCCCCTGCACCTGCAAGGCTGTATGTGACCCCGGTGATGTGGTGACAGGTCACGCAACGCTCAGGCACCCCAAAACTGCAGTAAAACCGTGCACGCAACCCTGCAGCCTACGTGCGTGGATTGAACCTCCCCTGTACGCGGTGGCACCCAGTAACACAAATAACGCGTACACGTGGGACACGCAGACTACTATGACATCGAAAATGGGTGCGATACACAGGGGCACCCGCAGTGGGAAAAAGAGCGTGTGTGACTCACCGTCTGACTAGCGCGATGCAGAAAAACACGCGTAGCCAATACCCCCGCCAAAAGAAGAGATACGTCCTTGATAGCTGTGAAGTTGTGATGGCGCGTGAAACAACAGGAAGCAGCAACACACGTCAGTCTCCACGAAAGGCACGTACAGCGAACTGCTGGGCTCGCTCACCTTTAACCCGTGCTTAGGGAAACGCACGCGCGCGTCACGTCACTTACGCGCATAGGCCCTTTCCTCGTATTACACACGGACGTGCAGTCTCCACGCGCGCTTACGCGCATGGCCCTTTCCTCGTATTACACGCGGACATGCAGTTTCCACGCGCGCTTACTCGCATGGCCCTTTCCTCGTATTACACGCTGACGTGCAGATTTTTCACCTGCCGAATCACTCTGTATCAAGCTGGCCACGCGTATGCACACGGAAGACCACGCTCCTGCCCAGAAGGCCGAACTACTGCCCCCCAGGGCTCCGAGCACGCTCCCACCTGCCATCTGCTGCTACCTGACTGCCTGCTGCCCACGTGCACTGCCATTTGCTGCCTGCACATCAGCCAGGGGGGCTGTTGCTGTGACCACCCCTGCTGGAACCGAAGACTCCCGACTGGGATTCCATCGCTCCACAGCCCAGCCCCAGGACCCAGTTGCCCACCCACTCCTGCCTCTGGGGTTGTCATGTCGGGGCAAACACCATCTGTGACCACTGACAACCCCCGGCCAGAGAGGCAGAGGGGCACCAGCTTCAGTGCCACCGAAGTTGGTGTCCTGGTGGAGCAAGTCCTGGGGCAGTATGATGCCCTCTTCGGAAGTTCCCACGCTGACAAGGAAGGACGGACTCGGATCTGGACTGACATCTGACTGCCAGCAACGCGGAGGGGGTGGCAGTCCGCGACTTACAACATGTCAGGAAGCGCTGGGAGGACTTCAGGTCCAGGACCCTGAACAAGGGCCGGCGCCTCTTGAAGGCAGCGGATGCCAAGGGGCGCCGGGCCCACTTGTCGGAAGAACAGATGAGGGTCCTGGAACGCATATCCCCAGCGCTCCACGTCCAGGTCCTAGAGAAGCAGACCCGTCTGGAGTAGAGCGGTGAGTGTACATGCATCCTGATTGTGAGCAGTGCATGTGGTGATTATTCGGTAGTGTGCAGGTTGCACATCTGTTTGTATGGGGTCGAGTATGGGTGGGGGTGTACAGGGCCGTGGGGCTGACACATGCGAGGGCTGTGATGTGTGAGACATGGATGGTGCTTGTGTGTGTAGGCTTGCATGCCAAATGCAGTTGTGTGGGCACACATGTTTGGATGAATGTGTATGTGAGTAGACATGTCCGTGATGTCACGCATGTATCTTGTTTTCGGGTGCATGTATCAGCACTGTGTACTTGTGCATGTGTGTGTATTTGACAAGGGTGCAACAGTGATGCCACATGGATGCATGTGACAGCGGTATGTGGAAGCCTGATTGGCAGATGTGACATGGATGGCCGTCTGAACAGTGCGACACTTGGCAGGGGTGTACACATGCATGCAAGTGTGGTGGTGTGTGTACATGTGTGGTGCACTTCCTGTGTTGCATGTGATGTCTGGCTCACCTTTGGCTGCTCATGCTGTTGTATGTGTATGGATGCGGGTGGCAGTTGCGATATGGCTGTGGTATGGCTCATGTGTGCGAGTTGTAATGACATGTGTGTTGGGGATTGTGAGGACCTGGTGGAGGCTCCCCATGGTGGCTGGGGGGTGGGGGTGATAGGGGACATGAGTGGGGGCCTGGTGGGGGCTGGCCATGGTGGCTGGGGGGTGGGGGTGGTGGGAGACATGGGTGGGGGCCTGGTGGAGGCTGCCCCTGCACTGCTGGGGGGTGGGGGTGGTGGGTGACATGGGTGGGGGCCTGGTGGTGGGTGCCCCTGCACTGCTAGGGGCTGGGGGTGGTGTGAGGCATGGGTGTGGGCCTGGTGGATGCTGCCCCTGGTGACTGGGGGGTGGGGGTGGTGTGAGACATGGGTGGGGGCCTGGTGGAGGCTGCCCCTGGTGGCTGGGGGTGCAGGGGGACATGCGTTGGGGGGGGAGTAGTGCAAGTTGACATGTGGGTTGGCTGGTGGGCATGGGCATGGTGGGTGGGGTGCCTGCATGACATGTGCTGGGTAGGCCCCTGTGGTGTGAGCCACCTGCAAGGGCCGTGGAGGGTGTAGAGGGAACACCTGGGAGGACCCACACGTGCAATTCAAGTGTGCTGCTCCCCGCGCACCCCTGTAATACACGTACCCTGTTGATATCGCGCACACCTGTAATACTTGTACCCTAATGGAATTGCGTGTGTTACTTCCCGCGCACCCCCGAAATACACGTACCCCGCTCAATCGCGTGTGTCACTTCCCGCGCGCCCCCAAAATACGCGTAGCCCGCTCCCCCAGGCCCGATCGCGTGAGAAAGTTCACGCGAACCCCTGAAATACACGTAGCCCGCTCCCCCAGGCCCGATCACATGAGAAAGTTCACGCGAACCCCTGAAATACACGTAGCCCGCTCCCTCAGGCCCGATCGCGTGAAAAACTTCACGCGAACCCCTGAAATACACGTAGCCCGCTCCCCAGGCCCGATCGCGTGAGAAAGTTCACGCGAACCCCCGAAATACACGTGCCCCGCTCGCACAATTGCTGTATGTTGCCACTTTTGTAATGCGCAGGGACGCTACCGCCTGCCTTTGTGTGGCGGATGTGTATCGGCTTGTGCGTGTCTTTCGCTGTGCGTGGCTTTGCCCTATTCGGTTCCATGAACATGTGTGGTTCGGGTGCGTGTGGGCGTTCCGTCTGCTTCCCTGCAGTACATCCCCAGTTACGCCCTTGTTTTCGCGAGTTGTTCCCCATTCCGCGCGTTAAGCCCCGTGTTCCGCCCACTTTCTGGTGTATGCGCCGAGGTTGTGCGCTTTCACTGTGCGCATCAAGCACGTCTTTTGGGATGTTGCAGTGACGTGTGCGCCATGCACGGGTTTGGCGCACATCCCGAGGTAAACACGCACAGGGACTTCCATGAATAGCACGCGTGCGCGTGCGCATGTTTTTTTCCGCTTGTGCCTGCTTGCGCCTGCTTGCGCCTGCTTGCGCGTAGATTTTTGGCGAACGTTTGTTCCATGAATCGGCCCCTAAGACTCCAGAAGTGGTGGCATTTCAGTCATGGGAACCTGAACTTTATTTAATACCAAACCTGGAAACGTGTAAAATTTAAAGAACAAAATTATATGTGTCCAGGTAAACCGTTTGTTCCTGATGCCACAGATGCTATTTGTGGTTTGAAATCTGACCCAAGTATATCAGAGGGATGTGAAGTGATTATTAGCAATATGGGGAGTGAAGAAATGGCACAGGCTAAGATGGTTAGAGGTAAATGGTTGGTCAGCACCTGTTTAAAGAACATGACGGTAGTACATTTAAACCATGGAACATACGTGGTTAAACAGGTGAAATATAATGTTTTTTATTTACAGGTTCCAAAGGATACAATTGTGTCAATTGGGGGGTTAACATTGTTTCATGTAACAAATGATGTTTGGGAAAGTCAAGTGGAAAATATCGATTTTGTTCAAAGGGATACTTTTCCAATAGATCCGGATGTGGAATATTTATTGAATCACAAAGAAAGACATGTTATAAAAATGAATTTGAGAAAAAACAATATTACAATTAGTAATCTGGGGATAATAGAAGTGGAAAGATTTAATTGGTGAACCTGGGGGGAACGCTCAATAGTGGGTTTGGCTGTCCTGGTGCTAATCATGGGTGGATGGTTGATTGTGCTATCAGTAAAAATGAAAATGTTACTGATTTTACTAGCTACGTCAGGAAGAGAAAGATATCCCAATACACATGCATTTTAAAAGAAAAAAAAGAACAAGTTTTTTTTAGGAATTGGCTTGGATCGTAGCCAAGTTCTAAAAACAAAAGGAGGGTATATGTAAGGATATTTGGCGTCTTACAGCACAGAGTACAGCACTACTGCACAGGTAGCAATTTTTTTTTGATGCAGCACCACCACATGGGTGTGGTGCATTGCTATATGTGTTGCCAGATTAACATGGACAAATAAGTAAAGACAGGCTATTCAGTCAAAAACGATTTTAACATATAAGATGCAAATCTATTTTTACAGTTAAAAGCACACGTACACATTCAAAAATGCACACTATTTTTCACCTGAAATGCCTATGGTGCAAGAGACACATTTGAAAATTAATAACTAACCTTATTAATAACTAACCTGACTAATAAAACTGCATTTAACATAACCCACTAATAAAAATATGTCTCCACTGCAGAATTAGGCCTACTCTGAAAGTGAACTTTTAAACGCACATTCGTTTTTTTTCTTTTTCTCTGCTGCTCTGTCCACATAACTACAGAAGCAAAGGGCTTGAAGGAACAGGAAATCAGTTGGTTACAAATGGTTACTGTAGAAATGAGCCATTGTGTAGTGAGGGAGGAGATGGCATGATTGATTCTGATTGGAGCAGCGTCATAGCAAGTATCATGCTAGAGGCAGTGATTAGAGTTTTGCTGGGGGAGCTAGAGGAGAGGGGGAGAACAATCGAGATTTGGCAGAGCTGGGAGAAGGACCTGTTTCCTGGCTGAAGCATTCCTGCTGCAAAAGCTGAGAATTCCAGGCAATAACCCCGGTTTGAGAACGAAAGACGTTTGTTTTCACTGGGGTTAATCTTCAAGGGAGCCATATTCAGAAAGAGAACAGCTGGAGAAAACTCATGCTGAACAGATAAGGTAATTACAGGAGTGTGGGGGCTGAGTATGTACGAGAATATTCAGTAAGTGTAGGAAAGGAGATTCCTGTGCTTTACTCACATGTTTAATGTTGCAAATTGAGTTCTTGTCTCCGCCACTCTCTTTTCAGTGTATCACAGACAATGCTGTTACTGTGCTATTTTATTTATTTCTGTAAAGAGTGAGATCGTGTTTAAATGCAACTTTTATAATACACAAAAATATTTGAAAGCAGACGAATGGTGTGTTTTATATTTACCAATACAGTGCTGATGATGTGGGGAGATGTTTAGACAGTGCAATTGTCATTTTCAAGGTAGCTAAACATCAAATTTGGCTTCAGCCGTGTGCACAATATAATTCAGTATGAGCAATTATAACTAACTGTGTGTGTTGTAGTTTGTCGGAGGTCTATGAGTCGGCAAAAAGGGAGGCCCGGGACATAGTTCACTACCGTATATAAGATAGTGAAAATACCACATGATAGCTCGCTGCCGTAGATAAGACAGAGAGAAATTGCCCATGGTGGCACACTAAAAATGAAAATGTGGTGTTCCTGAAATGCAAGCCTGAGGTCTCTCTAGTGATTACATGAAAAATCTAAACAAAAATAAGGGGTTCTGGATATTGGGGCCATAAATAAAACAAGGGAATTATGCTCACCAAAATAACACCAACCACGCATACCAACCACGCATACCAAATACGCATGTCTGTGTGCTGAAATAATGCATGTCCACTGTATTATTGTTATACATGGCCCAATCTGAATACAAGGAGTGATTATTGCTAAGTTATTTTTCGGCGGTAAGAAAATACCGTCAGGCCCCAAATCTCCACAAAATACCCTACAGACCTCATGGCAAATAGAATGCCGAAGTTTATTAGAAACTACAGGAGAGCAGGTTGATACCTTGATTAACAACCCGGGCAAAGTTAAAAAAAAAAAAGCTCTACTCCTGTGATTGTTTCAGAACTGAACAAGAATGGTCAACATGTAAATTATATGGCAAACCATGGGAGGACAATAAAAAACCAAATCCTCTACCCAACTATCTAAGATTGTTTCCCCATTGGTATTTCAGAGACGAATTTCTTAGATTTCAGCTCAATCTAATTAAAACAAGAGAAACCGCCTGGCCTCGGAATCATGCAGCTCATGCCTTGACTTGTAGACTATGTAACAGAGCCGAGACAATAGAAAATCTGAACCACTTGATGATGGATTGTCCAGCCCTATCGTCACAAAGGTATACTCTAATGAATCTCATCATAACAAAGTATGGACATAAATCAAAAGACTTATGGTGGAAAATGCTGCAATCCAGAGAAAAAACATCAATAACTTTAGCCGTGGTCAAATTCTCTATTGCCATTCAGTAACAGCCATTATCATTTGAAGATATTCCGAGTATGGCGGTAAGGGATAGCGGCCACCGCTAACGAGAGCGGTGGCGGTAATCCCTTACCGCCATACTCCGAGTTCCCTTAGCGCCATGGTGCTTTTAACACCTGCTTTTAGCAGGCGTTAAATACCATGGCGCTAAGGGACCTTGATGTTAATTACGCCACCGTAATTTACGGTGGCGTAATTGACGCCTTCCCCACTCCCATTATGCCCTATGGGGCAAGAATGGGAATGGGGAAGGGTAAATGGGGATTGGGGAATTACCGCCCCGCCAACCTTGGAATGGGGCGGTAATTCCGCCAACAACCAAGGCGCTGCCGGTCCGGGTACGGCGTCAACCAAGGCGTTAATAGCGCCATTGGTTAGCGCCGTACTCGGAATGAGGCCCATTAACTTTTATTATAAAGGAAAAGTAATATTTGGAAAACTGATTTTATTTTGATCAAAATGTGACTAAAGGTTGTCAATTCTATAACCAAATATCACAATCAAATAAAAATCAACATAATATGGCCATATGCATTCTCTGGCAAGAAAACAGTGTGCCGAGGGAAGTCAGTGAAAAACCTGGCCACCACATCTATGTGGGCCAAAATGTAGTGGCACCATGCACAGGCTATGAAGACATCAAAAGATCTGATGCCCACACCTTCACGTACCATCAGTCTTCAATGTTTCTGTACCACTACTTGGAATTAGGAGTAGCGCATGCACTTCTACATCTTGCACCACACTAGTGCATAGCAGAGATCCCCTTTTTGTGTCAGGTCAGTTTTATGGAAGTATTTGTGTGTTGCCAGAAATATCACACACCCCATTTCAGGCAGTTCCTGCTTGATTGTAATCTGACTCTAATGTTGGCAACACATTTCTTGCCCTACTCATTTGTGGAAAACTGTAGATGGCAGTGCCTTTTGAGAAAAAATTATCACTGCTGTGAAGTTCCTGATTATGTGTTCTTCTCTTACAAAGTGATACCATGTGGTTATGACTATAGTGGAGCAGGCGTTATAGCAATACATGAAGTAAAAATTCCATTTGGCTGTTGGACAGGCGGACAACTGGTCAGAACACAAACTGTTTGTCACAGGATAAAAGTAGAACTATAAAAACCTTCATCGTGGGACTTTTCTTCTTCCAAATGCCAAAGGTATTCCAGAGTATTTGTAAGGTGCAGCAGGTGTTTGACATTTGGCACATGAACATATGGGGAATGCACATTTTCTTCAAGTCAGAAGCCACATGGTTGGTGACATTTAGGAGATGGTTGAGGAAGTGGGAGCTCAGTGGCATAGACATTGTGGTTTGCATTTGGGGTTAGTTGCAGCAGATAATGGATCAACTTTCCATACTGCCTCATAATTTGACAAGACAGTGCACCTCCCCTGCTTTGCACATGACCTTTGTCTTGTATTCTTATACTTGATCAGCAGCTGTCAGTCTATCAAAGAAATTGGTGTTGCGATTCAGAATATCAGCTAATATTTCATCCTTACCATGCCAAAATCAACCATGCCAACTTCAAGTATGACACAAATTGCCTGAACACAGCCTGAAGACCTGAGTTGCCACTCATTGGAACTCTGATTTGAGCAAGCTAGACAGGCAATGTGAATAGTAAGCAGAAAACTGAAAAATATGGGACATCTACACATATCCAACACAGACTCTTAACATGATGAGGATGAGTTGTTGCCCTGTAACATCTGGAGGTTTGCAACTTTAGCACCACTGGCTCTAGGGATCCATATGTAAAGGAAATCAATTCAGGTAAGGTCATCTACTGTGACCCTGATTGCTGGTTTACATCTCTCTCATTGAAGGCACTGAATGTCTGTGGGAAAGATCCTTCTCTCCCTCCTTAGAGCCTCCTGGTGCAACCATTTGAAAAGATCAAACTATTCTCCAGATCAAATTCTCTCTTTAGTGACTGCCATTATGAGGGCTTCCAGGGATTATGTCATCCTCACATATGTTACATGCATTAACCCTTCACTGCCCTCTACTCTGTTATCATTTAGATGTCCTGTACCCAGCAACCCTTGTTCTGGTCGGGTATATTGTCATCCCCTATCTAAACCAATAACCCAACCCCTTTCCAATGGGTTGCAAGTCTGCCCACTCTTCTGCTCATTAGACTTGACCGTGTATTCTCTTTTCCTGCATATATGAGCTCTGTCTAGCCACTACTTGCTCTCCATCCACATTGGTTTTACTCTTGTCCCTGTTCCCACTCTCCCTTTTTATGTATACTTCACACATGTCAAAGTGCTCTTGTTTGTTCTTATTAATTCTTAGTGTAAACCCGCATTTCCTGCGGGTTTCCTGTGAGCACGGAATATGGTCACATATCTATGCTGTCATGTTTTGTTTACTCGCTCGTATCGTTTTGTCAGGGATACAGGTTTTTTTTCTCTTTGCGCGCATGAAGGCTTGAGAGCGTGGATGGTAGGATCCACCAGCGGGGGGAGCAGGATGGTCTGTGAGGTGATTTCAACTCAGGACTGTCGCGGGCCCCCCTGCTGGCAGAGGGAGTTGGAGAATCCCTGCAGAAGATAAGGGGCCGTAGGGGATCGGTAGGGAGACATCATTGGAGAGGTGAATGGAGAGACTAGCTTGAGCCTGCCACTGAGGGCATCCCGCCCTTCTGGAGTACAGTGATGGTCCCTTTTGCTAGGCCGTCCGCCTGGCATAGCCAGTCTCTCTTCCCCATCCGGGGTCGAGGGAGTGTGATGGGTCAGTTTGTTTAAAGGTGCACTTGGCAGGTCTTTTTTTCCACCGGCTCTCCACCACTACGTGAGAGAGAGAGAGCGGGGCAGTATTGTATGAAGAATATTGAGTCAGGTAGGAGAGGGAAATATTAGAACGGGCCACAAGTAATGCATGAGCCACCTGGCAGCATACACGTGGGCCGTGGAACACCGTTACAGATGGTACATTTCTCCTCTAAGGTTCCATGTGGCATGCTGAGAGGGATATACAGTAAACTACGCTCTGTGTATAAGGGGTTTTGGAGGAATTTGAGTATGCTGTGAAGAAGGCATGGTGGTGGACTGTGGGGATTGGCCCAGCCTGATTTTGGGAAAGTCCCTCAATGTCTCTCAGGTGGCCAATCCTTGGCCCATGTGGGTATAGTGGGGGATTGACCCGGGTCTCAGGTGGCAGTTTGGCCTGAGGGGGGACAGTGATTTACACACCCATTATTGGTACTCTTCACTCGCTCTGGGGGGGAGGCAGAATGAGATACTTCCCTCCCGGATGGTTTATCTAAGGAGCCGTGTCCTAGCGTGGTACTGTGGAAGGGATACAGCCTGGTTCTAGAGTGGGTAGTTGTAGTGAAATGCTGTAGGAGTGTTGTACCTCCCATTGGTATTCCTTATCTACCTGTGTGAAAGTGGGGGAGTGGATTCAATTAAGTTGAATATGTATTTACCAAAGGTGATGCGCACTACCTCATGCGATGTAACTGATATATTTGAATATGTATTTACCAAAGGTGAAGGTGCACTTTCTCATGTGACCTACATACTATATATGAAAATGTATTTACCAAAGGTGAAGGCACACTTTCTCATGTGAACTAAATACTATATTTGAATATGTATTTACCAAAGGTGAAGGCGCACTGTCTCATGTGACCCACATGCTATATTTGAAAAGTATTTACCAAAGGGGAAGGCAGACTTTCTCAGGTGACATACATGCTACATTGGAATATTTATTTATCAAAGGTAATGCACACTCGCTCATGTGACCTGCAGGATCTATTTCAATATTTATTTACCAAAGGTGAATGCACACTTTCTTCAATTGGCGGCTGTGATAAAAAAGAGAGTATTTAGTCAACCATGGTGAATGCACATGGTCTCAGAGGATTTCTCTGAGTTTTATGAAGATTTATTGAACCAAGGTGTATGCCAAACTGCCCAGGTGCTAACGTTTAAATATGTGAATAGGGTTTCAGCTAATGGGAATGAATCGGGTCCTAAGGGCCCCACGGGACCCACTAAGAGAAGCCTGAGACAGAAAATGTGTAGTTTATGATACTGAAAGTGATGGACTGAAAACTGTTGAATTTTGTTACTTTCATGAATTATTCGAGAGAGGATGCTAAGTTATGTAATCTGGCTAAGTGTAATAAGAATAGGTTTGACTGAAGGAAAGATATATATAAAGGAAAGTGGTTCCCAAGTGTTAAAAGGAGCCAGATTGTGTCTGTTTATTTAATATGGGGCCCTGGTGTTGCTGTCTCATATATGGGTGAACCTCACCTTGGTCCTTACCAAGGTCCATCCGCCTTTCCCCCTGGGTACTCCTGGTATGCACATGTGTGCAGTGAGGTGTCAGACTTCTTTGCTCAGGTTTCCCTCAGGTTGCAGTCCATTCATACATATACAGAAAACAAATAAACAAGGAAGAGGCACATTGCACTTTTTGGAGGCACTGCTGAGATCCCAGGGGGAATCACACAACTAGGCACCTGGTTTAAAATACTAAGTGACATTTACACAAGTCAAAATGGCGCATGAATATGTGTTACACTGAATACAAGCTGAAGGACTCAGCCCTGAGGTTTGTTTTATCCTAGGTGAGGTCCCCGTACACATTACAACAGATGAGGTATTAGCTATGACTCGTCCTTTAGAATCCATCACTGGTAAAGTAAAGAGTGTGGGTCAGATACCTGGGCAAGATGCAAATGTTGTATGCTATGTTATGGTGGGGTTTCAATTACAAGCTAGACCTTGCCCACAGAAATCCAAGGTGGGATCCTGTGATTACCTGCCTTGTGTGGCGGTTAGACACCTTGCCTGGTGTACCCCTCCATGCATAAGCTACTACAAACACCAAGAATGCCATTGTCATTGCTGCAGCAGTGGCTGAAGCTGTGAGAGTAATTATGGAGCGGCAAGCGCAATCCCCCTTGATTGGTGAACATGGAGCATACACTCCTTTTCAGTAGAAAGACCCATGCCCAAAGGGGAAGAGGGGTACAAAGTATGGGCCGACCTCGCCCAACTTATGCTGCATGACTGGAAAGTGTTAGATCAAGAAAAGAAGAGGCGAGTGATAGAGGCATTTCGAGGAACAACCCTGCAGACGGTACAGTCTGGGCAAGATGCATATGTTGTATGCTATGTTATTGTGGGGTTTCAATTACAAGCAAGACCTTGCCCACAGAAATCCAAGGTGGGATCCTGTGATTACCTGCCTTGTGTGGCGGTTAGACACCTTGCCTGGTGTACCCATCCATGCATAAGCTACTACAAACACCAAGAATGCCATTGTCATTGCTGCAGCAGTGGCTGAAGCTGTGAGAGTAATTATGGAGCGGCAAGCACAATCCCCCTTGATTGGTGAACATGGAGCATACACTCCTTTTCAGTAGAAAGACTCATGCCCAAAGGGGAAGAGGGGTACAAAGTATGGGCCGACCTCGCCCAACTTATGCTGCATGACTGGAAAGTGTTAGATCAAGAAAAGAGGAGGCGAGTGATAGATGCATTTCGAGGACCAACCCTGCAGACGGTACAGTCTCTGTGGACACTGGATCTAGATACAACGTCCCTACAAGTGATGCGCACACTGGAAGGGGCCTACTGAACTCGGGGAAGATTTGATGATGAGGTTCCAGGCCACCTCTCTGAAGCTGGGGGAGAAATGATCTGAGCTCCAGGTGAGGACTGAACTAATTTTGCACCTAGCACACCATAGAGGAGGAGTAGAGACTTCTCAATTGAACAGGTGTCATTTGAATCAGATACTTAGAGGTCACTAAGGACGCTGCCATACCCATACTCCAACTGAGACTGCATGAGAAACTAGACACCCCTCCATCCTATTAAGATCTACTTCGGTCATTACGAGCTCTGGAAGAAGAAACCAGCATTGTTAATGTGCAGAGTCATCCTGTGCAAAGCAACATCCCAGCTCCCAAAGCGGCCATTGTTCAACAGAAACAGTTCTAGGAGTTACAACAACTGGTAAGAAAATTGCAGACACAGCTGTACCCAGGGAAAATCTTAATGCACATCAGCAGCGAGACAGGGATGTCTTTCCTTTAGCACGTGAAAGAGAACACCAGGCATTCAGGCATGCTCAAGAGCCCCAAGACTATCTTGTAACATCAGCTGCACCCTTACCACCATGAAAATGTTGCCATCGATGTGTGGACAACAGCCATTCAACTCGTCTGTGTGATCAAGACCAAGACTATGCCAGGGTGGCGGCCTGATTATCTGCACTAAAGCCCACTTCAGCCCGAGCCTTGTCGGGAAATGCACAGGAGGTGGTAGTGGAGAAGCAGCTAGAACCTCGAATCAAGGAGTAAGCTCCACTGTCCATAATGCCAGCATATCCATGAGAACTCGAAATCCCGATTTAGTAACTACCAACTTTAGAACCAAGCTCCAACTTAAGGCTCAGGAGGGTCCCACAGCTGACCACCTCTGTCTGATCCATGAGATCTGCAACTCAAAACCAATGTAACCAGAGGTTTGCAACAAACTACAAACTCATGCTCATTCTTCAAACAGCATTCCTCCGGGCCTAATTGGTCCCCCATGACAATCCCAGTTGATCTTGAAGGGCAAAGAACTACCACACTATAGGACAGTAGCTCACAGATCACCATTGTCTATGAACCATACTATCGCCAACATATGGCACATCAGCCCTTAGAACCCTTGGAGGGGCTGAATCTGATGGGGGTTGGAGATGCAGCCTGCTGATATCTGGGTTACATCTGTGTGAAGATCCACATAGATCAAGAGGTGGCTGGAGTAAGCACCATGATGACTGCCATAGCTCTAGTGTCCTGGCCCACCAAGAACAATATCTGGATGTACCGCTGGTCATGGGCACCAACTCTGTTTAGTATACTAGCCAGGATGTGTAGGGAGATGGCAGGTCCACAGTTTGCACATTCTTTGACGATGCACCCAGCATGCCAACAGGTTTACGTTAAGAAAAGCATGGAGAGGGCATAGCAACCCGATGTGCCTGTGGGAAGCGTGACCATCACTAACCACAGTCAACTTGATATACTACCTGGTCAGACAAGCATGGTGCCTGGTCATGTACATATCCAGGATCAAAGCTGTGGTAGGAGATTGGTGATGGAGGCTCCGGAAGGAGTAACTGCTTGGAGGCCTGATGGTCCAACGCACGCTTAACAGTGATACCGGCCACAGTGTGACCCACATTAGAGTCCGTATCACAAATGTCACTGATAAAACTGTGCATTTATCCCGAGGCCTGATCATCGCACAACTTTACGTTGCTGACTCAGTGGCACAGACAATGGGAATCATAAGCTTACATCCTCCCTTGGATGTGGGTAAGATAGACTTTGGGGAATCCCTGCTATCGGAACGTGAGCAGAATCATCTACGGGACCACTGGCACTGAGGGCAGATGTATTTTCAACCAGTGACCGGGATTTGAGCGAAGCCAAGGGGGTGCAGCACCGCACCTGCCTGAATGATACCACCCCTTTTAGAGAAAGATCACAAAGGTTGGCACCTGCGGATGTGGAGTATGTCTTGCTTCACCTCGAAGAATTGCTCCAGGCAGGTATAATCCGAGAGTCAAGAATCCCTTATGACTCCCCTATAGTAGTGGTACGAAAGAAGAATCAGGATGTGCATCGACTACAGGCGGCTGAACAGCAGAACTGTGCCAGACCAATATACCACTCCCCGAGTGGATGAGGCCCTCCACTGCCTGTCTGGGAGTCAGTGGGTTTCGGTATTAGACCTCCGAAGTCGGTACTACCAGATTCCCATGTTACCTGAGGATAAGGAGAAGATTGCTTTCATCTCCCCCTTAGGATATTACCAGTTTATTTGAATGCCTCAAGGGATTCAAGGGTGACGGCTACCTACCTT
Organism: Ambystoma mexicanum; assembly: GCF_040938575.1. Classification (NCBI taxonomy): domain Eukaryota; kingdom Metazoa; phylum Chordata; class Amphibia; order Caudata; family Ambystomatidae; genus Ambystoma; species Ambystoma mexicanum. The sequence goes on from NC_090926.1 coordinate 974,693,701, forward strand.
TCAGCGTTTGATGGAATGAACAGTGGGAGATATGTACCTACTCGAAGTGCTAGTATACATAGACAATGTTATCGTGTTTGGGCGGACCCTGGAGGAACATCACCAGAGGTTACTGAAGGTTCAAGATCGTCTCCAGCAGCAGGGGTTGAAAGTATCTCTAGAAAAATGACAGTTTTGCCGCACCAGTGTGAAATATATTGGCCATGTAGCGTCGGCTAAAGGAGTGATAGTGGATCCACCAAGATGGAAGACCTTGAGACTTGGCCACAGCTGCAGAACTTGAGAGGGATGAGAGGTTTCCTGGGGTTCTGCAATTATTACAGACGGTTTGTGCCCGGGTTTGCCAGAATAGCTTGACCACTCACTGATTTGACCAAGGGTTATCCAGCAGCACAGAAGTCAGCAATTTGCAACAGAATGCACTCCATGGTCTAGTATCATCCCAAAGAAAACTTTGGTCTGCGATGTAGTGAGAAGTGTGAACAATCCTTTAACCAGTTAAAATAAAAACGCTTACCGAAGCTCCCGTACCAGCCTACACTGATCCCCAACTGCCCTACATCCTACACGTGGATGCCATCTCTGATGGGTTGGGTGCCATACTATATCAAGAGCAACAGGGATCTGTGTGGCCTGTGGTGTTTGCCAGCCGGCATCTGAACCCCTCTGAATTAAACTACCCCACCCACAAACTGGAGATTCTGGCCCTGAAATGGGCAGTGTCAGAAAAACAACATGACTATCTGTACGGAGCTACGTTCACCATCAGGACAGACACCAACCCACTAACTTAAGTCCTCAAGACAGCCAAATTAGACGCTACAGGCCATCGATGGTTGGCGGCGTTGTCCATGTACAATTTCCAGTTGGAATATCATCCTGGAGTTAACAACACAGATGCCGACGCCTTATCCCAAAGACCCCACACTGATGACTGCTCTGATCCCTTCTCCAATGAGAGGGTTTTGGTGGCCACGATGAAAGCCATTTTCCAGACAGCAACTTGTCAGACCACAGAACCAGCACGTTGCATCGACTGCCTAGGATGGACCGAGAAAGGGGTCCCTGTGAGCTATTGTGATGTGACTAGCCTAATGGCTCCTGAACTGCTGAACCTGAATCAGGCAGACTTGAGACAAAAGCAGCTGCAAGACCTGGCGCTATGGGAAACACTGCAATGCAAAGAAAATGGTGCCAGAGGGACACCGGAGTACAGAAACCTGCCCAATCTCCAGCTATATCGTAAAGAATGGAAATCGTTAGTGATGAAAGGAGGAGGACCGTACAAGGAGAGTCAGATCCAAGGGCATACGATACAGCGACTGGCGTTTTTCAACTCCTTACGCCCTCTGGCCCTCCGTGCTCTTCATGGCCAGTATGAGAACCTAGGATGTGATAGGACATTGGAGTTGGTAGGAAATTGGTTATACTGGCCTCACCTAGGCCCAGAGGTGGAATACTATCGCCACACCTGTGCTCGATCCATTGCCCAAAAAACCCTCAGTCATCCGGCAGCAGCACTCCAGCATCTGCAGATCTCTTGTCCTATGGACTTAGTTTGTGTGGATTTCCTGAGCCTTGAAACTGACAACAGAGGAATTCAGAACAACTTGGTAGTGGCAGATCATTTCACTCGATATGCCCAAGCATACCCCACCAGAGATCAGAAGGCAATTACCACAGCGAAAGTGTTCTGGGACAAATTCTTTATGCATTATGGCTGGCCTGCTCGCCTGCATTCTAATCAGGGACAAGACTTTAAGAGGCCGATTCATGGAATAATTAGCGCGGCGCAAGTGGGCAAAAACGTGCGAATCGCAGTGGAATAGCGAAAATCGCAGTGCAAGTGCGAAAATCGCACGAAAAGCAGCGCACATCGATTCATGGAAGGCCGTGCGCGAGAAAACCATCGGATGTGCGATAAAAAAGTGCGCGGCTGCGTTGGCGCACAGGCCATCTAACTGCGTGCGCCAGGTCACAGCGAAAATCGCACAGGCCACAGCGAAAATCGCACATAGCGCGGCGCACGCAACAAAAGTAGGCGGAACACGGGGCGCAACACTCGGAATGGGGAACAACTTGCCAAAATGTGGGCGTCACGGGGGAAGTACAGGGTACACGTGCGCGGAACGCCCACACGCTCGCCTACAACACGTATTCATGGAATAGAATAGGGCAAAAAAGCGCACGCTCAAACCAGCGCACAGGCACAAACAATACCGCCACAAGAAAGCAGGCGGTAGCGTCTCTGCGCCTGGAAGAAATGTGCGCCAAAAGGTGCGCCAACAAATAGCACCTATATACAGCCATGATGAATGTCCTATACTGTGGCCCTCCAGGACAAATGACGTGCAAAGGGGTACCCACAAACACGGACACCCGCTGACAAAAAATACGTGTGCGTGTATACCGGGGTGCGCGGGAAGTCTCACACGCGATTTGGCAGGGTACGTGGATTTCAGGGGTGCGCGGGAAGTTGCACACGCGATTTGGCAGGGTACGTGCGCGGGAATTTCCACACGCGATTTGGCTGGGTACGTGGATCTCAGGGGTGCGCGGGAAGTCTCACACGCGATTTGGAAGGGTACGTGGATTCCAGGGGTGCGCGGGAAGTTCCACACGCGATTTGGCCGGGTACGTGCGCGGGAATTTCCACACGCGACTTGGCTGGGTACGTGGATCTCAGGGGTGCGCGGGAAGTCCCACACGCGATTTGGCCGGGTACGTGCGCGGGAATTTCCACACGCGATTTGGCTGGGTACGTGTATTTCAGTGGTACGCGGGAAATTCTACACGCGATTTGGCTGTGTGCTCCCAGGTATTCCCTGTACACCCTCCACGGCCCCTGCAGGCAGCCGACACCACAGGGGACTACCCTGCACACCTGCTCATGTCACCCAGCACCCCCACCCCCCAGCAGTGTGGGGCACCCTCCACCAGGCCCCCACTCATGGCCCCTATCACCCGAACCCCCCAGCAGTGCAGGGGCAGCACCACCAGGCCCCCACTCATGTCCCCCTGCACCCCCACCCCCCAGCATCCAGGGGCACCCTCCACCAGGCCCCCACTCATGGCCCCTATCACCCCCACCCCCCAGCATCCAGGGGCACCCTCCACCAGGCCCCCACTCATGTCTCCCACCACCCCCACCCCCCAGCAGTGTGGGGCACCCTCCACCAGGCCCCCACCCATGTCTCCCACCACCCCCACCCCCCAGCCACCATGGGCAGCCCCCACCAGGACCCCACTCATGTCTCCTACCCACCCCCACCCCCCAGCCACCATGGGCAGCCCCCACCAGTCCCCCACTCATGTCTCCCATCACCCCCACCCCCCAGCAGTGTGGGGCACCCTCCACCAGGCCCCCACTCATGTCTCCCACCACCCCCATCCCCCAGCCACCATGGGCACCCTCAACCAGGCCCCCACTCATGTCTCCCACCACCCCCACCCCCCAGCAGTGCAGGGGCACCCTCCACCAGGCCCCCACTCATGTCCAACTCATGTCTCCCACCACCCCCACACCCCAGCAGTGTGGGGCACCCTCCACCAGGCCCCCACTCATGTCTCCCACCACCCCCACCCCCCAGCCACCATGGGCAGCCCCCACCAGGCCCCCACTCATGTCTCCCATCACCCCCACCCCCCAGCAGTGTGGGGCACCCTCCACCAGGCCCCCACTCATGTCTCCCACCACCCCCACCCCCCAGCAGTGCAGGAGCACCCTCCACCAGGCCCCCACTCATGTCCAACTCATGTCTCCCACCACCCCCAACCCCCAGCAGTGTGGGGCACCCTCCACCAGGCCCCCACTCATGTCTCCCACCACCCCCACCCCCCAGCAGTGTGGGGCACCCTCCACCAGGCCCCCACTCATGGCCCCTATCACCCCCACCCCCCAGCATCCAGGGGCACCCTCCACCAGGCCCCCACTCATGTCTCCCACCACCCCCACCCCCCAGCAGTGTGGGGCACCCTCCACCAGGCCCCCACCCATGTCTCCCACTACCCCCACCCCCCAGCCACCATGGGCAGCCCCCACCAGGCCCCCACTCATGTCTCCCACCCACCCCCTCCCCCCAGCCACCATGGGCACCCTCCACCAGGCCCCCACTCATGTCTCCCACCACCCCCACCCCCCAGCAGTGCAGGGGCACCCTCAACCAAGCCCCCACCCATGTCTCCCAGCACCCCCACCCCCCAGCAGTGCAGGGGCACCCTCCACCAGGCACCCACTCATGTCCAACTCATGTCTCCCACCACCCCCACCCCCCAGCAGTGTGGGGCACCCTCCACCAGGCCCCCACTCATGTCTCCCACCACCCCCACCCCCCAGCAGTGCAGGGGCAGCCTCCACCAGACCCCCACCCATGTCTCCCACCACCCCCACCCCCCAGCCACCATGGGCATCCCCCACCAGTCCCCCACTCATGTCTCCCACCACCCCCACCCCCCCAGCAGTGTGGGGCACCCTCCACCAGGCCCCCACCCATGTCTCCCACCACCCCCACCCCCCAGCAGTGTGGGGCACCCTCCACCAGGCCCCCACCCATGTCTCCCACCACCCCCAACCCCCAGCAGTGTGGGGCACCCTCCACCAGGCCCCCACTCATGTCTCCCACCACCCCCACCCCCCAGCAGTGCAGGGGCACCCTCCACCAGGCCCCCACCCATGTCTCCCACCACCCCCATCCCCCAGCCACCATGGGCACCCTCCACCAGGCCCCCACTCATGTCTCCCACCACCCCCACCCCCCAGCAGCAGTGCAGGGGCACCCTCCACCAGGCCCCCACCCATGTCTCCCAGCACCCCCACCCCCCAGCAGTGCAGGGGCAGCACCACCAGGCCCCCACTCATGTCCCCCTGCACCCCCACCCCCCAGCATCCAGGGGCACCCTCCACCAGGCCCCCACTCATGTCTCCCACCACCCCCACCCCCCAGCCACCATGGGCATCCCCCACCAGGCCCCCACACATGTCTCCCACCACCCCCACCCCCCAGCCACCATGGGCATCCCCCACCAGGCCCCCACTCATGTCTCCCACCCACCCCCACCCCCCAGCCACCATGGGCAGCCCCCACCAGGCCCCCACTCATGTCTCCCACCACCCCCATCCCCAGCCACCATGGGCACCCTCCACCAGGCCCCCACTCATGTCTCCCACCACCCCCACCCGCCAGCAGTGCAGAGGCACCCTCCACCAGGCCCCCACCCATGACTCCCACTACCCCCATCCCCCAGCCACCATGGGCACCCTCCACCAGGCCCCCACTCATGTCTCCCACCACCCCCACCCCCCAGCAGTGCAGGGGCACCCTCCACCAGGCCCCCACCCATGTCTCCCAGCACCCCCACCCCCCAGCAGTGCAGGGGCAGCACCACCAGGCCCCCACTCATGTCCCCCTGCACCCCCACCCCCCAGCATCCAGGGGCACCCTCCACCAGGCCCCCACTCATGTCTCCCACCACCCCCAGCCACCATGGGCACCCTCCACCAGGCCCCCACTCATGTCTCCCACCACCCCCACCCCCAGCAGTGCAGGGGCACCCTCCACCAGGCCCCCACCCATGTCTCCCACCACCCCCACCCCCCAGCCACCATGGGCATCCCCCACCAGGCCCCCACTCATGTCTCCCACCACCCCCACCTCCCAGCCACCATGGGCACCCTCCACCAGGCCCCCACTCATGTCTCCCACCACCCCCACCCCCCAGCAGTGCAGGGGCAGCCTCCACCAGGCCCCCACCCATGTCTCCCACCACCCCCACCCCCCAGCCACCTTGGGCATCCCCCACCAGGCCCCCACTCCTGTCTCCCACCACCCCACCCCCAGCAGTGTGGGGCACCCTCCACCAGGCCCCCACCCATGTCTCCCACCACCCCCAACCCCCAGCAGTGTGGGGCACCCTCCACCAGGCCCCCACTCATGTCTCCCACCACCCCCACCCCCCAGCAGTGCAGGGGCACCCTCCACCAGGCCCCCACCCATGTCTCCCACCACCCCCCCCCAGCATCCAGGGGCACCCTCCACCAGGTCCTCACAATCCCGAATCATGTGCGTTATGGTCAGCCTCCACAGCCAAAAAGCCCTACCAAGTAACCCATTCACACACATGGAAATGGAAATTACATGTTACACCCCCAATGTTCATGAAGCTAATGAACCCATGTCCGTCACACACAATGGTTGCAATTGAATGGGAGAACACCCAACATGACATGCATGAAACCAATGAGATGATACCACACAGTGAAGTATGAAAACAAAATTGTATTAAAAAAAAAAAAAATGCAAAAGAAATGAAACAAACTACAATGGGAATGAAAAAAAGATAAGCTGCATGTCCGTTTTAAAAAATAAAAACACCAAATCCTAATCCAAAAAAATGTTGTCCAAAGTCAAATGAAAAATAAAATCAATCCAATGAAGAACTATGTACAAAACATCCAAGGGCCCATGAGCCCAACTGAACAAAGGAAACCTACAAAAAACCCTAACTAAAATGCAACTATATACAAAAAGTGGAGCAGTGTCCGTCGACTCCAAATCATAAGAACAAACAAAGGAAACCTAAAACTAAAGAACTATATACAAAGGCGGCGGGCAAGTCCAGCGGCTCACTCCGTGGTGTTCCGGGCCAGGGCATCATCGAACTCCTGTTCGATGTCCCGGAGGCGGTCCTGTTCCATGGCCCCGAGGGTCCGCAGGGACGACGCCGTGTCCTCCTCCAACCCCCTGCGGATTGCCTCGAGGCACTCGGCCCGCCTCAGGGCCCTCCGCATGGAGTTCTCTGCCCTGACCATTGTGAGCCGCGCCTCTTCCGCCCGCCGCCGCTCCGCACCTATGGCGTGGCCCAACCGCTGCCACACGGAAGACACTCTCTGTCCTGGGTCCTCCTGCCCTCTGGCTGATGCCTGCACCTCCGATGTCGAAGGCCCCGAGCCTTCATGGCTCCCACCATGTTGCTGCTGCTGCTCTGCCTCTGCCCGTGCACTGCCTCCTGCTGCCTGCACATCCTCCGCCGGCTGGGGTGCAGTTGTTGATGTGGCCACCCCTGCTGACGTCCGACTCCCGACTGTGGCAGGGATGCCTCCTCCACCAGCCTGGCCGCACCGTCAGAGGCAGCTCCACAGGGCACCCAGGTGACTGATGGGTGGGAAGATGGCACAGAGGACGACTGGCGCGTAGGGGGTCCAGTTGAGGAGGGGGTCGGAGCAAGCCCCATCAGACGGAGGAATCCGGCCTGGGTGACCTGTCCCAGCAGGCTGACGTGGTCAACGAGCCATTCGAGATGACGTGCAGTCTCTCCATGAAAAGACTGCAGGTCACCTCGCATGGCCCGTTGACGCAACGCCACACCAGCCAGGACAGGCTCAACCCGGACCTGGATAGCCACGTCCGCAGGCAGAGGAAGGACAGTTGACGTCAGCTCATCCCCTGCCTGAAAACGGGTCTGGACGTAGGCATCCCTGCTGGTGCAAGATGATGCAGGGACAGGATCGGGGACAGGATTGCAGACAGGCACCTCCGCGGCGGCCTGTGCTGCCTCCTGTCCCTGGTCCTGCACTGCACCACTAGCACCAGTGGGATCCCCACCTCCAGACCCCGTCTCTGGTGCTTGCACGGCCTCCTCCTCCACCAAACCCCCCACCAACCTGGATGACTCCGTGCCATCTTCCCCTGTTGGGCCCTGTGGGGTCCCAGCTGCCCCTTCTGATGCAGAGGAGTCCAACTCCAACCTCCGCCTCTTGGACCTCCCCCCGGCAGCTGCGGCCTGGGATGCGGCACCGGACTCCTCACTCCCCGACGAGATGACAACACGGGAGGGGAGCCGGCCTTGCGTCTCCGGCTGGTGGTGGGATCCCCGCCGCTGTGCTCCACAGCACCTTCTCCGCCCTCTTCATCAGTTGACGCTGCAGACAGGGAGAAACAAAACACAGGCATCAGGGCACTGTACAATGGACACATACACACATGACAGTTGCACATGAGTGGCATTGGCAAACCTCAGACATGTCATCACAACACCCAACACACATGTCCTTGCAACTCGCACACATGAGCCATACCACAGCCATATCGCAACTGCCACCACCATCCCTACACATACAACAGCATGAGCAGCCAAAGG